>NC_088931.1:37417500-37470000 GCF_038396675.1 Hydra vulgaris
CTTGAGAAGCGTGATTATTTATTTTTATTATTTTTGTGACTTCAAGTGCAATAATGGCTCCCGACAGTCTTGGATTGGAACTAACAAAGAAAATTATTGGCGATTACGTAAGTGGAATGTCACAAAAAAGTATTTGTGATAAATATCGCGTGAAAAAATGGACCGTATAAAGACTATGTTCCAAATATCGTTCAATGGGGAAGTTGGCAGCAGATAACAAAGGGGGAAGGCCGCGTTCCACAACTTTTAGAGAGGATTCTATGATCATCAGATCCGTCAAGAATGATCCCTGGATATCATCAGTCGAGATACAAAAGCAATTAGAGCTGCCTGTATCGGACCGAACAATCAGACGACGTGCTGTTGAAGCCGGATTGTTTTCTCAATGCCCTGCAAAGAAACCGCTGATTTCACTAAAAAACCAGAAGAAAAGACTCCTGTTTGCTACATCTCATATTGACTGAAATGTGCAGAAATAGCGAACTGTCCTGTTCAGTGATGAATCAAAGTTCAACATCATTGGGAGCGATGGCATTTTCCATGTACGTTGACCGGCCGGTAAACGCCTTACTGCCATAAGACGTGAACGTAAAAACGTTACTGCTATAAGACCGTGAAGCATGGTGGAGGCAATGTAATGGTCTGGGGGTGTTTTTCTGCTAACGGTCTAGGTCCAATACATCGGACCGTTTCATGTATAAAAATATCCTGAAAGATGTTATGGTACCTCATGCTGAATGGAATATGCCAATAAAATGGATTTTTCAGCAAGACAACGATCCAAAACACACTGCAAAAGTAGTCTAGCAGTGGTTTCAAGACAACCACCTATCGGTGATGCATTGGCCGCCTCAATCTCCGGATCTCAACCCTATCGAGAACCTGTGGGAAAATTAATCGTGAAGGTGTTCCTAATAAGGATCAACTGTTTGAGCAAATCCAAAAGGCCTGGGCAGCGATTTCACAAAGTTTCATTGATCACCTGATCGAATCTATGCCTCGAAGATGCAAGGCTGTGATCGACAACAAAGGATTCACCACGAAATATTGAAAGCAAAATACAGCTTGGTCAAGATTTTGTTGAGTTGCACTTGTTTTGTCCGGAAGGAAATCAACTTTTTTTAATACTTTTGATTAATTTATTAATTTTCGTCTACAAATAATGAACTTTGTGATGAATAAAACTTGAAGAACTTTGTCTCTAAACAGTTACATAGTTATTTCTCTAAATTGAAAAAATGCAGCACTTTTATATAAAGAAACTAAATTAGCATTATTTGGTTGCACTCGTTTTGTCCGATACTGTATATAAGAAAATAAATATTAAATGTTTGGATTTTGTTTTTTATTTGTTATTCATAATTTGCTTTTTCCAGGCTGGTTCCTGAAAATATATTGGCTGGACATACGTATAAGGCATCTGATGTATTTGAAAAATATATTCAACAAGAGTTAAATCAAGAAAACAATGTTTTTGTTTTTATTCAAGATGAAGTAAGATAAATTAAAATTTTATTAAAATTAAAAACTTTTGAAACTATTTTTTCAGATAGATATTTTTTTTTTTAATAAAAAGATTACCTGCCCAAGCCATAACCCTGAGTCAATATATATACACTTCTCAGATTTTTTACCTATTTAAATCAGTCTATGTATGTACACTTCTCAGATTTTTTACCTTTTTAAGTCAATATATGTACACTCTGCTGTGCCAATCCCTAAATAAATTAGTCAATCAAACAAATAAAATTGAATAATAAAAACTATATAAACATTAAAATAATAAAAACAAGCGCATTCTGCATAAAAATTTTTTTTTTCATATTTCTAATTTAGCTCAGCATGGATGACTTTATGAAGTACCCAGATTCATTTAACTATTTAAAGTATGCTATTGAGAACCATGGTGCACTTCTATTTCCTTCTGTATCCCAAAAGCAACAAAGTTTTATCAAGTTAATTCAAAATCATGCAGCTCAAAGTGTAGAAGAAATTTTTTCTTCTGATTTGCCTGATTGGAAATATGACTCACAATCCAAGTCACATGTTTACATTTTTCATTTGGAACCAGTTGTTGGTGCTGAACTGAAGAAAGATATTTTATTACAAAATAACAAACACATCAAAAAGATTATCAGTGAAGTTGATGAAATCAAAAAACCTTATTCAGTTGTTTTTACCTCGCAGCAGCCATCACAGGTATAATTGAAAGTGCATTTATTAGAATTAATTTGTTTCGCAATATTTTCAATAAAATATTTGTTACTTTTACAACACAGTAGTAGTAGGCAATTTACATTATAATCGAGATGAGTATTTTTTGCATAAACATTTTTTCCACTTTTTCTCAACTCAATGAACTCCCAAGCAAAGGAGGAGATAATATTATGAGTAAGATATTAAAAAATTAGGCAGCTTTTTTCTAAATTACATGAAGAATTTTAGATTGTGTTTATTATTAAGAGTTTTAGTGTTGTTATCGACTTCCACTAAATCAAGTAAAAGTCGACTAGTGGAAAGTGAAACAAAAAGTTGAAAGTAGAAATTAATTGACTTTGAAAAATCGAATTGTCGATTTAATTGACTATAGACTTCCTACTAATTGACTAAAAGTTGATTTAGTTGTGCAAAAATCTTAAAATCCTTATATATTTTCGGTTTAACTTTTTAATAGATTTAACATAACAATAACATATACTACTATAACTATTACCTAGTTTGTTGTAAACTCTCTTAAAGTTGTATCTAATTCATTGCATTATACTCATTAGTATTATTTATGCCTACTTAAACATTCGGTTATGTATTTCACTAATTTTTTTTTTTGTTGTTTACTCGATGCTTTTGATTTTCATTTCATACAGGGCCATTTCAAGCTGGCTCGGGGCTCTGGAGCAAAATTAAGTTGTGTAGCAGCCCTTCTCTCATTGTTTTGTTCCATTATTATTTGAATGATATGATGTTAAAAAATAGAAAGCGAATATAAATTGCTTCATTATTTTTATAAATTAATAAGCGAATATAAATTGCTTTTTTATTTTTCAAAAAAATAAATTATTCTCATACTATGACTAAAGTCAACTTTAGTCGACAATTTCAAAAATGTATTAATCGATTTTAGTCAACTAGATTGAAAATATATTATTCAATTTAGTTGACAGTCAAACTATTTAAAAGTCGTAACATTACTAATTTTAGATCAATGAATTTTTGCATTATAAATATTCAGTGTGAAAAATAACAGCTGTTCAGCGACCGCCTGAAATGACTAAAATTGTTATTTTGACCTCCAATATTGAATTCTTGCCGGTCATGGTTGACCAATTGATGAAAAAAAAGAGAGAGATTTTGAAAAACATGGTATGACAAATAGAGTAAAATGGGGTCAAATGGAATAGTTAAAAATTTTAATTATTTATTTTTTATGGAAAAAAGATTTTTAATTTTTTTTTTTTTTTAAAGTTGTAGAGAGTATTGAGGATATTAAGAATATTGAGTATTTAAAAAAATCAAATATTTTTTTGAAGTTTTTTATTAAACTTTATTTGATTAAAAAAAAGTTTATTCCATTCTACTCTGACATTCAGAGAGAATGAAACACACAAATATATGCGTAATTAAAACAACACTTTATTAAAAAAACAAAAAGCAATCAATAATAACAAATAAAAAAACAATCAATAATAACAATTAAAAAATGAATCAAATCAAATAAATTTTTTTATTCTAGTGATGATGTTGAGTCGTTTAGAGATTGAGTTGAGTTTTCAGTTGTGTGGCACTTTTTGGTGCAATAAAACTCAGCACCTTTTACATATTGCTTTGGTACGCATGTTTGACATGTTTCACACTGGTACCATTCCATATTTGACTTGCTGAAGCTTTGCCTAAAACTTTTCAGCACTTTTTACACTTAAATTGGTTTGCAGTTAATTTTTCGTTGCACTTGTTGCTTGGTTTATATTGGTTGCTTTTTAGCTTGCTTTGCTGCTTTTTTGCATCTTTCAACCTTTCAAATATTTCAAATTTGTTGAGATACTCATCTTCAAATCTTGGCACATCTACATTTTTTCTTTTTTTGTGTGTCATTGTGTTGGATTTGAAACATTTGTTGCGAAGCTGCTGCAAGTGATTGGGCTGATTGCAGTTGTTTTTCAACCTCTTTTTGAATTTACTTTTAAATAGCCAGAGTTACTACAATATTGAAGTTTGTTTGCAGACAGTGTCTTTTGAGGTGACTTTAGAGCTGATGCTATGTGACATATGCTGATGCTAGATGTTGGTGTAGATCCAGAGGGCAGTGGCTGAGGTAGTATAGTTACTGGTGCTAGTATTGGTATTTCAAACGTATTAGCGATTACAACTTTGACTGATCGATTTTATTGATGTCAAAAGGAAACAGTATTCTGAAACCCAGTGATTATTTGGTTATGTGTAACAACTTCACCAGAGCTGAAAAGTTTTTTTTGCAGATGGCTAAAATATTTTTTTGATAAATTGCTGAACTTTGTCTCTGCATAAAACTGTTGAAGTAATTTGCGCCAAACTCTTTTGATATGGCAATAAACACCGACATCTAATGGCTGCAGAAATAACAAGGTTAACAAGAGAAATTAACAAGATATTGTTTTCGATGCAAAATTAGATAAATATAATTAGATAACTAAAATTAGATTAAACTAATTGCATGGAATTTTCTTAATGGCGGGAACATACACGTTAGTGAGCCATTGCACAAATTGCTTATCTTCCATATATCCGGATGGAGATATTAGCGTATATGGCATTATCTGGACCACTTAAACACCTATCTCAGATGTTTTTTTGTACCTATGTACAGATGTTTTTATGATTTAAAAATAGTGTATGGAGCAAGACGATTACCAGCAGCACAGATGTACATGATGGTAATGTATTACTTAATGTAGGTTCTGATTATTCTGAAATTGAGCTCAAACATTTTGAAGTAGACCACGAAGATATCGACACTACCCAACTTGTTCTACAAAACGCAGAGCTAAATTCTTTAATTACAAAAATTCAGAAAGCTGTAAAACTTTTCAGAAAATCACCAACCAAAAATGATAAACTACTGCAAAAATATGTTAAAGGAACTGTGGATTTAAATAACGACCTCATTACTGTTAAACCAAATACTGATTTTTCTATGAAGGAAAAACTTCATCTATTTCTTTAAAAACAAACAGACAAAAATAAAGGAATAACTGTTTTAGAAGAAAGTAACACAAAAGGTCTCAAAGAAGTTATAAAAAAAGTTGGAGTACTTTCAACAAGAAAATATACAAGGGAAGTACATTCAAATAGTTTTTGACTATTTGATGACCATTCGTCCTACAAGTGTTGAAGCTAAAAGAGTATTTTCAGGAGCTGGACTAATTTGTACTAAAATTAGATCTCAATTAGGAGAGAAAACATTGGATAGTTTAAGCTTTCTACAAAGCTACTTTTTGAAAAATTATATTTAATAAAAGTTGTATTGATTTATTGGTATATAAAGTTTATTGATAATTTACTGATTTACCGGTATAATAATTTTCATTTACCAAATTACCAGTAAATCAAAAAGTCAGCAAATTTACAATCCCTACTTGCGATTAAATGCGCATTTTCTAACAGCTGTAATATAATAATAGGATATACACTGATATAAGTTTTATACTTTGGTGAGAAATAAACCAAAAATTTGTTTTTGACAAATCGAGATTTACTTGGCAATTTTTAAAGCCTGTTTACACTGAAATTTTTTGTTTTTATCAGTGACTAAAATAATTGTTTTCTATTTTTTAAGGCTGATTTTTTGTTGTTGTTGATAACAAGTAAAATTTAATAAACAGAGGTAGGGGGGGTAGGGGCGGGGGTGTGGGTTGGGGGTGTCTTAATAAGTTTGGGGTTGGGGGGGAATTTTCCAAAAATTTATAAATGCCCCCTAATCCTTTTATTAAGGACTCGAGAGTATGCAAGTTCACGCTTATGTCATTTTGTACTTATGAAATTTGCACTTGTTCAGTGGCCCCCTTATTTATTAATGCAGATTCCAAAACAAATTTCAAGAGATTAGTTAAAACACAGCAAGCAAAACAAAACAAAAAATTAAATGCTCTGAGAAAGATTAATTCATTACCGGTGTCTAGTAGCACTTGTGATGATTTATCTTGACTTCGTAAGAAGACGAAATTTAAATATAAATGATTGAACCAGTCTCTGAAAAAAATATGCACACATGAAGATTTGGAAAAGAAAATTTAAATTGCTAATTAAATTATTTTTACATGAATCTGTTCACTTAAATAAGACAGCAAACCTTTACAAGTTGTGATCAGAAAACGCAAAATAGGACTTTCAAAATTTTTTTTATTTGCCGTTGGCAGTCCTTTTTTTCTCTTTACAATCTGGTATTTGGTATTTGGCTGAATAGTTTGCAATATTCAGCCGAATGTCAAAGAGTGGAAACAGTTGCTGAATAGGCAAAATACCGAACTTGTGACATCTGTAGTAAAAATTCTTTTTTTATAAATATATGAAGTTCATATTTTATTACTATTTTAATAAAAGTATTTTATATATTATTTTAATAATAATACTATAACAGGCTTGGCCAGGAAGGCGTGCGATTTCATGTCATAATATGAGCACGAAGTTACTATTTGATTTTAAAAACAAATATATATATATATTATATTATTCATTAATATTTTTATAAAAAATCATAAAAAGTGGTTTGTTACTTTATTTAAATGCGTTTCAATAATATAAAAAACATAAGTAAAAATAAAGTTATTTAATTCAAATGGCTTTCAAAAAAGTTAGTCTTTTTTTTACTTCTCAAGAAAATCTTCCTACTTTTCAAGAGAGTTAACTTTAACAATTCTTATATAAAGTTTATTAAGGAGATGGCTGTTTAAGTCGTCGCTTTAAAGTTATCGCTGTTTAAAGTTGTCGCTTATAAAATTAAAAAATGTTTTTCTTACTTTTTTTTATTTTACTTATAAAAAAATTTTATATAATAGTATTTAAATAAAATGAATTAAAGTTTACACAACTTTAAATGATACTTTTAGTTAAAATCATTAGCTACTTTTTTTAAAAGCGTTTTGCTAATATAAAAATGTATTGAAGTTATTTATTTTCAACGTAATTAAAAACCAATTTTTTAGCGCATTTCTTAAAAACCGTAGTTAAATCCTCAAAACAAAATATTATTTGCGTGGTCATATAAAGACTTGAAATCGCATGCCTTCCTGGCCAAGCCTGCAACAATATATAATAATTGTTATATTTAGAACATTTTTTCTTTCAACTGCAGTTTGTTTTTTATTTTGCTTTTCTTGTCTTTAAATCTTATTTTCTCATGTTTTTGCCACAAATTGCAATAAATGAATGGTTTATAGATAAATTTATAACTACTATTTGCATGTTTGCACTTTTTTTTTTCTATTATAAGATTTTTTTTTCTATAATAATAAGATTTAAATATATATATATATGTATGTATATATATATATATATATATATGTATGTATATATATATATATATATATATATATATATATATATATATATATATATATATATATATCAGGCCTTGTTACGAGATTTCGCTGCGTAGCGAAAACGCGTAACGCATTTTTAAGTAACTCAACTCAGTAAATATATTTTGCATCGTTAGAAGTTATATTGCGTCACTAGCGTCTTTACAAGTACCCCATTGTAATTAAAGTTATTTTATCACTGCGTTAAAAATCATACAAACAGTTTTTTTTTTCTCACTATAACAAAAGTTACAAATAAAATCTAAGTTCTTATTAAAAAAATCATTTTTATTATTTTTTTCATGAAACGTAAAATATTTGTTTATTTTCTTATGATTTTACATTTGGTTTTTGGTTATTTTATTAACTGTTAATAATTTTTTTCTTATTTAATTTGTGAACTCTTTTTAATAATGTTTTTAAACAAGAAAGAGTTTGTTTTGTTGTTTATCAGTTACCGATAACATATTCGTAATTTATTTTCATAAATTAAACGAACGTCATTAAAACTTTATGTTATTGAATTAACAATAAACAAAATATCTTATTAATAAAATATTTACATCAAAATAAATCGTGCATTTTTTAAACTATTATGACTAAAAATAATTTTTATATTTAAAAGGAATTTATATATTTAATTCCTTAAGATAAAACTTAAAACACTTTATTTTTGTAATAACAAAAAAAAATTATGAAAAAACTGTTTCTTTAACAAAAAAATTTATTAGTTTACAATTGCCGTTAAATGCTTTTACTTATGACTTTATTTCTTCAGAATAAACGTCACGTTAACGATAATCAAAAGATGATTTAAATATTCTAAAAGATATAAGTTTTTGCGTAGCGCAAAACTGCTGAGCGCGTAGGCAAATCGCCTTTTCGCAAGCAAAATGCGAGCTGCGTAACGCTTCTTAACAAGGCCTGATATATATATTTAATAAAAGTCCTATTTTAGGTAACAGTAATTTTTATAGTAGTGTTTCATAAAACAATTATCTTCTTATTAAGTATTCTTTTTAAATAGCTGTGCATGAGGGTTAATAACATTATTATTAACTTAGCAGTTTTTAAAATGATTTTAGTAAGCAGAGATATAAAATGTGCAATGATTCTTCTTCAATATTGATAACTTTAAAGATTGAAGTTTTTATTTTGTTATTATTTGTAATTGTTGTATGTAACTAAGAACATTTTCTCTTCCAACTACTTATTTTTCTTGTAGTTTTTCCCACCATTTGCAAAATTATTGCAATCAATAATTTTTTTTTAAATAATGGATATATTTTTAAATTACGTTAAAATTATAAATTAAGCATTTGCGCTTTTTTTTTTTTTTCTTCTAATAATCAAGGAATCAGATGAAACATACAAACATTGAAAATACATTTAACAAACATTGAAAATACATTTTTAATGAAAACTTAGTTTTATGTATAAGTAATTGTTAAATATACATTTCACAAAACGATTTCTTCTAATACCTAGTGATCAGTTTAAATTTTTAAAATATTTTACGAAAATTGTTTTGATATTTAAAAAAAGTTCAAAGTTAAATTACTCGAATGTTATCAAACTTCCTTAGTTAATTAAACGGAAATCTGTGTGCACAAGTGTATTTTAAACTATCAACGTTAGCTGTTAATTTAAATGTTAGTTATTTGCATTTCTATTTAAAAAATGCACGTTTTTTTTTTTTTTTTTTCATTTTGTTTAAAATCTTTTTTTTTAAAGGAATACAAATTCCTTGATTTTCAAACATTACGTTGTTTTTGTATATATAAAATTCAGTCATGAAGAACTATTACCAAGATAAAAATTTAAACCAAGGAAAAAATAAAAATTTTGAGCATCCAAAAAAAACAATCAAACATCAATTCCAAGTGTTAGCCGGTCGAATTGACCACTCGCCTTTGATTTCTTATTTTTCGTGTTGTATACATACAGGGCTCGAAATAACAAACTTTTTTGTTCCAGACAGTTAGTCCGAAAAAAAATTTGGTTTGTCAGACATGACTGATAAAACTCAACTAAAATATTAACTAATTTCACTTCGCTTCAAAATAATAATTTCTGATTTATTATTTAAATCCAATATGCGTGAATAAAGTTAGTTGAAATTATTAAATTGAATTTTTGAGAGGTTTTTGGGAATAAAAAAGATGTACTTTTTAACTTGTTTTATTTAAGTAAAAAATAATAGTTGTGTTCATTATCTTCTTTCCGATTTGTTTACTTGAGAGTTTTGGTATGAACAATTTATGTTGAACACTTTTTGATATTTAAGCTGATGTCTACTGATTTAACGTTTAAGAAACTTTTATTGACATGAATATATTGGATTGTAGAAACAAAATATGTTTTGTATTTATTGTAAAACTTTCAGAAATAAAATGAAAACAAAAGGTACACCAGATAAAAGTCTTTCCTTATCGCTCCACCACAATTCAACTGCAGGAAGAAAATCAAATTGTTTTAATAATGGGCCATCTTTCAAAATGTGCAAAATGTTTGAAACATTAGATTCTGTCAATGAAGAACGGTAACTTGTTTTTACACTTTTCATCTTAAGAAACATTCTTTCCAGCTTAGTGTTACTAAGCTATAAACTGCTTGATAACTGTTAAAATAGAGCACCATGATTTACTTCGAGGTGATATGCATTGCCAGGTAATGCAGTATATTGTTTCAACCAGGGATAAAAACTCTTGAGCATAGCTTAGCATTTCTTTCCATTGAGTTTAGATGTCTGGCAAAATAACACCAGCAGAACGTAATGGCTCTTGAAAGTCTTTATATATATAATTCAAAGCTTCATCTTCAAAATCAAAGTTTTGCTTGATTCTGTTTTCAGTTATAGCCTCCCAAAGCCAACCATTGCAATTTAATACTTGGGATGCATACTTTAAAATCAGTGTACTTTCTTTTTCGTTTTCAACACAATATATAATGCAATCTCTAACTATGTTTAAGTACTCTATAGTATTTGTTTTAAAGATTTTAAACTTGTTCTCAAAATTTTTTAGTTCAATGTTGGGACAATGTTTGTCATTTTTTTTTAATTTGTTAAGAGAAATCTTTAACTCAGGCAAGTTTTCTAGAATTTTTTTTTAAAATAATTTCCATCTTAGCTTTGCTTTTGTAAAGCAGTTCATGACTTGGAGAGATTTGGCGGAATCTCAAGTAAATCAATAAAAAAAACCAAATAAAAGTGGTATTTATCCTTTTTTTTTCCATTTTGTAAGATAATCATTCATTTTGGCTCTGTCGGGAGCTAAAATTGATGGATCTTCAGCAAAATGTTCAAGATGGGTAATACACAACCCCCGTTTATCAAGGTAAGACTTCATAGCTTTAACTTTATATGAAATCCATCTTGTTCCAGATGCCTTTTTAGGCTTGCAACTTTTGTCAAGGGTACCCATCACATTTTTTAAAAAAGAATATAACTCACAGAGCTGTCTGACCTTTTTTTGGTGCTTTTTGGTACTAACAATAACTATGTATTAGAAATTCATCTTCAAGATTGAATTCTGTATTTTTTTAAACATCTGCGATCGCTAATTCTAAATGGTGTGCACCGCACCAAATAAACACAAGCTCTCAAGATTTTTTCATGGAGAATGGTTTTAACACTAATTCGATTGGCTCTATTTAGTAAAGCGCTATCTAAAGTAAAACCAATGCATTTAATTAATAGTAACAAATTTATGAAGCATTCCTCTAAAACAAAACCTTGGGCTTTTCCAGAATTGTAATATTTTATATTTAAAAAGAAAGTCCGGACTTCAACTGAATCTGAACCAACTAACTAGGGATCAAAGTAAAGCGCATAAACTACTTCATTTTCAAGAACAGCACTGTCTGTTGAACCGTCAAGCAAAACATCTTAAAATTTAGCACTTCTAAGGCTATCATGTAACAGATTTTGCAGACTTTTTGCAATGTAGTTTGATTCACCAATGCTTGACCCAAAAAGTTCAACTAATTTAACAATTGAAACAAATTTTGAAATAGATAACTGTTATCTTGCTATAAAGTAAGAAAGTTGAAATTTTTTTTTAGTCTTTTCCAAGTCTTAATTTTTTTTTCATTTTTTTCAAATCATCAGTAATTGTTACATTGTTTTCACATAGAGATAAAGGTATAGATGCATTTAAAAAATTACCAGATTTTTTTAGAAACAGAGTAGGCTTTCAAGTGTAGTTGAGACTTACAATGATCAACTATAATTAGTTTTCTGTAATTTGTTGATCCAACTATAAATATATTCGAATAGTACGGCATAGTTTTAATGCTTTCATTGCATCCAATGGCATTTTAAGTTTTTTACTTTCTCATTTGAATCTATGTTGTAAAAATGTCATTTGCTAACTCAATACTCAGCGAGCTCTGACTTCCATGTTTCTACTGTCGATACTGATACTATACGGAGGTTTGCTGTTACCTTACATGTTTCTTTGTTGGCATTTTTTTGTGAATAGAATTTGATGTAGGCAACTCCTTTAAAAGTGGTTTAAACAAGGAAAAAAGTGTTTTTTAAATTTTCTTTTTAAGTAGCTCAACTTAAAACACTTTTCACATAAGGCAATTTGTTTAAGTTCCTTATCGTGACTTAAGTCATCAGTTTTTCAGAAAGTTGCAACAACATTGCAAAAAAAACAACGCTCTTTATGCATGCAGGGCTCGAAATAGGCGCCGGACATTGCACATTGTCCAACACTTGTCTGGTAAAAATCATCATCAATCAGACATTTTGTCCAACGTATATTTTTTGTGAATTTTTTTATAGTTGTTTTGGTATTTCAAAACTATGAAATATTTATTATGGTTTATAAACTTTATTTTTTATTTTATTTTTTTAACCAAAAACGCACAAGAAGAAAGCGAAAGTGTACACAATGTGATGAAGTTCGTCATCTTTTGAGATATGCAGAAAAAGTGGAAACGAGATTATGCCGCAAGAATTTTATTTAATGAGTAGCGCTTTTTTTTAAACGGGGGCAAACATCAACATCATTGTTACGTTTTGCCTTTTAATTTTAAAAAGATCTTTTAAAAAATAAATTCCAATATGACATGTTACGTTTTTAATAGTTTTCTGTTTACTGTGGATTTGATTTTAAAATTTGATTTAAGTTTGAAATTTTCATAAAGTAAATCTTTTTAATTTATATTCAAAGTATACTTTGAATTAAACTTATATTTTATCTCGTTAAATTTTGTGAACATAAGTTTTTATTTAAATAATTTTACAATAAATATATGATTCAATTATTTTAATGATTATTTGTTGTCATTTTTCCACCCTAGGGCTTGATATTAAATAAAAAATATGGAAGCAGTTTGCTCTGTTTGTCACGAAAGAAATACCAAGTATACGTGCATGAAGTGCACTGTTTTTGTTTGCAATATTTGTGCAATACCCGGAAAAACTGGAGACTTATCTTATGATAAAGAATTTAAAAGAATTGGGTTGTGTCCAAAGTCTTCAACAGTTAAGCCACCAAAAAAAAAAAAAACTATTTTTCTTTGTTTAAACCACTTTTAGAAAACAGCCGGTTGGATCGGATGCGGTTGAAGTCAGAACTTCCTTTTTAGATATAAAACATTTGGAATCTGGAAAAGCCCAAGGTGTTATAAAAGTTTTAGAAGAATGTTTTCTAAATTTGCTAACACCTATTAAATGCATTGGTTTTACTTTAGATGGCGATCGAAGCAGTGTTAAAACCATTCTTCGCGAAAAAAGCCCTAGGCTTGTGTTTATTTGGTGTGTTGCACACTGTTTAGAATTAGCTATCACAGATGCTTTAAAAGATTCAGATTTTGATCTTGTAGATGAAATTATATTACGAAGTTATTGTTTGTACCAAAAAGCACCGAAAAAGCTACGACAGCTTCGCGATTTATACACTGTTTTAAAAGCCTAAAAAAGCGTCTGGAACACGATGGATTTCATATAAAGTTAACGCTATGAAATCTTTCCTTGATAAATGGGGTTTGTATATTACTCATCTTGAACATTTAGCTGAAGATCCATCAATTTTAGCTCCCGACAAAGCTAAAATGAAAGGTTATCTTTTAAAAGGAAAAAAAGGAAAAATACCACTTCTATTTGCATTTTTTATCGATTTACTCGAGATTTCCTCAATGCTTTCAAAGTCTTTTCAGGATGATCAAGTTGATCAAGTTCAAGTAATGAACTGTCTTACAAAAGCAAAGCAAAGATGGGAATTATTTGAAAAAAAAAGTCTAGAAAATTTGCCTAGAGCTAAAGATTTTTACAAAAATCAAAAAAACAAACGGCAAATGTTATTATCATGACATTGAACTTAAAGACTTTGAGCGTGAGTTTAACATTTTCAGAACAAAAACTGTTGAGTATTTAACAATAGTCAGGGATTGCATAATACAACGTGTCGAAAACGAAAAAGAAAGTTCTCTAATTTTAAAGTATGCAAGTATTGAATTGCAATGGCTGGCTTCGCGAGGTTATAGCTGAAAGTGGAATCATAACGCGAAACTTAGATTTTGCAGACGAAGCTTTAAATTATATATGTAAACACTTTCAAGAGCCGTTACGCTCTGCTGATGTTGTTTTTCCAGACATCTTAACTCGGTGGAAAGAAGTGCTAAGTTATGCTCAGGAGTTTTTATCTCTGGTTGAAACGCAATACGGCATTACCTGGCAACGCATATTTTTATCACCAAGAAGTAAATCATGGACATCTGTTTTAATAGTTGTTGAGCTGTTGTTTACTTTGCCAATTTCTAACGCTAAACTGGAAAGGATGTTTTCTAAGATGAAAAGTGTAAAAACAAAATATCCCTCCTCATTGTCAGAATCTTGTGTTTCAAACATTTTGCGCATTTTGGAAGATGGTCCATTGCTGAAAGAATCCAATTTTCTTCCTGCGATTGAACTGCGATTGAAACCAAAAACCAACGGGAAATTACAAAGATCGAGTTAACGGAAAAAGAACAATTACTTCCCTTAGCGACAGTGAGAATGATCAAACTCTTGTCAGGAATAGTTGCGTTAACGCTATATCAGTAGACATCCGTTTGCACAATAAATAGCGTTAAGTAGAATTAGTTGATTCCAATATTCTAAAATAAAAATAATCAGGGGGTTAGCAAACTCAACTATTGTTTTTTTGTAAAGAAAATATTTATATTCTTTTATAAAAGTCTTTGTTTCATCGTTTATAAATGTCGTCTTTTTTTTCTTCAAAAACTCACTAGTTTATAACATGTAAATCTAACTAATGTAAGTCGCACTTACCAAGTTATAATTTTTTAGTTATAATTATAATCGGTATTATTTAAATAATAAATCGGAAAAAAATTGTTAAAAAAAGATAAACTAAAATTATTTTTTGTTGGGATTTATCGGTCATGTCCGACAAAACAAAATATTTATCGGACAAACTGTCCAGTACAAAAAAGTTCACTATTTCGAGCCTTGTGCATGTATACTTTATTTCTTTGATAACAATATGTGCAAACTGCTTCCATATTGTTTGTTTTATATCACAGCCTAGATTGAGTTAATTGCAACAAATTATCATTAAATTTTGTACAAATTTGTGCATTTATTGCAAAGTTTATAAAATTAAAATTTTTGTTTTAGTTACACAAAGTTGAATGTGACAAGAAATATGTTTAACAAAAAGTAAAAAATAGATATGCTGTTCCAAAATTTCAAATTCAAATCAACTTTCAAGTTCAAAGAACCTTCTTTTAAAATTTAATTTTTAACTTTTGAAAGTTTTTTCAAAAGATAAAACTTAAAAAAAGACTTGATGTAAACCTCCTGTTCAAAAAAAGAGTTTCTCTTAAAATAAAATTCTTTTGAGATAATTTTATCTCCACTTTTCTGTGGTAACTAAATATCAGGCCTTGTAATACAGTGTATGACATAGAGCATGTCACAAACACAAAGAGTAATTTTATGTTATGCTGTGCTATTTATATTATGCAAAAAAAAATTTTTGTTTGTAATATTTAAATAGTTATATAGATATTTTTAAGCTGTATTTTAATAAAGAAGTTAATGTTTATTTTAATGGTATTTTAAAGAAGTAGTTAATGCTTTAAGAACCGCACATTGTTGTGGCAAAAGTATCGATTATGTAAAATATGCTCATTATTTAAAAATATAATAAATTCATATAAAATAAAAATATAGAGTTAGAATTTTTACAAAACCAACTTTTTTTATCAGAATATCAAAATAATCAAAAAATTCAGCAACAGAAGAAAAACCTGTCTATTGTTTTAATATGACGAAAATGTAAAAAAATTAATAATAATCTAAGCAAGATAATCTAGCAAACATGTGAATATTTAATTAGACTATTTTTATTTTATAAGTTACATTTGTTCAGGTATTGGAAATACAGTGACAACCGACAATAACTTTAATTTTAACTAACTTAGCTTGACTTTTAATAATTTAGTCATTTGGTTTTGATATAATGATTAATCAATAATTTTGTAAAAAAAGAATAAAAGAATTTTATGATGTCAAAATGAGAAGCATTTTTTATTCATCAAAAGGTCAGGAGAAAAAAAATTGTCCATGTTTTCTGGGATTATCCGGATTTATTTGACTTGTTCTAGTGTCCCAAAAAAGATCATCAGGACAGTCATTTGTCCCAGTTTTTAAAATGATTTTTTAATTTTTAATTACCAATGCATTTACAACCATATCGGCCAGAGTGCAACTGTACACTAAGTTTCCGGTCAGGCCTTGTTTTAAAGTGTTAAGCTGCCTGCAATTTATTTACGCGTAAAGCAATTTTCAAACACCTTAAGTGATTTTTATAAAGCTACTTTTTATCATTTTTTAATTTTTAAGTTATTCTATAAGCGGTAAGATAAAAGAAGTAATTAATTTTTGTTGCATTCTTGTATTTGTTTATATTAAATATATATTTTAAACAACTATCTGAGCGTTTCTCAACCTTCTCTTTTATCACATAAAATCGTATATAAATACAAAGTTATAATTCCCATGACAATTATAAAACAACAATAGTCATTAAAAATCATAAATGAATGCGTGACATTCATCGCGTTTATCTACGTGACTTTTACCACGTTTCTCTACGTGACTTTTACCACGTTTATCAATGTGACTTATACCATGTATATGTAATAATTTTAATTCACCAACTTTAATAGAGCATGCCCTCTTGGTGAATTAACTCATAAGTCTAATCGTTGTGAGGCTCTTATATTATTCGTCCGGCGCGTTATCTTTTGTTCGTTGTCTTCGTTTATTTCGTTATCTTCATTTATTTCGTTCTCTTCGTTTATTTCGCTGTCTTTGTTTATTTCTTTCTCTTCGTTTATTTCGTTCTCTTCGTTTATTTCTTTCTCTTCGTTGATTTCATTCTCTTTGTTTATTTCATTCTCTTCGTTTACTTCGTTTTCTTCGTTTACTTCGTTCTCTTCTTTTATTTTGTTCTCTTTGTTTATTTCGTTCTCTTCGTTTATTTCTTTCTCGTCGTTTATTTCTTTCTCCTCGTTTATTTCTTTCTCTTCGTTTATTTATTTCTCTTCGATTATTTCTTTCTCTTCGTTTATTTCTTTCTCATTCACCAACTTTAATAGAACAATTTTATAAAATAACCTTTTGAATGACAATTATGTAAAAAAAGTTTGTTACAAAAGCTTGAATGACAATTATGTTAGATATAAGCGTTATTTAGTAATGAAAAATAAAATAAAATCAAAAACCATGAAAACTTAATCTCTATTAAGCTAATTATTTTATCAAAATATTTAGTAACAGAAAACAAATTTGTTTATAGTTAACAAATTTTTTATTGTAAATAAATTTATTAAACGAAACGTAAAAAAAAAACAAAAACAATAAAAGAAAAATATATAATAATAACTTATTTGTCATTTTGAGAGCACAAGAATATTTATACAACCTTTGATTTAAATAAAAAAGAAATTTACTTAAATTTCTATTTAATAATAAAAAATAAATCAATAATAGAAAAATTTTATATTATGTTTTATTTTTATTTTGTTTTTATTTTATTGTAACAATTGATTTTTTCATTAAAAAAATGCTAATACTTTAAGCTTGAAGCAAAGATCATAATAATGTAATTTACTTCTGATAAAAAATTTATGATATAGTTTAAAACTAATTTAATAAAAAGATGTAATTTAGTTTTGATTTAAAAAATATATAATTTAATTCTGATTAAATATATATATATAAGTTTATTAAAATTAAAGTTAATGCTTGGGTTTAACTTAACTGTCAAATTTATTTAAAAATATTACTAATTTGATTAGTGAAATTAATAAAAGTTAAATATTGAACAATAATTGAATTATTATTCAATATTTAATTTTTATTTATTCTTAAAAAAAAATTCATTTTTATCGCAATTGTTTTTTCGGTTTTCTTTCCTAAACCTAAACTTTTTTTTTTTTATTCAAAATTAAATTTTAGATAAACATGTTTCAAGGCTGCATCAAAAATTTGCACAAAACATAAGTTAAACTTTTTTTTAAAAGCAAGTTAAAGCGTTACGATAATTTTTAATAAATGATGTATACAGTGACATAATTTTAAGAAATGGTGTTTGGAAAAATAATCTTTGCTTTCACAACAAAATTGCTAATAAAGTAATAAGCTTTTAATAAATAAAGTAGATAAATCAAGGTAATTTTTTTATTTGTTATTTGCTAATTTTTTCAAAATAAAAAATCATTTTTAATTGCAAAGCCACAGTTAGAAATTTAAGAAATAATAATTTAAAAATTTTTAATTGATTTATACTTATAGATTTATACTTATAGTTGAGAAAAGAAAGAAATTTGTTTATATCAAACATTTTTAAAAATGTAATACTAAATTTAGTTATTTAATATTAAAAAAAAATGAAAGAAAATAAACATTCCCAAATAATAAAAAACGAGTTAGATAATATTTATCTTGTTTTGCAGTAATTTATATTATTGCAGTCAAGTTAATCACAAACACACTATAGCTATAGTGTGTTTGTGCATATATATATATATATATATATATATATATATATATATATATATATATATATATATATATATATATATATATATATATATATATATATATATATATATAAATATAAACAATTTTAAAATGTGTTCTACAAAATAGTGTGCTCCATGATTTTAAAAGAACAGAGCAATAATAAATAAAAGTTAAATTTATATATATGTACATATATTGTGGCAAAAAAATTAATTTAAAAAACATTTATACATAGACTTTATTATTTTACTTTTATCTGGTAACAATTTTTTTATCTTTTTTAATATTTCCAAATCCCTTTAATTAATAGTTTTCAGTTTTAGTTTTAAATAAAATAAAAAAAGATTTTTTATAAATACAGTATTAACTTTTTTTGTTTAGTTCATATCGAATATTTTGAGTATGGAACAATTATCAGGATCATCTATTAATTCTAGACATTTATTAAGTCAAGAAACATCTGTTTCAAATATTTCTACTGGGACCTTTTTCAATAATTCTTGTGTCTTTTTGTTTGCTTCAAGCATAAAATTTGGTTTTAACACTACAACTGTTGATTTTATTAATCCTAACAATTCTTGGAGTGTTAGTGGCTTTTGTAGTAATTCAAGTAACAGGTTTTACAGGTAATACTTATTTTTTAGTACTTGACTACTATTGATAAATAGTTGATAGATGACAGGGATTTTCTCTGGCCTCACCATGAAAGTTGTGTTTCCTCACACCTGCCTGCTAAACAATATTTGTTGAAGCTTGGTTTTTTTCAGTGCGGTTTTGAGTTTTCCTTAACAGGAAAACAAATATTTTTCCTGTTGAGGAAGTCCTCTTTCAAGTCTGAAAAATTTGAAAATATTTATAGTTGTGTTTTTATTAAAGATAAATATTTTATTGGTGATGTGTATGAACTAAACAATTGCTCATAGCCTTTAAATGTTTGTCAACAAATTACCAATATAGCTAAAAACTTCTAACCATTTTATTTGTTACATCAGTTTTATAGCTCATCAGATAAAATTGCCAAGCTATAACATATAATCATACTCCAAAAATCAAAAAATATTATAATTCAACAATTTTGTCCAGAGTTCTCCAATTTTACACTTATTTGCTAGATGACAGCATCCAAATTTTGTTTTTTATAGTGTATGAAAACTTTTTTAATGTTTTTATCATTCTATTTGTTAAAGTATATAATTACTGTGTATTAGAATAAAAAAATAAACTTTTCCTGTTAAGTTCTAATCGAATTTAATAACATTTTTTTGTTAAGTGCTAACTCAATAAAATTATTATGAAAACTTTTTTCTTTAATTTTTTTATATTTTATATAATCAGGCTAGGAAGGTGTATGATTTTGTAGCATAATATGACCACGCAAATACTATTTGATCTTGAAAACTTGACCACATCTGCTTAGATGTTTTGAAAATTTGTATACATTTTAAAATACGCTAAAAAAATAATCTTAACTATAACAAAACCATTATTGCCATAATTTTTCTGGGACCACCAGAATCCACACTTAATGCCAATTATACTATTTACTAAATTTAAATTTGTCCGTTTATTATACTATATTTATATCATATATCCCGAATGAATTAAATTTTTATTTTTTATTTGTTAAGTAAAAGTTTTAATTGAGTAAATTATATTTAAAACTAGACTTCAACTAACATATATTCTAAAAATTGCTAAACATTTTATATTTATATTTCTTTTCACTTTCGTCCTGAAAATTTTTTTCTTATTTAAAGACATTTAAAATAAAAAATACATGCTTAAAAACTATATAAAACTAAATATGATATTCATTAATACTTTGTGATCTGTTATTTTATAAAAATGCGTTTCAATAATATAAAAACATAAGTAAAGATCAAAGTTATTCAATTCAATTGGCTTTTTAAAATGTTTTTTTTTTTTTTTTTTAACAAAATTTTTCTTTATTTTAAGTGTATAAACTTTAATGATTCTTATATTAAAATCTTATATTTAGATATTTATATATTATATCTTATATTAAGATAAGATTCTTATATTAAGAGACAATTGTGATTAAATTCGTCCCTTATAAAGTTTAAATTATTATTATTATTTTTTTTAATTACATTTATTATAAAAAAAATTTATATAATTAATATAAATAAAAATTTATACAACTTTCACTGATACTTTAATTAAAATCTTTAGTTACTTTATTTGAAAGCATTTTGCTAATATAAAAACATTAGTATAAATAAACGTGTCAAAGTTATTTATTTTTAACATAATTAAAAACCATTTATTTCAGTGCATTTTTAAAATGTTAAAAACTGTGGTCAAATTGTCAAAACAAAATAGCTTTTTTTGGCATGCTTTCCTGGCCAAGCCTGTATAGTCAATAATTTTATTTAATATTTATTCATATTTTTTAATAAGATGAAAATGATTTTCAACATAACAAAACAAAATAAAATGATCTTCATTATTTTAAAAACTTCTTAACTGTTTTGATATTATTTTCTTTCAAATAAAGGTTTTTAAAGCATGCAGGGACAGATACAGTCAAAGGATGTGATTTTGCTGAATGACAAGTCAAGCAGAAATTAGTTTTGGTTGATGGAACTAGAGATAATAGCTCCTTGAAGCAGCGACCATGATAGTATTTTTAAAAAAAGAGAAAAAGATGCAACCTTAAGATGATGGGAGAGAGGCTCAAGCTTGGCAGCTAAACCAACTACATTTGCAACGCGTTTTTGGACCTTGTTTAGAAGAGAAAGAGCATCATTAAAAGAACCAGCTAAAAAATGATAACAGTATTCCAGAGGTAGAGAATGGAGTCAGGTGGAGTGTTACAAAGTCTTATTAGATGCTAACTTTGCAACCAATTTCCATGAAAGGTCAGTAGTGAATGATAATCCAAGAAAATGTAAATAAGAGGACTTGGCGAGAGGGTTGCCACTCATCATTGTAGGAATGTTGGCAGTATTGCTATAGTTGTTTGCAATAATAAGTTGTTTGCTGAGTTTTGTTGGAGTTAAAATTCACAGACCAAACTGCAGGCTTGTTCTAAAGGATAGAAAAGAGAAACTTGAGGTACTCCAAAAGTTATTGGAAATGAAGTCAAGTGTTGGCCTTTGAGGATAACTTTAATACTGCAGTTGGAAAGAAATGATTTAATAATAATAAAAGTTTTCCCAGATACAACATATGAAGTAAGCTTATGGAGCTTAAGGCCAGCATGCCAATCTTTGTTGATAGATATGTCAAGAACAATAGCCCTTGCCTGGCTGCCTCTATTTAATGCAGAATAAGATTTTTCAGTCACAGTAGTTAGCAAGTCAGCCATAAAACACATAGATTGAAAAACATCTTGGTTGTCAGAAAGTTATTAGACTCAAGATGGAATGTCAGAAATTTGTTGATTAAAGATTCAAAGACCTTGCTAATAATAGAGAGAAGACTGATTGAATGGTAGTTGGAGGAGTCAGAATGTTTTCCAGAGTTTTTAAAAAGTGAAACCTCAGTTCAGGCTGACAGGAATGGCATGTAATTGCACACTGTAACTGACCACGCTTATATTTTTTTGTTCATTATAATTTGACAACAGCTGTTTTGATGTTTTATCATTTCAAAGGTAATAAAAAAATCAGAATAATGTTTATTAATTGATCATTTTTGAAGTTTTTATTTTACATGAAGGCTTTAAATAAAATGAAAAATTTTGGTGATTGTTTAAAATAAATGCATTTTGTGTAAATTAAAGTTTTATTAAAATTATTTTTTAATTGGCATGTATTTTTTAAGATAAATTAAAACGTTTAAAACTATTTTACTATGTCTATAATAAATCTTTCAAAAGATTATTTTTTTAAGTTACTTTAAATTATGAATAAGTTAAATTAAATCTTCCCATTGCAATGGAATGATATAATTGCTTTGTTTTTTGTTTTTTTTTTTGTTTCTATTTTTACAAATAATTGTTTAAAAGTTTTTTTTATTTTTTTTTATTTGAGTTACTAATTAGAGTGTAAAATGATTAAATATTACTATTTTAAAAAGACTGCATTATTTTTTTTAACAACTTTTTTGAAAAAAATGTTTATACAACTTAAAAATATTATATTTTTTTCTTTTCGATAACTTAGTTTCACTTTTCAATAATTTAAATAAATTTGTTCATTTATTAAACAATCATTAGGAGTAATTTGTAAAAGCGTTTTGTGTAACTTTAATAAAACGTTTTCAAAAGATAAGTTTTAAAGTAATTTCAAATGCATTTAAAAACGAAACAAAAAGTAATTTTCGCTTCAAGTTTGAGTTTATTGAGTTTTACTTTAAAAAATTTTAAAAATGTAACAAAAAGTAATTTTTCGAATTTGAGTTTATTGAGTTTTACTTTAAAGCTTATATATTTTGTTTTTCGTAAGGAGTTGTTTCTATTTATTCTTTAGTTTTTTTAATTTAAGGCTTGACTTAAAATCAACATGAAGGAATAAAGCTTGACTTATTTTTAATAAGGCTTGACTTAAAATCAACATGAAGGAATATAAGCTTTTATATCTGTCTGGATCCATGTGGTTATGTATATGGTGCGTTTATCAGCAGAGAGATAAAGACATCAGCCCAAGGACTGTTAGAAGAAAATCATGAAAAGAATTCCAGCCAGCTTTAGTTTAGTAATAAGTTGTGTGATGGTAGGATGAGTTTTAAGAAGAAGTACGAGATAAAAAGTTTATAGAGATCATTGCATGATTGGAATCACCTAAAGGAGAACAAGGAAAATTGGAATACAAGCTAGGGTCAGTGATATGACACAAATGAAGGAGTAAAGTAAAATGATTTGGATTGTCTGAAAAACAAGTTGAAAAGCTAAATATCTGAGTAAGAGATTGAGAAATACAGAAGTTGTGGGCTTTAGTGGTGAACCAAGTCATTTAGTGTGATGGGCAATAATGTTACCAATAACACCAATATTGGCAGATGGGTAAAGAGAAAGGGCATGGTCAATTTCATCAGAAATAACATCTAAAAGAGTGCAGTCTTGAGCAGAAGGAGAACAATAAAAAACAAAGAGAAAGGTGATAAAGTCTGATGCCTAAAAAAGCAATCACTACAAAGATCTTGAACCTGATCTTAATTTAATTAAAAGTATTGAATTTAATTTAATTCAAAGTTTATTTATTATTTTTTTGTAAAGGGTTTACTATGACTTTGATTTACATTAATTTTTTGTCGCTAAAACAATTTAAAAATTAAAATCATTTATGCTCCTAATTTTTTGGTACATTATTTTATTGAATTTCTATTATAGAGTTCATGTTTTAAAATTATCACAAGAACAGAAAAACAAGATTAGGTTCATCTCAAAAGTTTGAGATAAATTTTTGGTTAAAGAAATATACATTCATAAAAATACAAAAAAGAAACGAAGTGCAAACTAGACAATTAAAATTTCTACATTGTAAATGGGTTTGGTGAAGACTTTAGCTACGGCAATAACTTATCTTTGAGAAGACTTTTTCATATAATTTTAAAGTTTTTATACAATTTAATTCAGTTACCTATAATACAGTTGATAGCAAGTTTATGGTTAGGATTATTATCATTGTTACTATTCAAAAATAAATTTTTTAATTTTATTTTTAGCATTTCAATGGAGACCAAAAATAATGATGACAAATTTGATCTAAAGTATGTAAAATATTTTAATTAAAATTATTCTATATGTGTATATTTTTGTATGGAAGCATAAATATGTCCACACAATATGGGTTAAATTTTAGAATGTTTGAATTTGTTTTGAACTTAATAATTGCTTATATTAAAAACATTTAACCAAAAATTATTATTATTATTTTTTTTTAATCACTTTTTTTTTTCTCTGCCAATTTTCGCTTTTTAACAGCCAAAAAATTTCTGATTAAGTTCAAGTGTCTATTTATGATTGATCATTTCCAGTGTTGTTTAAGGAATACAAGTGTAATGCAAAAATGCTATTCGTGTATATATATATATATATATATATATATATATATATATATATATATATATATATATATATATATATATATATATATATATATATATATATATATATAATTTTCTATTTAGAATCGAAATGGGCTTTGAAAATCAGACTTTATATTGGACATGTTTAAATATAACAGTCAATGCTATGATAAACAAAACAGAAATCCAAACTATTTTCCCATGCGATCACCGTGATTTCTCAAGTGATGCATATTTCGCTGTTCGTGCTCCTTACGACTTTTCGTACACGTGTTCAGACATACAGTTCAAATCATCAGATTACATATTAACAATCCGTGATTTGCAGGTTAGTTTTTTAATGTTATTTTTTTTTTCATATGACATTTTATTTTCTCTGACAGCAATTTACATTCCCTGACTCGCTTTTATACTTGAAAGATATTTGAAAATAAAGAAAGTTCTCATTTCAATTCAAAACTTCTGTAATGAAAAGTTATTTTCTTAAATGCACATAATAAGATAAACTTGAAAATTTAGAACTAATTTGCCATATATTAGTGTATATTGGTCAAAATTTGTTATTTTACATAATTAGTGGTTTTTTATTTGATGTTTCTTTATCAAAAAAAGTCATTTCTTCATTTTCCGCATCAACTCGTTAGTTTTATTTCAAGAACAGTTCTTTAAATTCGATAATAAAATATAACTATTTGGTTTTAAAACTTTTTTAATTAAAATTCAATTTCGTACTAAATATTTTAGTTTTTTTTTAGTTGGAGCCTGGAATGAGTGGTTTTCGGGTATTTTCTACTGATTATAGCTGCACTGGTTTCTTTACACTCGAGATTCTTACCGGTCTTATGACTGTTTTTGTAATGATTATTGGACTCGTGGTCGGAATAGGAATGCTTTCCGCCATTCAAACTCAAGATCGTTTTGATGATCCGAAAGGTAAAACCATATCGGTGCCACTTACTGAATAGAAAATTTATTAAAGATGAATAGGGAAGCATAGTAAAAAAAGATAAATATAATCGTTCTCCTGCAACTTTTTACTGATAATATTGCGCTGGTCTTTTTACCTTAAAATAAAAAAAACACCTACAAAAATTTCTTACTTTTACTTTAATTTTAAAAGCTGTTCATTTTATAAAGACTTTTGATACTTGACAATTAATAAATATCAATATAATATTTATGTAAATGTTTGAATTTTATTTTTAATTTGCAAATAAAGTTAAAGAAAATTATTTCACAAATTGTTAATGCGTTTATTTTATTATTTTTATGCGTGGATGAGTTTCTTTATTGATCTTGAGGAGCAGATTAACTGCAAAGCCTTTCTGTTTCGAAAAATGGGTTGGGCATAAGGTTATATATATTTTTGCCATCCGAAGATGTTAACTGAGAGGGTTTGATTTGGGAGCTTAAATTTTCCAACATCGCTATCTTTCACAGAAAAGCTGATTCATGTAAAGTTTAACATTCCGAGATGTTTGCAATACTTTTTCTCATTGATTATTATAGTCAGCGTAATCTTTGAAAGCTACCAGGTATTTTTCAGTGGAAATGGTCCGCTCGTTAATGATTGACCGCTTCGATATGTAGGCAAGCGTTTTAATATAGCTCTTCTTACTTTATCGTGCTAGAGATCTTAAAGAAGTTGTTTTATAACTGGGGGTATGCTGGACAGTCTGAACCTTGCAAATGTGTCCTTATACTTTGTCTCTCTAATTGACCAAGCTATGTGGGATTTGTGTGTATTGCACAAACTCTATTTATAAATATTTGACAACACACAACTAGATATGAACAAAGTTATAATATAAAGACGAAATATAATATACATTATATAGCAACAAAATATAGAAGCCACATTTAAAAAAAAAAAACAGGGGATAAACTGGAAATAGATACAGACTTGAACCGAAGCTGTTGATACTAATCACTATAAAATCTTTTAGGCCTACGAAAACAGTTTGCAGAAAATACAATACCGCCTTAAAGTAGGTCCTTCGACTATCTCAAGGACAATTTCAGCAGCAAAATTTGCAAACATTTGCAAGGAATCAAACAGGGATATTTATAACGAAGCAGAAATAAAAAATACCCTGGTACCCGTGGCGGCTAAATCAGTAGCTTCAGAGCTTGTCAGATGCAAATAAATACCCAGAGCTTGCAAGTCAACACAACGAGACATTAGAAGTTTCTAGAATGGGTCCACTTTTATTGGTAATAGAGCCGCTATATCTGCTGAGAAAGATATTGCGGATAAAGAATATGTGTATTGAAGAACTTAAGAAAAGTACTAAATCTAGTAAACTATGCTTGAATAAAAGCGAATAACTATTCGGCAACCTAAAAATTGAGTGAGCCTCTTTTACAAAATGTTTTTTGACTGCAAAGTTAATACTTATTGTTTGAGCAAACACTTAAAAACCATTTATAACGTCGCTGTAAATTGCATGATTATATCAGAAGTAATTAAGTTTATTAAAATGACTAGTGTACTACTAGTACACTAGTCATTTAGGTATTTTACAATTTTGAGATGTAACGAACAAATGTGACAATTTTATTTAAAGCACACTTATCGGTTGGACTCAGTACTTTCTGGCGGAATATACTTGGCATTAACTCGATAAATACTAACGAACTAGTTCCAAATTTTGTTCATTATGAAATTTATTGTATTGTAAAGTTTTAAATTAGTTTATACCAATTTCTAAGTACGCATATAAAGAAATCGATTTTTTTTTTTTTTAATGTGCCATCATGGCCTGGATCTTGCTTTTAGTGACCTTTTTTGATGTTACTATCCATTTTCGCTCAAATTTTTGTCATCTTTCACTGATGTGTTGCTTTTCTACACGATTCTTTTTAAAATTGCCCAGTAACTCTCAATAACGCGCGATTATTGGGGCAGTTTGGAGGATTCACATCTTTTGGGACAGTTTTGATGCCATTTTGGTTGTACCTCTCCATTGTCTTCTTGGAGTAGTGTATAGTTGTTGAATCCGGCCAAAACGTAAATGCTTTGCTGTGTTTATTAATAAGTGGCAAATTACATTTAGTGATGTACAAATTGGTCGAAGTCAAAGTCCTTCGAGTGCTATTCCTCCAGATATCTCAGGTTTGGGTCTGCAACATGAAGCAGTAAAAGAAAACTTAAATGTAATTTCTCCTGAGATTGTACGTGGTTATCTAAAGGTAATTTAAACTTTTTTGTTGTTGTTGTTGCTGTTATTCACCTCCTCAAGGCCGAGAAGGCCACTACAGATGAGGAGGCTACTTAATAGTGGCTTATAACCCTCTCTCAACTCTATAACTCCGAAACACGAACCTTGACAAACAAGGTCGCTGCGCGGAGAAGCAAGTCGAATATATTAAACTACTAAATATTCTTAGTTTAGGTTTTCTTTAAATTTTATAATTATATAATACTATGATATATATTTTGCAGGCATCTTCTTGTAAGATTTTAAGACGTGGACGTAAAAAGGGAAAGTGTATGATAGCCACATCAACACCAGAGATTTTAAGAATAAAAGATGAAGTGTTAAACAAAAAAGGTAAAAAAATTGTCCTTCTAAAATCCAAAAATGTGAGGAAAAACATATCACGCAAATAGAACAGTGATCTTGATGTAGATTTCAACAAAATAACAAATGATGTTTCTGCTAATTGTTACTCACTAGAGTTTGAAGAAGAATTGGAAACTGTTTCTTTTAGTGTTATTCAAAATGTGAGTGTCAGTGATTATGTTCTTTTGAGGTTTGTAGTAAAAACACTATTTTTTATTATGTAGGCATAGTGCAGAAAGAAATAGACACAAATTCTTAAAATGTAATCTAAACTTGATTGAAAAAGGCATTGATAATTTGATTTTTTTTTTCCTATTATTCACCTCTCCAAGGGGGCCACTTCAGGCGAGGAGGTTACGCATTTTTAACTTTTTTTTTTGTGTGTTTACAACCCTCTCTCAACCTTTTAACTTGAAAACACGAACCTTTACAAACAAGGCCCGCTGCACGCAGAAACTAAGTTGAGCGTGGTACTTCCAGGGATGTGGTGGGAGTCAAACTCCGAACCTCTCGCTTACTAGCCAAGCGCTCTACCACTACTCCACTGCCGCGTTTTATTTAAACTAAACAACTTTAAAATCAAAATTTGCTCAAATTAATATTTAACTAGATTTGGCGTCGTTTTTATATAGTCCCACATTTCCCCCAAATGTCCCGCTTCTCCCGCACACTTGTCCCACTTCTCCCACACTTGTCCCACTTTACCCCAATAGCAGGGTTCCTCTTAAACCAAAAAATATATACTTTATTAAAACATTCTGTCAATCTTAAGGGTGGATTCGGTGCCCCAAACACTTTTTTATTAAGACTAGTTTGGTTCAGTTCATACATCAAATAAAAAAGGTATTGCAATTACCCTGAAAAAAAAAATTTGTGTCCCACTCTCCCCTACGTTTCGTAGTCCTCTATAATGCATAAATTTTCTCGACAAATTTTATAGACAAAATTTCCTGTGTCTTGAAGCAGCTGATCTAATCGTTCTTCACTAAATTCAAATGTGATTGGTTAAAGAAAAAATATTTTACTTTTTAATAAATCTTATTTGTACATTTTTACAAATTTTTCCGATCACTTTGTAACAAGTGGTGCAAAACTTGTCGCAATTGTACTCAAAATCATAAATGATTGGTTAAAAAACAGTTTAAACCAATCACTATTTATTAAAATGACAACTGTGACAATTGCTACAAACCTTTTAAAACAAAATACAAAATTGTTCCAAATAAGATAGAGAATGTTTTTTTATAACCAATCAATTTTGTAGAAAGTTTAGAACAATTGCGTCAGTTGCTCCAAATTGTTCAAAATTTACAAAATTCTGATCTGTCATCTGATATACGTTCTTCGCTCATAATTTTCGTTGAGGGGCTTTGCTAGTAAATTAAAGTTTTAAAACAAAAAATAATTTTTTAGTCTTAAATGCAATTATGGCTAGGCATTTGTCAAATATTCATGAATATAAAAATCAGTTAAATGAAGATTTGAAAATTTTAAATAACAAGTGTCCAGTGCAGCCATATAGTCAGTCTTGTATTTAAACAATTTAAAAATTTTTACTCACGTACCTACTGAAATAGATTGTTTTATCCTGAAGCAAGAAGATAGTAAAGATGCTCTATGTTGCTTTAAGGTAAAATGCTATTACTAAAGTTAAAGGTGTTTCATATTTCCAGCTATAAAATATAAATATAAACTGAGCTTGTTTTATTATACTTTTTTGTTTTAGTATACATGAAAGGTTTATGCTTTGTTTAATGTATTACTTTCATTTTGCAACTCCAAAAGTAATGTTATTGAGGTTGGTTTAAATAAATCCCATTTGGAACTTTTTTTCGATAACCAAAAAAAATTAGTTCCAATAATAAACAAAAATATTTCTTCGTTGAAATTATCTAGCTTGTTGTGGACAGCCTGATAATACCAAATATCAGAATGGTATTGGAGAATCTTCTACACAAAATGTTGGAGTTAGTGACTTCATAGAGTTTTTAAATTTACGTATTGAAAAATCTTCTTCTCAAGTAAAAGATATCTTATTTTTTAAACTGATCTCCTAAACATAGTAACTGTCGCAAAAAATATTTAAGTCCAAATCAGAAAAAATTAATAGATACTTATTGAACAAGATGGATTCAAAAGAGGTCTTGATTTCTTTTAAATAATTTTATACCTGTTATTCATACTATGGAGGAAATGGGATTGAATGAATCAAAGGTATACAGTGAAACTGCATCCAAATCCTCTTTTTTTTAAATTCATTGACAGATTTCTCTTTTATTGTAAGTTTAGTTATAACAAAACAGTTAATAAATTTGTTTATGCAATTTCTCTTAAATACAATAAACTCTTCAAACTAAATCTTTTGACATATTCCAGCAACGTTTTGAAATAACTATAAAATAATCTAAAAATCTGTTATTAGAAATTAAAAGCAAAATTGATATATATCACACTGAATGGTACACTGTTGCTGTTAGCCAAAAGTCTTGATTTCCAAAATGACCTATAATGTGTAACAGGTTTATATTTCCAGGTTTACCAGAATAATTACACTGATAAACAAATAAAATTTTATTGTGCATATCTTGTTAACTAGGTGGTTTTTTAAAACAAATTAAATATGCTGATTTCAAATATGCAAACCATTTTTCACCATCACGTCAAGTTGAAAAGATATTTGGGTTCAAATCTTTAGTATTTAAGGTAAAGTCCCTAATATTGTCGAAAAAAAAGTTATTCAAAAGTATGTCAACCTGGGTCTCAAAAGAAGCGTATTTTCATAGAGATTTTAAAAATGGTATTTGTTTGTAATAAAAATAAGTACTTTTTGTATTATTGCTAAGAAACATTTTGTTAAATTTTTTTTTAAAGTCTTTAGCATTTTTTCACATAATTATTTTTGTCAATAAATTTTAAGTAAAAATATTTATCTTTTCTAAAAATGAAAATGGTTTGCATATTTGAAATCAGCATATTTAATTTGTTTTAAAAAACCACCTAGTTAATAAGATATGCACAATAAAATTTTATTTGTTTATCAGTGTTATCAATCAAATACACTTTGTGACAATATAATAATCATAGCATTACTTCTTCATTAATTGAACATTTTATTAAAAAGCCAGATAATAGGTTTCCAGAAAATGTTATGCTTGTTTATAAAGGTCTAGCAGCAGTTCTTCTAACAGTACTGTCCAGAATACAAGTTAAGAAACCATGGAAATTTGATTTTTATGAAATTTAAATTTCTTTATATCTGATATGTCATTTTACCTCAGTTTTTAACTTAATTTCGATAAATCTAACTCAGCTGAGTTAGATTTATCGAAATTATTTTGGAAAAACCAGTCAAATATTCCTTCAACTGTTGCTGGTACTATAACGGCCATAGACATGAGAAGCTTATCAAATATAAGTTACTTTAGTTTTAATTTTTATTTGGGCAAACAGGCGTACTCATATGCTGGCATAATTTTTTTAGGGGGTCTCTGGAAGTTTGACAAGTTGCTGACAAAGAGGAGAGAGGAGTAACAAATTGCTAGAAAATTGTTCACATAATTAATAGACAGCCTCTCAGCTTGTCGCAATCTAAATTTTTAAAAAAAGTTTAACCTAAATGATAAAAGTAATGGCAACTGAAGAAGTATGAATAGCATTGTAATAATATATTTTTATAAAAGTAAAATAGAAAAAATAAAAATTTTAAAGGATGAAATGTAAAACAGTAAGAAGTTGATATGAATATGATAGCAATATTGACTTTATAGAAATCGAAATAAATTTGTTTTATATGTATAGATTACATAAATAAATGTGCCTTTGTTATTGCATTGTAATTTTGCATTCTAAACCATTTAATTTATTTTATAGTATGACTGCAGTCGATTTGCAGTCGACTGCAAGGAAATGTGAATGGTATAATGTTAACCCATTTTTTTAGACCAAGAGCAGTTTGTTTTGCATTGTTTTCAATAAAATGTTATGAATAAGCATTAAAAAAAAAAAAAACTTTTAAAAAGTACATATATAGTAATGTGATATAATTTGGAATGAGCATACATTTGGAGGAATTTTCATATTAACTTTATTTGGTACCTCTCTGGTATTTTTTTATAATTTATTTACATGTTCATTTATCAGCTGATTAATAGATTCATCTTTGAATATTTATCTATCAATAAATCTTTACCTTATATTGTAAAACATGTATTTTATTTAAGCTTTATCATTTCAATAATCATGTTATTAAATAGTGCATGATAGCAATTATTTTCATGATAAGATATCAATCACACTTTAGTAATGTTTGAAAGTCATATATAATGTGTTTTTCAATCAGTTTTTTACAGGGTGTTAAGTTTTTTTTAAATTTGCTGTGAAATAAATTTAAAATACAATCATAAAATATACCTCAAGTGCAATATAAAATTAAAAAGGAAGTTTCGGTCCAAGATTATTAAAATTCCTAATGTTTGAATAATTATGAATTACTTTTAAGTTGTGATATTATTTAATTAGATATTGTGCAGCCATGGCACAGCTGTAAGAGTTCAGAACCAAGAGGTTCGTGGCCGGCTCTAGCTCAATAAGCAACATTGGTAAGAAAGGAGTTGTCAACTTCCTAGTTAAATACACTTCTCCAGTGCTGTTTGATAAGACTCTAAGGACTTCTGGGAGCACCTTAATAACAACAACAACAAAAAGAAGATATAGTCAAAATGTTATTAATATTGACTATTTTTATATTTATAAAGTTATATAAAAGATATAAAGCCAAAGATGACTAAAGATTTGATGTCATGTTAATGTGAGTCAAGACTTAGAAATTTAAAGGGTAACATTGTAGTTTTACTCAATCATTGTTTACAAGTCTATTCATGTCAAGTCTAATAACATCAAACATTAACCTTTGAATAACATTATTTTAGATTCCCTGCAGACTGCAGGGAATCTAAAATAATGTAGAAATAACGAAGAATTAATGAACAGTTTTGAATCAAATCATTGTATAATAATTGTTTTTCGTTGCTTAAAAACATTATGAAACTCAAATCTGTTTTTTAAACTGATTCATATCAATTATGTCAGACCAAACATTAATACGTCTAATACAACTTATTGTCTTTACAGCGAATTGAATATAAATAGTACCTTAACTTTTTTATATTAAATAAAAAAATGCAACTCTTGAATCTGCGAAAAACAAACCTTAAATAATTAAGAAAACGCAAGCTATACGGAAAAAATATCTGGGTTCAGTATGGGATTTCCTGTCAAAAACCAAAACTAATCCCAGATGGGACTCAGTTGGATTCCGCTGACAAAATCACGATGGGCCCATATAGGATACCCAGTATTTTTTCCAGTTGGGTCTCAGCTCGGACCCAGATGCGCTGGTTAACTGGGAATATCTTGCACTCCCAGCCAATCGCTACGGCGTGTTATGATATTTTGCATATGCCAAATTTTTTACAGTATTTAAAACCACATAGCTTCTTTAGTTTAAGCTGTACATCAAGTGTCAGGAGTTACCCGACTTTCCCTCATATGGGACAAAGAAATTTTGATCTCTAACTTCTTCCCTATGACCTTTGTGTATTTATAATGTGGAAACCTCTAGAATATTTTGATAAAGATTACGTGGTTTACGATTTTTATATTTTTTAAATAATAATTTTTGTTGATACGTTGTTAATTACTCGCCTGTGCCACTTTAACTCACACCTGTCCCACTTCACCGCAATGACGCGGTTCCTCTATAATAAAAAAAGTATACACTTTTGTATAATCTGCTGTCAATCTTGGGGATGGAATCTGTGCCCGAAAATTCTTTATTTTTTAAAACTTGTTTGGTCCAGTACATACATTATATAAAAGAGTTATTAAAGTTCTTCTCAAAATATTTTTTAATGTCCCACTTTACCCCACTCTCCCCTGCCATACTTTAAAACTTAGCAACTTTAAAAACTACAAATTACTTTATCATTAAAAAAAAACACAAAATTTGACCGCTCGCTGGTCTATTGACTTTTAATATAATTTTTTTCCCGAAACATAGCTCTCGTAGTAACTGTTTTGTCATGAAAGTGGTTGTCACAACTCTTAAGGTGCTTCGACAATTACAATATTTCATAGTGTCCCATGTATCATAGTGTCCGCTCTCCCCTACCTCATTTTAGAGTTGTTAACGAGGCCAAAAATAGCAAGGCCAAGGCCAAGAGTTTTAAGGTCAAGGCCAAAAATAAGAGTTTCAAGGCCAAGGCCTACGCAAATATTTTCAAGACCAAAGACTTAAATTTTTGCCTTACGTCGAGGCCAATTATTAACAAAACTGTTGGTAACAAGTGCTGTGACAATAAAACCACATGTTGTGAAATTAGACCAAGGTTATGCGCAGAATTCAACGAAATCAATTAGAAAATATACTTGTATATATATGAAAGCCAAAAACCATTTTGTTTTTAAAGGCCAAGGCCAAAACAGTTAAGACCAAGGCCAAAATTTTCAAGACCAAGTTCAAGGCCAAGGCCTTAATTTTTGGCTTTAAGGCAAGGCCGAGGCTAAGGCTAAGGCCAAGGACTAACAACTCTGCCTCATTTATCAAAACTGTTAATGTGTCAAAAATATTAATACAAATCTTCGCGTCCGTCTTCAATTAGTTCATTTGTTAACAATAAATCAGAGCTCCATTATAAAACAGTGGTATATCCGATTATATATAAGGAATATTACTCTAACTATATATCATTGGGCAATGATATATTATGAATATTATTCTTTAACGTTATTGGGTATATCATGCACACAGACTATGTACATGATATACCTAATTATAAGCTTATAAAACTAATCTTGCATGAAAAATTCGGTTCGGTTCAATTGGCAGAGCAGAGCAGATTGGCTAAGAACATCATTTATATTGTACAAACGGCAGAGCAGATTATAAAATCAGCTGAATTCTTAAAAGCGATCTGCCAAATAATTCGGCAGAACAAATGTTAGTATTATTGTATTGTGATCCGCCATATATGCATGCTATGTCAATATGATATTGACAATGTTATTGTCAATAGTTTGTATAAAGCTATTGATGGATTCGTTTTACCATCGACCTTCAATCAAACGTGATATATAGTACTAACATTTGCGGAAATCCGAACAACCTTATTATTATATTACATGTGATTTGCCAAATTATTTGGCACATATTAGATACGGCAGATCACTATTTATGTTAGTAAAACATTCACTATCTAACACAAAAGACATTTGTGTACAAAACTCAAGTAACTAAACTAATGATTCCTTCTAGGATTAACTTTTGATTTGAAGTGCTTTGTGTGCATATGATCAGCAAAATTATTTGACAGATTACTTATAAGAATTACGCTGATTTTTTAAAGCGCTCAGCCGCTCTGCGGGATTTCGTATTAAATGCTCGGGATTTCCACTCGATATTCAAAACAAATATTGGCAAAATTATAAGTTTACAGTATAAACTCATATTATAAGTTAAATTATAAGTTTACAGTATAAACTTATATGTATTATGTTTTATATGTATTAAAATTATATGTATTAAGTTTATATGTATTAACTTTATACATATAATCATGGTTCAAAGATTTCTTTTAAAGTTTATTCATTTTAATATTTTTAACTAGTTAAGTTATAATGCTGTTATAATTGCTTTCTTAAACATAATAATATTATGTTTATTACATAAAAATAATAAGCTTAATAATATTATGTTTATTACATAATAATAATAAACATAATAATATTATGTTTACAACATACTATTATGAATATTATTAATATTCATAATAATGTTGTACTGTAAAATATTCTGTGTTTTTGAAAAAGTTAATTTTTATTATGGTCTTTAGTGTTTAATATTACATATTTATTGTATGGTAGTGGCACATTTATTGGTAGGACTCATTTATTGGTGCATTTATTTATTTTTGACCAGTTTCATATTTATTTTATTAAATATAAGGCTGGTCATTATCTGGTCATTACATTAAATTTAGTAGCCATCTATTTTACTTATTACTTGAACAAAAATTTATTAATGATTCTTTTATAGGCATTCCATATAGTTTTTTTATATAAAAAAATTACATAGAATAATATATATAATTATATAGAAATTATATATAATGATATATATATATATATATATATATATATATATATATATATATATATATATATATATATATATATATATATATATATATATATATATATATATATATAATTAATTAATTAATTAAGTAATTAATTATTGCTCTGTTCTTTAAGAACATTGAGCACTCTATTTGTAAAATACACTAACATAATTTACATATATATATATATATATATATATATATATATATATATATATATATATATATATATATATATATATATATATATATATATATATATATATATATATATATATATATATATATATATATATATATATATATATATATATATATATATATATATATATATATTCTATATAATATATATAGAATACTAGTTAAACAAAATTTATAAATGGTTTTTTCTAAAAAATTGATATAAGAAAAAAAATCCATAATTTTTTTTAATCCTTGCTAAACTATTATTAATTGCTAATAAAAAGCTCTTTATCATTTCTTTATCTTCAATAACAATCTTTCTGACATCTTACATCTAAAGTGGCTCTATTTGCTGGCAACTCAATTTTATATTCTTGTCTTGATAAAAAGTCTTCACTTTTTGATCACTTAGAATAAGCAGCAGAACTTTAATCTAATCTCTCTTCTGTAACAGCTTGGGGCATGAAGTGGCTTGTGGATTTTAACTCCAACAAAACTCAGTTCTTTACTGCAAACATCTATTGCAATATTTTTGACCTTCCTATATTGACAAATAACAACACCCTCACTCAGACAAGGTCCAAAAGAACATTTATCTTATTTATCTGCCTAGCTTGAGCCACTCTCTCATCGTTGTTAGATTGCATCTCTTTCTTTTTTCTACAATACTCAAACACTCATATGCAAAAATCTAGTTTAATAATGATGGGAATGACTCAAGCTTAGGAAGTAAAGTAGGTCCAACTATACATTGCATTTTAGGACCTTGTTTAGAAGAGGAAGAGATTATGGACTAGTTCTTCTAATGCATCATTAGAAGAACCAGTCCAAATATGATAACAGTATTCAATATAAAGATAAATAAAAGATTGCTTGTTAAACTTTTGTTTATTAAACATTTGAGTATCAAGTGTGAAAACTATGCTAGTGATTTTATGCTAATTCAAAATCATATAAGATAATTTTATACTTATTCGAAATCATATAAAAACATATGTTTGAAAACTTGAGGAAAGTACTATAATTTGATGTTTAAGTTTAAATTAATATGCTAAAAACACTAATATTATTTACCTTTTAGTGGATGTATGTTCATTTATTTGTATATTTATTTATGCCTTTATAAACAAAAAACAAAAAAAATGAAAATATGAATCATTTTCGCAATGCAATTAATGCAACTTTAGTTTAAAATTCACATGTTAAAAACAAGGCTTAAGTATAAAATCCCCCAAAAATACTTTAGTTTTTCGGGGAGATGAATTTGAATTAAATTTATAATGATAAAAATTATTCAAAGTTTAAAATTTTAGCTGGTTAAAAATTGTTTGTGGTTTTAAAATAAGATGCTTATATATTGCTTCAGTTAAAAAAATAAAAAATAAAAATATATAAAAAAAAACTATATATATATATATATATATATAGTTTTTTTTATATATTTGTATATTTATTTTGTTGTTGTATTGTTGTATATATATATATATATATATATATATATATATATATATATATATATATATAGTTTTTTTTATATATTTGTATATTTATTTTGTTGTTGTATTGTTGTATATATATATATATATATATATATATATATATATATATATATATATATATATATATATATATATATATAGGGGTTAAAGTAGAATAGTAAATCAAGTGGAATGGTGTTATAAAGTACAAATTGCTTGTTCAAAGGGATGCGAAATAGCCCATTCGGGTGCAGAATCATTCCTTCAAATTTTTGCTGTAGGTGTATTTTTGTAAGGAGCACTTTTGCTGTATTTCAAGATCTTGCGAGATCACTAAAACTACTTAATATTAGTCAAAAATATTAGCAAACATTCAAATAGCTTATTAATTTCAATAAAAATTAGCGTGAAAAGTGAAAATGATCTACTACTTTAAAGAGATAAATTAGGCATTGCATAATTTATGGACAATCCCATTGTAAAAAAAAAAAAAAACTCAATAATATAGTGGAACGATTGCCAAGAAATATTGAGCGAACCAGAACGATTTCTTGGTTTGTCGGCAAAGAAGAACGGTGTTCCCCCTTACTTTAACGCCTGTATATATATATATATATATATATATATATATATATATATATATATATATATATATATATATATATATATATATATATATATATATATATATATATATATATGTATTATATGTATCAGGGATGCGGAGTCCCAAAAAAGACTCCAGATGTCACAAAAAGATTACTTCTTCCTAGTTTTTGGTATCCAGGAACTCTAATAATATAAAAAAAACTTATGGACTACTATTAGTAAAAAAATTAAGGTATAATGGCAGCAAGGACTCCAAGACCCCGGGCTTAAAAACAATATGGCTTAAGTCATTAAATTTCATGAGTTTTTTTTATATAGCAGATCATAAGTCAACCAACATGTTCAGAGCTCCTGAAAGCCATAGACCAGGAAAACATAGAGATAAAAAACCAGAGTCCTTTTGGGACTTCACATCCCTGATATGTATATAAATAAGAAAATGTTAGATATTGTTATGTGATAAAACTATTTTTAGATTAAGATTTAAAAGACATGTAATGGCAATAAGTAAAAGTGATGATGGTAATTAATTTGAATGCTTTCATAAGTAAAAATATCTTTTAAAATATAACTTGATAATTTTTATAATCAAATTTTTTATTAATTTTACAGATTTGATTGGTTTAGCCAATAATATTGTAGATAAGCTCAATTTATCACCTTCTATTCTTACAATAAACCAATGCAATCATTTTTTTTTTGTACAAGTTTATGAATCTATATTAGGAGAAAAACCTCCAGGTATATGTATATATATATATTATCCTTTTAAAAAATGATTTTTTAAATATTTTTTGATTTTAATATTTTTATTTTTTATAATATTTTTTTTATTGAAATAATAATTTTTGAAATATTGATTATGTATAATATGTGTATTATACATGATAATTATTATGATGATGATTTTTTAGTTTATTTTTTTTTAATTGACTTCCTGTAACATGAATAGATGAACTTTTGTCTGTTAATGAATAAAATGAAGTTTCATTCCATTGAAATATAAAAAATGTAGCTTATTTTAACATAATATATACAATTAATAATAATCAATATTTTTAATCTAAGTCATAAAACTAACTTGCGCAATAAGATAAGAAAATACATAGCAAACTGTGCTATGACTGACCAGACAGTGGCTAATTTTTTTGCAGCATGGTATTAATTGTTATAAAAGCGAAGTATTCTAAGTCTGTAGAAGAGTTTAATTTTTATTGCTTAATAAAGATGCATTTTCAAAAGTTCATTATAAAAAGGTTTTATCTTGTTAGGTGATTTATACTTAGCTTTCTTGATAATTATAGTTACACATGTGAAATTGTTTATGTATATTTTGTATATGTGTATAAGTTTTATTAGTAGGTTGCATGCACAATTCAAAGCATGTCATTAGGCACTTTAAGTTTTTTGAATTGATTGCTAAAAGAAGAAAGAGAAAAGATTGGTGTAATTGCTTTGGATCTTGAAAACTTATGGAGCAAAATGTTGAACCTTCCAAATGTATCTGGTTAAGCTATTTATGAAAAAGTAGCAAAACTGTATGCGCTGCAGAAAGTAAAAAAATTTTGATGCATTAATTGAACTGTTTGGCGTGACTAAGGGAAAAGATGAATGGTTGTGCAAAGAGGATAAAAATCTCTATTTTGTTTGTTTGATTGTACCAAATGTTTAATAAAAGAAGTTAATCTCAAATTTATCAGTTGCCAGCACTGTATGTATTATGTCCTTTGCTTTGTTATGGACTGAGCTAAATTGATTAAATTAGTCTCCAGTCAGTGAGTACTTTGTACATGATTTGTAGAGTATTATGATAAATTTAAAACAGCTTTTAATAACAGTAAAACTAAAATTTTGGGAAACAGGTGACTATCAAAAATGTGTTCCAGATTTTCCAGCAAATATGCAATGTTGTGGTATTAAAATAGAATTAATAAAAGTTAATTAAATTACTAAAAGTTAGTTGCCCCTCCTCCTTTGATTGGTGCCGCCCCAAATCCCCTCCCCCTCCCCTCCCCCTAGTGAGTGGGGGTGGGGTGGTCCGTACCACTGATTTCCTATAATAAAATAGAATTTATAGAAATAATGGTTTCATTTTGAAATTAATTTAGATATTTAGATATTAGGTATCTAAATATCTAAATTAACTTAGAGACCTTCATTTGAACCATAATGAAGGCCTCTAAAAAGCTACTGCCCTCTTTATTTGTGCCCCTATCTACTATAAAGACTAGATCAAGGAGAGGACAACCAACCATATCTTTTTTTTTATTAAGAAATGACTTATAATTAGGCAGATTTGAGGGGCACTGGTTTCTAGTAACACATTCAACTGTTGATAATTGAAAAAAAGGGTTATTTTAAAATGCTGGCATTTTTGGTGTGGATTTGACAAGTTTATAATGTTTGCATTTTCAGATAGTTGGGTCTAATGATCTTATACGCTGGTAATCTTAGATCAAAGCAAAGTGTTAAAAAAATTTACAAACATCTCAAAATGGCTGAAAATTAGACTTTTTAGGTGGACATTTTGCTTTTAGATATATTTGAGTTCTAAACTGCAACAAGGTGCCTATATTTTGCCCATTTAATCCAGACAGTTGTAGCTAATCAGAAAACTTATTTGTAAAGACTTGTGCATGAATAGAATAATGCTACAGTTAGTTTCATTTTGGCATATTTTAGCAATTTTAGGATTTTTTCCAAAGTTGAGGAGGTCATAATTTTTTTCTAATTTAACACAAGTTAATAGAAACCACTTTTTTAAAGAGAGGACTATCCAGAAAATAGTTCTAGAAAAAATGAGACACTTGTTGAAAGTGAGAAAAAAGTTATACAGCTCTAAAGCAGTCTGTTTTGACCATTTGTAAACTGAGGGGGGCCACTGTGTCATGTTTCTAAGGCTATAATTTCGGAATCGTTGTACTTGGAAGTCTGAAATTTCAAATTTAACCTATCTACATAATGCACATAACAATATGTAAAAATCAGGAAAATCAGAGATGGTGACCCGCATGCCATTGGTTGAAATATAATGATTTGACCCAAAAACTATTAAATTATTATTATAAAAACTTATAAATGACAATTCTACAGAGAACAATAAGCCAAAAATGATCATTAAACAACCAGAATTATAAAGCATTGGTTTTCACAGTCTCATAATTGTAATATAAACAATTTTCGAAAGGAAGACAAAATTTCAATGGTTATGGGTAGGAATTTTTTTTTGCGATCTGTAAAGCATTTTGCATCTTCAAATGTTAAAAAATGTTTCTTATTAATAAGCACTGCAAACAATTAACCATGAACTTGGCACTTTTTTGAACTTAATGAGCTGCATATAATTTATATGTTTAGACTTATTTTAAACAAAGTTTCTCTATATCATAATTTAATGAGCTCTTACAAAGATCTTTCTTTTAAGTTGATCTGATAAAAAAACATCACACACAAAATAACTTTTTTAAATATTCTACTGATCATTTACTGAGGTCATTGTAAGCAAATAAAAAATAGAACTCAATTTTTATACATTATTAGGATCATTAAACACAAGTTATTTATGTCATTGGCTGGGTAAATCTTAGAGGAAGTCTTTCTGAAGCCTCGAATTTTCTTGAACCTTATGAAACTTTCTAGAATTTTTCTGGACTGTTCTGGATGCTTTTTGAAATCTTTAAAAGTTTCTAGAATTTTTTGGATTTTCATGATTTTTGACAGCCTTACATCAAAGTGTTGGTCAAAAGTTAAGTGTGATGTAATTTGTTGTCAAAAGAATTGTTTTTACCTACCCTGCTCTCAAAGTCAACAATTTATAAGGAATCACTCTTGTTTACATAAGTAAGTTTTTACGAAAAAGTAAATTACATATTAAATGTTCAAAGTAAATTTATATTGATATGTAAAATTTACTTTTATAAAATAGTATTGTTTCAAAAATAAAATAAAATTTACTTTTAAATGTAAGTTATCTAAAGATTGGTTACATTAAAGGTTGATTAATTTATTTTTACTTAGGCAGGGCTATTGCTCTTGACATAGCAAAGATTTTTAATCTGGCATGCACTACTTCTTCATAAGCTTGTTTTGTCTGATGTATCTGGGAAAGTTTTTGAGATTAATAAATCATTCCTTTCCAACCACAGTATTAGTCAACCACAGTATTACTCAAACAATACTTAGTGGTGATTATTAGCCTAGACTGATTAATAAGAAAATCAATTATAATTTTTTTTGGAATATAAATGTTTTCATTACTTTTTCCTTTAAAAAAAAAAATTTTTTTTGTAGTTAAACTCTAAAGGTTTTATGTTTTGCATTTGTTTAATATAGATATGCAGAATCTTTTTGTAAATTACATTTACATTATTATTACAATAAAAAAAGAAAAAAATTTAACAAATTAAAAAGTAAACAAACCATGCAGTCATATATCTATGTGTACCAAATACAATATTTATCTGATAGATTATCTCACATTTTGTTATATGTGACTCCAATATAAGCAGCTACCATTAAATTTTGTGAAACTAAAATTATTTGTAAACTAAATGTACCAAAAATATCACAAGTGGTTTCTTGATGACAAAACAGCCTGGTCTTATGCTAAAATCAGTTCTTCTGCAAGTTTTTCCCATTCTTTTAATAATAATAATACTTTGCAATTTTATTATTTGGATATAATCAAATTTGTGAGTTTATTTTACTTAATTTACATTGTAAATTATTTAATTTTATACTTGCAATTGCGGTTTTGTAACAAATAGAAAAAAAGATATTACTTAGTTTGTCAGATATAGTTAAATAAGATACAAATAAAGTATAAAAATATGTGATTGCTACTAAAAATAATTCATGATTGTTAAGTTTTTGCAGACTATTGCAACTCACAATAAATAAATATAAAGATATAAAATATAAGGTCTATTACAAGTCACAATTAATATAAAATTACAGATTCTTTATATCTATATTTCTTTTTATATGTTTTTTTTTTACTTTTTTTAATATTACTTTGTAATGTTTTTTTTGTTTTTTTTAGTTTTATTTAATGATTATTTGTATGATCAAACTATTCAAGTTTAAATCAACAAGCTTTGTATTATAGTTTTGAAGATTAATGGATAAATATTTTTTATGGAATACTTGTTACTAATTTTTATGAGTTAATAAACTGAAAAAATGAAGACCAGAAATATTTCTGGATATTGCAATTCGCGATCACTTAATTCAACACTTGATATATGTATAAATTGTTTTTTTTTTTTTTTTTTTTTTTTTTTGTAAAAACTTTTTTTATACAATAGTGGGATATGATGTTTTAAAATATACATTTTATGTTGTCCTATTGTACCAAAATATATCATGAATAAAGTGTCTCTCCATTATCTCTTTATTTTAGATTTTGACTTTTAGACTTTTAATATATGTTTTAAAGTATACCATAAAATTGCTCAAAACTTTTTACTTACTCTTACTCTAGCTTTGTACTGGAAGCTGAAAATTGTGATTTTAAATACACAGTATTTGATGAAAATGATTTTTTTTTACTCAAATGAGGCTGTTTTGTGCTCTTTTACTCTGGATTCATTTCTTTATCTTTATAAATCTCAAATCTATCCTTGTATAGAATACTGTTGCCATATCTAGAGCGAATCTTTGAATGACGTCCTTTCTCTTTTAGACAAGGTGCAAAAATACATTGTAACATAGTGGACCTCCAACCATTATCACGTTGTTGTAATGTTGCTTCTCTTTCTCTTTTCTACAAATACTACAATAGGCGCTGCTCTAAAGAGCTAGCATCTCTCAACTATCTACTAAAATTCATACTCGTGTTACCCTCTATTCAACTTTCTTCTTGGGAACAGTCACAGTAAAAGTCTCATCCTTTTACTGTGACGTTCCTTGTTGCTCAAAAAATTCTTATTCGTCTAGTTTTTTTTCTCAAACATCAGATCTTTAGAATTTGCTCCCTTCATCTTGTTTTCCTAATTCATATAGTTTGCAATCTTTTAAATCATCTATTAATCGATATCTTGTTTCATAAACTTCATCTTTTTTCTTCTAGTAACTTTCAACTCTAATAGTGGTTGCTTGGAGTTTTATTGGAAGTGAAGATGTTTTTGTTTTTTTTAAATAAGAGATGTTTATAATTATACTTAGGTACTATATTAGTTTTTGTTGTACTTGTTTTTTATTTATTTTATGAATTTATGTAATCTGAAACAAGTTAATAACAATAGCAACAACAATAATAGTAGTAATAGTAACAACAACAACAATAATAATGACAATAATAATAATAATAATATTGATAATAACAATAGTAGTAATAATAATAATATGTTGTAATCAATTTTTTTATACATACATACATATATTGCCTGCCCTAACTCTAACCCTTATTTATGAAATATCATCAGTGGTGTTTCATGCATATATCCACAGATTAAATTAATCTTATATATATATACATATATATATATATATATATATATATATATATATATATTATATATATATATATATATATTTTAATGCTTTTATTACTAATAATTGTAAATTGATTTTATATATGTAAGGGTTGAATTCTTCCCCTGTGAGCATTGAAGACCAAATTCATAATGTCCAGGTAGTTATTGACTCACTTGCTACAGATGTTCTTGATATGGATCTTTCTCACATTGATGTCCAAGGAATAGTGCAGCAAAACAAAGTTCAAGTGAAAAATCTTTTAGAAGTATTTGATGGTTTGTTGGACTGTTTATTAGAAGAGTTGAACTATGAAGACAATTTTCATGAAGGTGCCAAGGATAAAGGTGACGATCAAACTAAAATAAATAATTCAAATCAAAATGGTAAGTAGTCTATATTTTTTAAATAAGTTAAAAAAAAAATTTATAATTTACATAATATATTACTAAAAGTGTATATAGGTAATGTTCTAATATTTAAAATTGATTTTAAAAGATGCCTTGAAATTTCCATTGTCTGGTCAGAAAGAGCTTTCCACTTTAACAGAAGAGCATGAAATGTTATCAGATACAGTGTTCCAAGAAGACTCAGAAAAATCTTTTCCAGAATTAAAGCATGTAAATATATATTTTTTAAAAATCATTTAAAAATATTTTATGATTTTTATTATTAATTTATTTATAACATTTATTTTATCCATTATAAACTTCTAAATGAATCAGAAATTATATATAATTGCTGTTATAAAAATAAGTATTTATTAAAAATTGCTACACTATCTACAAACCCAATTTAATCTTATGTATATATATATATATATATATATATATATATATATATATATATATATATATATATATATATATATATATATATATATATAGAGAGAGAGAGAGAGAGAGAGAGAGAGAGAGAGGCTTCGTCAGGAATGGGGGGCTATAGCTCGTACCGCCTTAACACCCGTGCAAATCAATTTACACAGGCAAAATAAAGCCCATGCAAAATACAAATTTTTGGTAAAAATAAAGTTAAATATTTTTATGTTTTTATCAAATTCTTTTAAAAACTTCTCAAATGATGTAATTTTGTAAAACTGTTTGTTTCACTAGTTAAAAAACAAAACTATTTCATTCAGATATGCAAAAAAAAAAAAAAATGAAAAAAATAATTTTTGAATATTCTGATGTAAAAATAAAAATAAAAAGTCGAACAAGTTATTTCAAACAGCTATAACTGTTCCATTTTATTCTGTATTATTTTAAAAGATAAATAATTAGTATGTTAAAAAGCAGGCAAAATATACATGTGTTGCAAAAGAATTTAACATAGTCATCTGGATTTTCAGTATTCTTTGAAAATTTGTAAACTTATACAATAAGAACTGTTAGTTAATAAAGACAATTTCTTTTTTGTATAATCACACATTTTGCTTAATTGATTGATAAACTAGTTTATCATACTTTAAAGTTGTTTAAAGTAGTGCATATTTCCCTGTATACTTCCATGTTAACTTCCTGTTTTTTTTCGAAAAAGGTGGCAGTTTATTTAATATGCTAATATATAACTCATTATTAAAAATCAAATATCTTATTTATAATCAACAGACTTCTAATCGATTTTTATAGTATAAATTGAGTGTCCGATATAAAGCTATCAAGTTATTCAAGTTTTCAAGTTATTCAAGTTTTCAAGTTTTCAAGTTAAAAAGTAAAGTTTCAGTAAAGAAAATGGCATCTTCCGGTAACATAGTTATACTAGCAACCTATCTGAGTTAGGGTAAAGATAAAGTTTGTGGAAAGGAAACAATTGTGGAAAATGGAACAATATTTGTTATAAAGCTATGGTGTAAGGTCTGTATTCAGTATAAAAAAGAATTGCTTCACGAGCTAAAAGATCAACCAAAGACTTCAGCATTGGCATTTATAGATGGCACTACAAATGTATAATGTTGGTTTTGGTTGGTACGGTGGTTTGATCCGAACCAATGGGGATTAGAGAACGAATCAAAACAAATTGAAGAACTTTAGGCCTATTTTAAGGATGTTTTGAATAAAGCAGGATTTTTAATTACAAATTGTTTAAAAGAATTCAAAAAATTCAAAAATTTTGGAAAGGTAAATTACCTTGGTAAACCAGCCCACGATATATGGAGCCATACTTTGAAAAGTTGACAGACCGAGTACCTAAATTTATGTAAAATAGCAAGTTTAATCACATGCTTATCTAGGTCGAACTCATCAGTGGAATGAACCTTTAGTCTTTTGACAATGCTTATGTCAGACCAAAGACCAAAATGTCAGAATCAACCATAAAATACTTAATGCTATCATGGCCATTAAAATCAATGATCCAAATTTTAGTGATAATGATAGGAAAAATGTAATCAAACAGGTTATTGATGTATTTTACAAAAATGGCAAACAGCTGTTTTTGATCCAATAATTCAACCTGATACAATAGTAATTAATGAAAAAGACATCATTGATTACGATAGTTCAAACGGTGAAAGTGAATGGGAAACACCTGAATTGACTGAAAGTGAAGAAATTGCATTCGATTTTGAAATTGAAGATATTTTGGGCTAATTTATTTAAAATGAATATTTATAAATAATTTATAATTATATTTATTAATAATCCTTTTGTTTTATAAAAACAATACTATACAATTTCTTCATATTTTATTTCCATTTTTATACTTGCACTATATTTAATACATTTAAATGTTTTACAGCAATAAACCTGATATATAAAATAATACTGCATTTAATACCCTTCTATTGGTTCTAATCATAAAAAAATGTAAAAAAGATTTGTTTTTGTTTTTAATTCATGTAACGCTTTTTTTTATACACGCCTATATTATATAAGAAGAATATATTTAAGAAGTATATATACCAGAATCTTAAAAAATCTATTTGTACTAAGTCTCTTAGAAATTAAAAATTAGGTTACCTCAAATTTTAACTTACATATCACATCAAAATAACATATATTTTCCTAATTTCTGAAAAGAATATTTATTCAATTACGAGTTCATAAAAAAGTATGATAATAAATTGAACAGAAACAATAGTAAATAATTTAAACTTTAGTCTAAACAGTTGAAAAACAATTGTAAAAGAATAGAACTCTTTGGTTCAAGGTTTATTTAAAAGAAGATTTCAATAACGGGTGATGCGGAAGTTATTGGACAAAATAAAAATGTCAATAACTTATTTATAAATAAAAAAGCAAACTACTATTATATTTTTTTTAAATAAAGCATTTATCTTTTATTAAAAATATATTATTTTTTATATGAAAAAACACCACCATCTGCAATTGATCTCAATTTTGCTCTGACGCCTTTCATATGCGACTGTAAAAAGTTTAAATCAATTTCTTGTAGTTTTAGTTTAATGCGATCAATCAAAACTTGCTCTGTTGAAGCTTGTCAATCTCCCTCGTAAACCTTCTGTGCCAAATGTCCCCAAAAATTTTCAATTGGTTGTGCTTGAGGTACATTTGGGGTATTGGATTCTTTATCAACGTAATAGACATATTGGTCCATCCAATTTAGAGAATCTTTAGAATAATGAGAACTTGCTAAATCTGGCCAAAATAAATAGTTAAAGTCTCCATGATACTTGTGAATAAATGGTAGAAGTCGTTTTTCTAAACATTCATTAATATAGATTGATGAATTGATTGCTATAGCCTTGGAAGTGCGAAACAATGGCTCGGACATACCACGGTCAGATATGGCTATCCACATTAATAATTTTTTTGGAAATTTCTCTTTTCCTATAAAATGAACACTTTCTGGGCATGTCTTTTTGTTGTTTGTGTAGTATCCAGAATTTCCAAGCATGTTGTCCCCTGCAAAACAAAAGTATTTTTCGTCATCGATGACTAGAAGCGATTTTGTGTTATAGAGTTAGTTAACTAGTTTCCTGTTTCTTTTCTTTCCCTTTATTTGTTGTTCTATAGTGTATTTTAGAGTCTTTTCACGTTTTCTATATTAAATATTAATTTTTTTTAACTGACAACCAATTGTCGATTGATTTACACCGAATATAATACCTATTTTTCTCTGACTGACCCCTTTTCGATTGTTGACAAGTCTCGTTAATTCGGCTTTATTTTCTCTAGTCCAGGATGTCGGACGACTAGGGTGCTTTCTATCAGAAAACGATTGAACAGTTTCAAGTCTTTTTAGGTTATCATATATTGTACTTCGAGCAAATCCTTCCTTTTCAAAATGATTTACGATTTTTTTTTTATTATATTAGGTTTATTTACAAAAAACATTTTTAGTCGCTTTCGAAAAGATTCTTGTTCAGCTGCATTTAACCTCATTTTAAATAATAAATGACAAATCATTATAATTGTGTTTCAAATAATAAAGTTTATATTTTATAGAACGTTTATGTCTACGCATAAAACCACAAAAACTAATTATTTTGCTCAAATAATGAAATTAGGATTTGTCCGATAACTTCGCATTACCTGTTATAATTGTCACTATATCTTTATATCTTAGAGATATCATAGTTAACTTTTTATAATTTAATTTAATTTACAAAGCATAAGAAAAATGAATGAACTAAAAAAGTGCAATTAAAAATGTTATATTTTATTCCATTATTTTAATAAGACAATATATAAATACTCAAAAAGATCATGCAAAATTGCTTTTTTCATTGCAAAAAATTTTAAGCAAACATCAAGATGCTTAAATAAAGAAATATGATGGTTGCGAAGGTTGTTTTTCTGCCATTTTTTGCGTTGCTTGCAAATTATTGGTTTGACTATATCTCGAATAAACTCAACAAAAATCCGATGATACAACTGATAAAAGTGGAGAATAAAAGAATAAAGTCTGTATAAAATAGAGAAACAAAACCAAAACCAAAACAAAATAACAAAACTCACTAAGTAGAGCGCACACTAATAACTCTAAGCGAAAGATAAAAACTGCAGTATAACTTCGAAAAACTATTATCTCAACTTTACGAGTATCCAACTATTCGAAGTTTAATTACCAAAGAATTTTTTAATGATTTGTCATTTATTATTACAATTAATATTTTTACTATAACTGGCATGAAGAATCAACACAAAAAATTTTAGAATAAAAAGAATTTCATCAAAACAAAATAATTTTATTTTTTCAAAAAAGCCCGTGCAAGACTATCTAGGTGGGTGGCCCGCGAAGACGGGTTTAGATTTTTTTTTTTTTTTTTTTTTTTTTTGTTGTTATTTCACCTCCCCAAGGCCCAGAAGGCCACTACAGATGAGGAGGCTACTTAATTGTGGTTATAACCCTCTCTCAACTCTATAACTCCGAAACACAAACCTTGACGAACAAGGCCGCTGCGCGGAGAAACAAGTTGAGCGCGGTACTACCAGGGACGTGGTGGGGATCAAACTCGGAACCTCTCGCTTATGAAGCGAGCGCACTACCACTACACCACTACCGCATATATTATATAGATGGGCTATTTATAGCTTGTGCACTCATTTACTCTTGCCAAAGCCTGTATATATATATATATATTTTTTTTTTTCAAAAATTCTGGAGAGCGATCTGATTCGTCTAACTGCTGTCCCAATAGTCTTCTTTAATTAACAAGTACTTAATCTCTCATCTTGAATCTAATAACTTACTTTCTGATCATCAATATGGATTTCGATCTTCTCGTTCTACAGCTGATTTGCTATCGGTAATAACCGATAGGTTTTATCGTGCATTAGATAAAGGTGGAGAGGTTAAGGCCATCACTCTTGACATTTCTAAAGCTTTTGATAAAGTTTGGCATGCTGGTCTTCTCCATAAGCTTTCTTCTTACAGTGTATCTGGTAACATCTTTAAGATTATTGAATTCTTCCTTTCTAATCGTAGTATAAAAGTTGTCCTTGATAGACAGCACTCTTCTTCATATTCTGTAACTTCAGGGGTTCCTCAAGGTTCTATCCTTGGCCCTATACTCTTTTTAATTAACGATCTTCCAGGTATTCTCATATCTAAGATGGCATTGTTTGCTGATGATACTAGCATTTATTCTTGTCATGATAAGAAGCCAACACTCTTTGATTGCTTGGAGGGGACATTTGAGCTGAAAAGAATCTCACTTCTGCTACAGCATGGGGCTGGTGAACTTTAATTCAGATAAAACTCAATTTTATTCAGCCAATCGATATCGCAATAGTTTAGATCTTCCTATATTTATGAACGGTAACGTACTCGATAAGTCATCTACCCTTCATCTTCTAGGATTAATTCTTACTCCCGATCTTTCTTAGAAACCATATATCAAATCCATTGTAAAATTAGCATCTGTTAAGGTTACATCTCTTTATCGAGTTGACACTTTCTTACTCCAGATTCTATTTTCTATCTCTATAAATCTAAAATCTGGCCTTGTATGGAATACTGTTGCCAAGGATCTTCTAATGATACCCTTTCTATTTTAGACAAGGTGCAAAAAACCCATTGTAAACATAGTTGGACCTGCTCTTGCAGCCAACCTCCACCCATTATCACATCATCATGATGTTGCTTCTCTTTCTCTTTTCTACAAATACTATAATAGGCACTGCTCTAAAGGGCTAGCGTCTCTTGTGCTATCTACTAAAATTCATTCTTGTGTTACTCGTCATTCAATTAAGTCTCATCCTTTTTCTGTGACTGTTCCTAAATGCTCCAAAAACTCTTATTCCTCTAGTTTTTTCCTCCAGCATCAGTTCTTTGGAATTCACTTTCTACATTTTGCTTTCCTGATTCATATAATTTGCAATCATTTAAGTCAATTGTTTTTCTGTCAATTGTTGTATATATATATATATATATATATATATATATATATATATATATATATATATATATATATATATATATATATATATATATATATATATATATATATATATATACATACATATATATATATATATATATATATATATATATATATATACACACACATATATATATATACATATATATATAAATATATATATATATATATATACATATATATATATATATATACATATATACATACATATATATATATATGTATATATATATATATATATATATATATATATATATACACACACACATATATATATATACATATATATTTAAATATATATATATATATATACGTATATATATATATATATAATATATATATATATATATATATATATATATATACATATATATATATACATATATATATATACATATATATATATACATATATATATATACATATATATATATATATATATATATATATATATATATATATATATATATATATATATATATATATATACATACAGGCCTTGTTAAGAAGCATTACGCAGCTCGCATTTTGCCTGCGAAAAGGCGATTTGCCTACACGTTCAGCAGTTTTGCGTT
>NC_088931.1:37472500-37542500 GCF_038396675.1 Hydra vulgaris
GTTAGTTGTGTTTCTTTTGATTTTTTTTTGATTTTATTGTTTATATATCATCATAATTATAAAATTATCGCCATTAACATCATCATCATCATCATCATTATGATCATCATCATTATCATCATTATCACCATCATCATTATTATCATCATTATCATCATTATTATCATCATCATCATTATCACTGTCATCATCATTATTATCATCATCATCATTATCATCATCATCATTATCATCATCATCATCATCATCATCATCATCATCATCATTAACATCATCATCATCATATATGATCTTAAGCATCATCATCATTAACATAGCCATCATGCATTATTATTATTATTGAGAATTATCATCATCATATATGATCTTGAGCATTATCATCATTAACATCATCATCGTCATCATTATTAACATCATTATCATCATATGATTTTGAGCATCTTTTTTTCTTAATTCAAATACAAAAAAATTACAGAAATGTGCATTAGTTGACATAAAAACTACTCTTTTGTGTCACCTTTAATGCACTTTCTCTAAGTTTTTTTATTTTTACTTTAATGATCAATATCCAATCATCTGCATCTTTATGTTGTACATGTTGAAACTGCCTTAACCTTCTCTGTCAAAATCAAGTTTTTGAATTATTAGTGAATCATTAGTTTAATCATTTTTGCATTTTATAAAGTAAATTATAATTTGAACAAGTGCTCTTAATCAATTTAATAATTTGCAACTTAGCAAACTAATAATGTCTTCCTGTGAGTTTAATTTTATTGCTACCAACTGTAACAGTGATGTGATTTATAAGTTTAAGAGGCTGCATCAAGTGGCTTCATCTATAATCTTTATTGAAGTTTCTATGACTGAGCTTCTGCTTTGAGGTGGCAATTGCCATACCTTGTTTTTCAATAATATATTTGTGTTTATGTATTTTGTGATGAACAGAATCTTTGTTACTCCTTAAAATTTTAATTTGAGGAGTTGTCCATGAAAGATTGTCACTTCCCATTTTTACAGAAGGTAGAGGAAAACATTGAAATTTCATCTACACATCTTGCAAGTATTTGCCTAAACCTAATCTTAAATGGATGTATGTACTGAAGCCAATTTTATTTTAGTTAAAAGCACATATATCTTGAATGAAAGTAGTCCAATTGAAAATATATTGTCACCTTTATATTATAAAGTTACACAAATAATTTTTATAATGTTTTGTTTGTTTTTATTTAGTTCTAAAAGTAAAGAAAATTATGATCAAGTAAGGTATCTTTTTCTATGAGTTCCTTATATATTGTTTTTATAATTTATAGTATATTATTTTATTTACTTTTTCTGATATTGTATGCTGCATGTTTATGATTAGTGGGAAAAATGTCTTTGTGAGATGGCAACATAAAGCAAAATAAAGTAGCTGAAGTTTTAAAAAATTATGTTTGAAATTACTAAAAAATTCATTTACAATTATTATTAGAAAATAGTAACAAATGAAAATCATGTTTTAGTATAAGAAATTAATTTTAAGATTTAATATTAAAAAAATATATATATTTTTACACTTATTATATAATTGTATTCAGCTTGTTTTCAATTAAAGATGCATGATTTATGTAAATCAAGGAAGAAATTGTATAGCTCTATTATAGGAAAATCTATACTGTTTTTAAGAGAACACAACATTAAAATAGTTAAAATTTTATTATGATAAAATTTTATTTTAGTAATAATTTGTTTATCAAGCAAATTATTATTAACATGAAATGTAAAACATAACATCAAATAAAATAATTCACAAGTATATAATATTTAATTATATTACACTAAAGGCTAGATTTAATTGGTATATGTGAATAAAGCACTTTAATGTACTATATTGGTATGATATTCTTCAGCATATATGATACTTTATTGACATGATATAATTTAGTTCACGATAACTCTTCTAAAACATGATTACTATCAGATGTGTAAACTGAATTTTTAGATGTTTTAATTTTGACACTTATAAGCATTGTGCAAACTCCAAACTTTTGTATGTTCATACTTATGTCAAATAAGAATGTTTTGCCATTGAGTATCAAGAATTCTCAAGAACTGATGATCAAGAATTGCGGTGATTGGATCTTGGTAACAAAAAAAACCTAATCTTTTGACCTACCCAGCCCTTAATGTAGGAGCAACGAGTTTATAAAATATTCTCTTTTCTATTTTTATTTAAATTTATATTCATCAACAAATTTTAAATTTCATGCAATAAATTCTTTTTTTTTTTTCAAAAATTATGACCATATAAAGTGTTAACCTTCTTCAATTTGAAGAGGCTGTAAACTTTGTATGGTCATAAAAACTGAACACTTAGAGATTATTGTATAAAATTTGAAATTTGTTGATGAATATAAATTTAGATAATTATAGTAGAAAAAATATTTTATTAACTCGTTGCTCCAACGTTAAGGGCTGGGTGGGCCCAAAAGTTAGGGTTTTTTTGTTTCAATGCTCCAATCACCGCAATTCTTTGCAAAACATTCTCATTTGACATAAGCATGAACATACAAAAGTTTGGAGCACACTGCTTGTTAGTGTCAAAACTCAAACATCTAAAATTCCAGTACCTCTGACTATGGACAATGCTTACTATATACGGTGGTTACTTAGGACAATTTTGGATGAAAATGTTAAGTAAAACACATTATTGTTTTAAATTGGTCCATTTTTTTAGGTTTAATGCGATTCTTGAATCCAGAAGTTTTTTTTTTTTTTTTTGTAGAACACAATATAAAGTACAACTTATAATAAATAATGAACCATTCTGATGGAAAGTTAAAAACAATGTATGTTCTCTTTTTCATTTGTAAACTTTAGTTCATGTTTGAAAAAATGTTTATAAAATTAAGGTTTAAATACTATTTAGTGACTTTAATGCATTGCATACAAGACTGCCAAAAGTTACACTTATTGATTAAAAATATGTCTTTAGTGCAATATGATTGATTCTCAATTAATCATATTTGATATACATTACAACCAATTATAGTTGATATACTTCTTCATATTAAGTTATTTTCAGCTTTCTAAATCAAGGAAAATGTTTCTTTTTTATTTTAAACACTTTTTAATTTATTTTTGAACCATATATTTTCTAGAATATTTTGATTGATCTAATAGCAGAAATGGAAAAGCATTTTAATTGTTTGAACACTTGTTTCTGTTGCATGCTGTCAAATGTTTTTTTCTTCGGTTATCAAATCTATTTTTATTTTTGTCTTCATACATTACTTTGGCTGGCGTTTTGATAAATTCATTTTTTCATTTGGTAACATCTCTAACATTTCTAAAATAAAAAGAGACATTTCATTATTAGTTCAAACAGAATCTATTGTTAATGATAAATTAAGTGAATGATCAACATCAATTTTATGAAATAATTTATTTAAAACAAATTTAATTACAAGTATTTATAATTTACAATGTTTTATAAAATTTCTTTAAACAGAATTTGTAATTTATTGTTTTTAAAGAAAAATTCATCATCTACTCACTGGTCATCTATATTAAACAAAACATCTGCCTGTGAATCGCTGTCTTCAGAAATCAAAGAAATAGGTATGCGACCAAGAAAACCATTGGGTGTTGAAAAAAAGCAAATTCAAAAAGAGAAAAATATTCAACTACATAGCCACACTCACCACCATTATCACCATAAAGCAAATGGTTTGTTGAAAATTAATTATAAATTAAAATTTAAAGTCTATTTCTTATTGATATCTTTTTGATGTATTTTAGATTCTTCCTACTCAAGTTCATCTACTTCAATTGCTAGCTTAAATCCACAAGAAACAGATGAAATGAGTTTAGATTCTTTAATTCAGCAAAATAGTTCTGAAGATACATTTTCATCAGATCATCAGCTAGTATTTTTTAAAAACTTCACCAATGACAAAATATCAAAAAAAGTTCAAACGTCTTTATTAAATCTAGTTGATTCTGCTGTTCAAACAGAATTTACATCTACCTATAGTGATTTCCAAAAAAACATTAGTTATTCAGGTGGTTTTCAAAAAAAAAAAAAAAATTTAATAGTTATAAAATTTATTATTTTCATTTATTATGTTTTTTTATTTTTATTTTAGTTGCTGTTTAAATTTAAATTTTTTTTTCTTCTTTTGTTAATTTATATTTTATAATGTTGAATTGGATTTCTTTTGTTTTCACTTTTTGATCTTAATGTTCATGTAAGTATTGCGCTTGACTTGTTTCTCTGTGCAATGGATGCGTTAGAGTAGGAGTGTAAAAACATTTGAAAATAATAATAATAGTTTAATTAATAATAATAGTAAAATAATTATAGATAAGAAAGCAGTTTCCTTGACTATTGTGGCTTCCTGGGCTTGGGGAGGTAAACATATTAAGATATAAAAGTCAGCAATATTTAAGTTCAAAACATAATTTATATTTCAGTTTCTATTCAGTTCTTGTGGCAGTGATTTAATTTCTAATTTTACTTTTAGAATAGTTCCTATTTCAGTTTTAAATCTCTTAAAATTAATTTCAGTTCTTATGTTTTCAACAATTCTAATTCTTTTTTCAGTTCATAATTCAGGTAATATTTCACTTCTATCAAGTTTTTTAGCAAATTTTTAACAAGATATTAACTTATTAAGTATCATTATCAAAGTTTCAAGACAACAATATTAAAGCAATTTCTTAATATGATATAATACAATATAAATAATCAAACAATAATTGTAAAACAGTCAGATTTTTTTTAAAACTGTAAGAAAGTATACGCTTGATTTTCAATCACATATTCTTGTTTAGTTTCATAAAAACTCTCATAGTGATGTTTTCATCATCTCATTGATTTCATCAACTCTTTAGTGTCTTTAAATATTTAAATTTTTTTGTAACAAAAGATTAAATGTATTGTTGGTGTAAGAGTTTGACTCTAATGTCAACCTTACTTTTAATCATTTGTTACAAGAGCATGGCAAAAAAGTCAAAAAAAAGCTTGTGAAGAGATTGATGGTCAGACATGTGCAACAACAATAAAGGTGTTAACAATAAAGTGTAAATAAATTGTCAAAAAAAATTTTATTTGTTAAATTTTACTTTTGATTCAATAATTTTCTTTCAGTAATAATAAATAATTTTACTTCTATTTTCGTTTTTGATGTTGATATTCAATTCTATTTCAGTTTTCATTCTTCAAATAATTCCTTATTTCAGTTTTCATTTACATTAACGAAATCAATTATTTTTACCTCTAATTTTACTTAATGTTAACTTAAATATCACTGTGAAAAACTTTTTTTTTTGTTGTTTAATGTTGATGTTCATTTCTTTTTGTGTTCAATCTGCATTGAATCACATTTTTTTTTATTTTCTAATATTTTTATTTTTATTATTAAGACGTCGACAAAAACACTCGCCTGAAAAATCTTGCAGAAGTGCATGATAGACTAAAGGTATTTTGTTTACCATTGTTTTATATATTTTGTAGTATTTGATATGAATTTCATTTTCCAAAATTTTTAGGCTTTTGCATAAAGAATTAGTAATACTAATACAAAGGATTTTCTCATAGTTTTCTGTGGTAAATGTTACTTGTTTTATCAGAAAAACCAAAATCCTTGGGTTTGATTTAATATCTTTAATATTTTTTTTAATTGAATGAATCTTTAATGTTTTAATTAAGTGCAATATTTTATTTTCAAAATTTTCCCAATAAGGGATAAATGATAGGGTAATTTTTGTTTTAAATCCAAGGTTATTATTATCTTGGTTATTATTAATTACATAATTTCTGTTTTTAAGAAATAATGTGCTTTCTAATGAACTATTTATACATGTTCAGATAAGCACTCTGACATCACATTGAAATAAACTGCTGCCTCAGTATATACATCAACTATTTTATAGCCTGCTGCCTCAGGGGAGTGCCACTACATTAACTGAGGGTTTGGCATAGGCCGGCAATCTTTTCTTTAATTATTTTTTCCTTTTCTTAAAACACCATATAAATTAATGTACAAAAAATAGGGCAACAATTTGTTACATAAGTACGCTAAAGTAAATTGACAACTTTGCTATTTAACAGAGAAGCAAGTGTGGTACACACTTGCTTCTCTGTTAAATAACAAACTTGTAATCAAAGATGTGATGGGGATCTCTAAACATCTTAGTCAGATAACAAGCACTACCATTAAATCACTGGTTTTTTAAATAATATTTTCAATAAATTATATTTGTTTAGAAGCTGAGAGATCATTTCCCCCAACACTCGAGTCATTTTACTCAACATTCAGAAAAGAATGTGTTGTTGACATCCAATGATAATCAATCTGTTGAGCAGAAGAGTAACTTGAAGTCTAAAAATCAAAAAAAAGAGCACAAAGTATCTTTTGCATTCAAAGGGAATTATCGTCATTCATCTTTCAGTGATTCAGAAATATGTAGATCTTTTTTATTTAAACTTTTTTTTACATTTTAGTATTTTTGCTTAAGAAAAAAAATTGATTATTTCATTCATATATATATATATATATATATATATATATATATATATATATATATATATATATATATATATAAGTTTGAATGAGATTTGATTCTGTTATGTGTGTATTTATGTTTTGCTTTTTAAAATATTAATAATGTATAAGTAATTGATGAAATAAATTTAATTCAGATTGTTCTACTACACCTGCTAGATTAAAAAAAATCAAAGTCAAAGATCCGTTGACAAAAAAAATTGAAGAGTGTTTGCGGAAAAAAGATTACAATTATTTCGAAAGTATTTTTAATATTTATTTAAACTTTTTTCTTTATTGATTGTAGTGTAAATTATATATTGTTTAATAAATTAAAATTTTGTGCATGCAACGTTGCTGTTTAGAAAACACAAATTCTAATGATACAAGCAGTGATAATGTGGTTGAACATGACTATAAAGCACTTTTTAAAGACAAAGAAAATTTAAAAAACTTTTCAAATATATACAGAGATGTAGGCAGTAAGCATCAAAATCGTCTAAAAGAGAAAGGTTTTAATAAACAACATAATTTCCCAATAAAATGTACAAACAAGAGACCCAATGTTGTTACAAATAAAAGAAAAAAGGTTTTAAATTTTTTGTTTATTTTTATTAAATTTTTTTATCTCTAAAAAATTTTTTCAATTTGCAAGCTCTTAAACAAAATTCTAGGTAGATGGAGGAGAGTGTTCCTCTTTAGAAACTACTGCAGTGAAACAGAAAAAGCATATGACACAAAATAAATTTGCCTATCAATTGAACAATAAACACTCTTGTCGACCTGTTGATAAAATAAAGTCAAGAAAGAGAAGTGCTTCTACAAGCCCTGTAGGTCAAAGAAAAGGTACATTCTAGTTTTTATTTTTTTTATTTTTCTAGTTTTTATTTTCCAAATGTTTTTATTTAACTTTTGATTATTAACGTTGATTATATAACTTTGATTATTAACGATATAAACTTTAGTTATTTTAACTTATTATTTTTATTTAGTATTTTTGCCTGAAGATGAAATCCTGCCAATAATGGAGGAAGAATTTCCCTTTCTTCCTTTATCACCCCATGCTGCAAAGCTTATGTGGAGGAAGCAGTTGCTTCATCTTAGCAGTATTTGCAAACAAAATAGTACACAGAAAAAGACAAAAACTCAAATTTCTATTGAGGAAGCACATCGCAAACAAGAAGCCCTATCAAAACTGCTTAACAAGGAAATAGAACATAATAAAAGATTGGTATTTTCAAATTAAATTTTTAATAACTGTTTTGGTATTTTATGAGTTATAAAACAATTTGATCATAAAGTATTATAATAATAATGTTTTTGCATGAAATGAAGTCCTCCTAATAATGGAAGAAGAATTTTTCTTTCTTGTATGACAAAACAAAACAAAAAATTTTTACTTTTGCTGTACAGCATTATGTTGTAAAGTATTTTAGTAAATGATTTTAAAAGTATAAATTTGTCAAGTAATTTCAAAACTATGCTATATAAAAAGCTTGTTTAAAATTTTAGAAAGAACACACAGACATGCAACAAAAAGAATTACAAATGAGAAAAAAATTGCAAGAGAGGCGGCAGACATCAGCTCGTGCGCGCAGATATTATGATGAGTTTGTCGCTATGAATAGAGCTCGAATGTTAAAGAGAGATTTTAAAGAAGAAAAGGTTTTTGTAAATAATAGAATAAATCTTTTATTATTTGATATTATACTCATAATAAATAATCCATTAAATAACAAATGAATAAAAGCAAATATATACATACATACATACACGCATACATACATACATACATACATACATACATACATACATACATACATACATACATACATACATACATACATACATACATACATACATACATACATACATACATACATACTTACATACATACATACATGCATGCATGCATGCCTACATACATACATACATACATTCATACAGTCTTGGAAAGGAATGGCGTGCGATCGAATGCTATTGCTGACCATGCAAATGATTTTTTTTGTTGGCGACTTGACCATGAATGTTTAAATGTTTTGATGGTTTAAACATTTCAGAAATGCGCTGGAAGTTACTGGAAGAGAAAAAATAAAATTTATAGAGCAAGATAATGATTAACAGACGGCTTAAAAGATTGCAAATTACATGAATCAAGAAAATAAAATAAAGGGATTGAATTCTAAAGAACTTATGTTTGAAGAAAAAAACTAGGCGAATAAGCATTTTTGGAGCACTTATGAACAATAAAAGTATGAGACTTAATTGCATGACGTGTAACACGAGAATGAATTTTAGTAAATGATACAAGAGATGCAAGCTCTTTAGAGCAGTGCCCAGTAAAATATTTGTAGAAAAGAGAAAGAGAAGCAACATTATGACATCTTGTCTAAAGGAGAAAGGGCATCATTGGAAGATCTGCGCCAGATATGGCAACAGTATTCCATACAAGGAAGGATTTGAGACTTATAGAGATAAAGAATAGAATCCGGAGTAAGAAAGTGGAAAGCATGATAAAGAGATGCAATCTTAGCAGATTTTGCAATGGATTTGTTATATGGTTTCCAAAAAAGATCAGAAGTAAGAGTTAATCCTAGAAGATGAAAGGTAGATGATTCATTGAGTACATTACTGTTCATAAATATAAGATTATTGCTATGACAATTAGCTGAAAAAAATTGGGTTTTAAAATTTTTTATCTGAATTAAAGTTCACCATCCACTGAGAGCCCCATGCTGTAGCAGAAGTGAGATCCTTCTCAAGCTCAAACGCCCCCTCCAAGCAATCAGAGAGTGTTGGCTTCTTATTAAGACAAGTATAAATGATGTTATGATCAGCAAACAATGCCAGCCATGATGTGAGAATTTCTGGGAGATCGTTAATGTAAACATAAAAAGTATAGGATCAAGGATAGAACCTTGAGGAACTCCTGAAGTTACAGGATATGGAGAAGAGTGCTGTCCATCAAAATATTGAGATCGATAGCCTCAGTCTCTCCAAATCTATCTAATGCACGATAAAACTCGAATATTGAAATCCATATTGATGATCAGAAAGTAAGTTATTAGATTCACGATAAGAGATTAAGTGTTTGTTAATTAAAAACTCAAAAACCTTGCTTATGATAGTAATAAGACAAATGGGACGGTAGTTAGACGAGTCAGATTGCTCTCCAGAGTTTTTGAAAATAGGGATAATAGATGCCACTTCCCAGCGAGCTGGAAAACAAGATTCTGATAAACACTTGATAAATAGTTTTGAAAGTATTGGCGACAGCTCCGGAGAACTCTTCTGCAAAATTATAACAAGTATGTTGTCTGGACCACAAGCTGTAAAAGAGCCTAGGCAGAAAATCACTTTAGATACAGACGCTGGAGTGATATGAAGGTAAGGCAATGGATTAACCTGCTTGACGGCTATATCAGGTAGAATGTGACTAGTGGAATCAAGAGATGATATTGGTGAGAAGTTCTTAGCAAACAATTCAACTTTGTCTTTAGGTGAGATGACAAAATCTGAACCATACAAGAGAGGTAGAATAATAGATTTGCCTTTTGTATAGAAACTGTTAAAGATTCTCTTGAAGTCATGAGAGCCTAGGTTTTGAGATAAAATATGAGATTTCATGACCTGAGAATAGCGGGCTTTGGCATTAAACAAAACCTTTTTACAATGGCAATAATAAACAGATGTTTGTTTTCTGGAGAACTGATTTGCTAATAGATATGAAAGTAATGGTTAGGATTAGAAATTGCAGCAGCACTTTGAGAGGAAAACCATGGAGAAGAGTGAGACTTGACATGGAATTGTTGAGAGGGATTAAAGGATTCCATACCAGCCTGAATCCAAGAAGTTACGAAAGAAGCACATTTGTCAGCAGGAAGACAAAAGGTTTCTACCCAAGAGCCATCACAAAGAAAATCATGGAAAGAGTCCCAATCAGCTTTAAGATAGTTGTACGATGTACAATGGTAAGGAGATTCTGATGATGAAAAAGAATGAGATAATAGTTTTAGAAAGATCAAGCCGTGATCAGAAGCACCTAAGGGAAATAGAGAAATTGAGCACTGACTAGGATCGGAAACAAGACATAAGTCAATTAGAGAAGGTAAATGAATTGGATTGTCTGGAAAGCGAATTGGAAAGTTGACTATTTGTGTTGAAAATTAGGAAAGGCAGAAATTGTGGGCCTTAACGCCTGCAGATTCACTGACACTAAAACCAAGCCATTCAGTGTGATGAGCATTAAAGTCACCAATAACAACGATATTGGCTGAAGGATGAAGAGAAAGGGCTTGGTCAATATGATCAGAAATATTATAGAAAAGAGTGTAATCTTGAGATGAAGGAAAGCGATATAGAACAAAGAGAAAGGCAATAGAGTGAAGTGGTGCTAAATAAAAACACATGAAAGAATAGTCTGGATTCAAAGCTAGTTTTCCTACAAATGGGTGAATTCTTATGAATGAAGATGCCCAGGCCAAGCATGTGACTATTGGAGTCTTTACAAATTAAAGGAAGATAACCATCAACACTAAGATCGCAAGGTGAGACAGCCAAACTCAAGTTAGTCTCACAAAGAGCAAATTGGTCTGGCGAACTTTACAGATTTAGAGAGCTTGGTGATGATGATTTTTTATGTTACATAGTTTTTGGTACTTTAGTCATTTTTAAATTTGTTAAAGAACTTGACTCAAAGCAAAGATACTCAGTTCACTGTTTAATAGCCCAAGCAATTGCCTCAATACTATTAATAAACCCTAAGCAGTAACAAATATGGCCTCGACAATGCACACCAAAAATATGAACAGGTAATCCATCCATGCACAACATGGTACTGTTAGTACTCGGATATTTTACAGCTGTTGATGAATTGCCTCTCTGAGAGTTACCACAGAGTTTGTGAAACCTGACTACCAGTTGACATCAGAACCATAAAACTGATTTTTAGAGCTTTAGTCTCATTAGGAGATAATAGAATAAGTTGCCTAGTCATAAAAACAAAGACACAAGCAAGACCTATGCGTTGAGTCAATAAGATCCCCATTATTCAACATCCTAAACTGGTAACAATGTATTAAATATACATTTACGCCAGCCTATTAGATGAAGAAGGGGTGCGAGGTTGGGCAACAAATAGAATCTGTTTACCCTTAACTCTGGGTATTCTGGGTGTTACCCCTTAACTCTGAGTATTCCTAAACTCGGGATATTCTGCAGTTTTAAATGGTATATTTGCTCTGAAAAAGTTTTTTTTTTTTTTTTTTTATCAATAACACAAACAATAAAATACATATGCGCAAATCACACAGTACATATACCATAGTACACAATGTTTATTTAAAGATTTTTGATATAATGTTAACAGTTGTATATTTAAATGTTGCAAACAGTTTACTTTTAACATTAATAAACTTCAATGAAGTTGTAAGAAATAAGAAAAAATCAGCACATAAATTATATAATAAATTATTTCAATATTCTCTTAAACAAGCAAGAGATTTTCATTCGATTAAAATAGATACTGGGTATAAGTATAAGGTTATTACTATTTTATATTTTTGTGTAAGTGTGTAAAAAGTTTTAAGTTAATAAAAATCAAAAATATATTTTTTACTTAAAGGGTCCATCTTATTGAATTATTTTATAATGTACATTTTTAGAACAAATTTTGTAATAGTCTGTTATTTTTTTAAGTTTTGTTCAAAAAGCCTAGTTTTTAAGTCCTCAGTTTGAAAAAAATTAGTTTTTATAAGAGTCACCTTTTTGTAGATATTTAAAGACTTGTTTCAAGAGGGTTTGGACTTACAGAAGCAGCAAATTCGAGAGATGAAAAAGTATGCAGAAGAAATGAAAGAAAAAAAAGAAATCAAACAACAAAATGAAATTGAATCTCTTGAAAACTAGTATCTTTTTATAAAGTTCTTATTGATAATTCTAGTAAGGTTTTTAATAAGATTTAGAAGATTTGAGGAAATCCCATAGTTCATGGAACATGAAGTTTATGAAACATGAAGTTCATGAAGTCAATTTTTTATTTTTTGTTTTATTTGATTTATTTTTTATTATTTTCCATTTTGTTTTTAAATTTTTTACCACAATTGTTTTATACTAGCAATTGTTCATCTTATCATTTTGATTGGTCATTTGATTATCATTTTGATTGGTCATTTGATTATCATTTTGATTGGTCATTTGATTTATTTTAGTTTTTTATGATTTAGTTGTTTGTTTTTTTGTTGTTGTTGTTGTAAAACATTACACACTCTATAAAATTTTCTAATGTTTGGTAAAGGTTTACAAAATTTATCAAATTTTTTACTAATTACCTCTAAAAATAAAAACTCGCTAATGCACATAAAGTGTTTTATAAGAAATTTAAGTTAATACGGGTTAATACTGTTTAAGTTAGTAATAATCTGGATGTAAAAACTAGATTAAATAGTTTTGTTGACCTGATTTGTATATTCATATTGACAAAACTGCAATTGAAAAGCATGGGAACTTAGCTTACTACAATTTTTATATAAGCTATCAGTTGTATGAATTGAGTTTCAGTTTCAAGTTATTCTTTTAACTCAATTTACAAGCTGTTGCTGCTGCAGAAATTTGGACAATATCTGAGCTAGTTGCTCTGTACCAGTAAGCAAAGTAGTTTAACACTTGCATTAAAATTAGATGCAATAGATGAATAAATGTTAAATTGTTAAAAGAAGCAACTCTTGAAATCTGCAATTTAAAAATCTCACAAAGAAATTATTACTTTAAGGTTGTTAGTAAAATTACCAAAATTTAAACTCTGCATTATTACCACTTGTGGTTTTTTTTATTTTAGAATTGTTTGTTTAACAAACTTGTTCACATTTAAGTTATAAATCAATTGTTTGTGTTTTTTAAAAAAAACCTTTAATTAAAAAAAAAATCCTTTTTTATGTATAATTTTATTTACACTATATTTACACATATATGATTGTTCCTTCACCTTGATTTAAAGCTATCGTGATCAGTTAAGCATGCTAGCTGACACAATTGCTCGGGAGAAAGAAGAGTTGGAAATAAGACAGAGGGCGCAAACAAATGTGAGTTCTGATAAAAATTCTTACCAATGGTTAATTATAAATTATTTTTTCTTACCATTTATACAGTTATTTTTCAAAAAAATTTATTAAAGTAGTAATATTGTTTTCAAATTAAGTTTTTTTTTTTTAATTACATTTTCACTCTTGAATCTTATGGCCATTCTCTTCCTTATAATCCAATTAAACAGGTTAATCCATTGTTAGGCATTCAAATCATTTAAAATCGTATCTCAAGAAACTCTTCTACGACTTGTGGTCCAGACAACATTTCTGTCATAGTCTTACAAAATTGTTCTCCAGAACTCTCTTCAATTCTCTCTAAAGTATTTAATAAGTGCTTGACTGAGTCTTGTTTTCCTGTCTGCTGGAAAATGGCATCTGTTGTTCCAATCTTCAAAAACTCAGGAGAACATTCTGACTCCTCCAGTTATCATCCGATCAGTCTTCTTTCCTATATTAGCAAGCTCTTTGAGTCTTTGATCAACAAATATCTCACATCCCATCTTGAATCAAATAACTTACTGTCAGATAATCAATACAGTTTTTTATCCTCTCGGTCTACGGCTGACTTGCTAACTGTTGTGACTGAAAGATTTTATCGTGCATTAGATGGAGGCGGAGAGGCTAGGGCTATTGCTCTTGACATATCTAAGGATTTCAACAAAGTTTGGCATGCTGGTCTTCTCCATAAGCTTATTTCATAGGGTGTGTTTGGGAAAGTTATTGAGATTATCAAATCATTTCTTTCTAACCACTTTATTAAAGTCATCCTCAAAGGCTAACACTCTCCTTCATTTCCAGTAACTTCTGGGGTACCTCAAGGTTCTATCCTTGGACCTCTTTTGTTTCTTATCTACATTAATGATCTTCCCAACAACCTTACGTCTAAAGTAGCTTTTTGCTGATTTCTTTATATTCCTGTCTTGACAAAAAGTCTTCTAATTTCAATTGTTTAGAACAGGCGGCCGATCTCGAATCTGATCTCACTTCTGTAACAGATTGAGGCTTACAGTGGCTTGTAAATTTTAATTTCAACAAAACTCAGTTATTTACTGAAAATAACTATTGCAATACTGTCGACATTCCTATATATATGAATGGTAACCCTCTCACTGAGTCATCTTCTTAATGTCTTCTTGGATTACCGTTTACAACTGACCTTTCATGGAAACCATATATACAATCGATTGCTAAACTTGCATCCGCTAAGGTTGTCTCTCTTTATTGTTCTCACCATTTTCTTACTCCTGATTCCATTCTCTACCTCTACAAATCTCTTATTCATCCCTGTATGGAATACTGTTCATATTTGGGCTGGTTCTTCTAATAAGGCTCTTTCTCTTCTTGACAAGGTCCAAAAACGAATTGTAAACGTAGTTGGACCCGCTCTATCTGCTAAGCTTGAGACTCTTTTCCATCGTTGTAAAGTTGCATCTCTTTCTCTTTTCTACAGATACTATCATGGTCACTGTTCAAAAGAGCTATCATCTCTAGTTCCATCAACTAAAACTCATTTTTCTTGACCCGTTATTCAACTAAGTCTTATTCTTTTACTGTATCTGTCCCTGCATGCTCTATAAACTTTCATTTGTCTAGTTTTTTTCCTGCACTTCAACCCTTTGGAACTCGTTCTCATCTTCATGTTTTCTTTACTCATACAACCTACAACTTTTCAAGTCTTCTGTCAACCGTTTTCTTGCTTTATAACTCTATTCTTTTTTTTTTAGTAACTCCCAACTTAATAGTTGCTTGCAGCCTTGTTGGGAGTGAATCAGAATAAAAAATAAAAATAAAAAATAATTTCTTTTAGGAAAAATATCAAGAAGATAGTATAAACAATTGATAATTGACTTCATTTTTAAATGATATTTTAAATCTTTATTATATTTTTAGTTGTTTTTTCAGTATATTTATTTATTATTACTTTTTATTAAAGGTATTACTCAGAATGCGAACAGAAATGCGTAAGCGAATGGAGAGAGAGCTGAGAACTGTGCAATCTCAATTGACGAACAATAACGATGCTATTTTTTTCCGCAAGTTAGATGCTGACAGTCTGAGAAAACGATTTCAACGATCGGTTTATAAAAGTGTTTCCAAGTAAAATTTTGTCCTGATGTCATTTTTAAGACCGTTAACTTTTTCAAAAATCCTTTTAAAAAAAATTAGGTTCAAACTGTTATATTTTTATGGTTTTATCATAATTACTAAAAAAAATATTTTTGGTTTGTCTATATGTATATATAATCTTGTAAATATGTGAATTTCAAACAAACTGTCACTACATATCATTCAATATTTCAATAATAGTAGTGAAAAGATTTTATATTCTCAATTTGCATTACTTGTTTTTCTTCCTTTCTTTTTTTGTGGTTATTAAGGTGCTCCACAAGTCTTTACAGTATATCACAATGCGGATGAACTAGGAAGTTCACGCCTCCTTTCTTACTGGTGTCGCTTATCTGGCCAGAGCCGGCTTTGAACCTCGGATCTCTTGGTTCTGCCAGTGGTTGAGCCAAAACTCTAACCACTGCGCCACGGCTGCCTAAATGTTTTAATTGCCTGATTTTAAAACTTTCCTAAATTCATTTTACACAGCAAAAAGGGTCGTCCATAAAGTACGTACGCCAAAAAAGTCGACTTTGAAAAATTGAATAGTTGATTTAATCGACTAAAAGTTGATTTAGTCGAGTAAAAATCTTAAAATAATTATTTCTTTTTATTTTGATTTAACTTTTCAACCTTTAATTTTCGTTTGTTCGTTTAATAATAATATGTACTATTATAACTATTACCTGGTTTTTTAATAGCATGTTAGTATTATTTATTCCTAATTAAACTTTCGATTATTTATTTCATTAATTTTTTTTGTCTTTTATTTATTCGATGCTTGTGATATCCATTAGGGTAGTCCCGGATAAGCTATTCGGCCGGATAGGAGTATTATTCGGTATCCGGATAAAGTTATTATCCGGCGTATCTGGCCGGATAATAACTTTATCCGGTTTCTTAAATGCCGCATATTTCAAGTTAGTGTCATTTGAAAACTGAAAGAAATCTAGAAATGTTATATTTTTAAATAATCGAATGTTAATAGTTTCCATTCAATATTGTTATTAAAATACTATTAAAATTATAAATGCGCAATAAATACATCAGTTAGCAAACTGTTTTTTACTAATTTATATATATATATATATATATATATATATATATATATATATGTATATATATATATATATATATATATATATATATATATATATATATATATATATATATATATATATATATATGTATATATATATATATATATATATGTATATATATATATACATTAGACCATTTCAAAATTGCATACAAAAAAAATAATTTCTGAACTTTATTGGGCTTACCCTTTGATTTGATGTGGTTTGTGGTCAGGAAAATTAGTTCAAAATTGCAAACTTAAATAATGTGTTTTAGGGAGAGCTCAATTAACTTTACTTTTTAACAGGTCCCTATTATTTTGAAAAAAGAAGTTTTTTCAAGAGTGTGTCGTGTTGGTTCTTAGGAGTAGTGAAATTTTATAAAAAATTTCAAAAAAAAATGATAGTTTCATACTACAATTATTATTTGAGATTTAATTGCACAAAAACTACGGTTTTTTAACTAGAAAAAAAAAAGTACATTTTTACAAGTTTTCAATAAAGTAAAAATATTTTAATTAATTTTTCATAAAACAATTATTATTTTTGAAATTTATATATTATTTTGCTTCTTTTGAGTACCAGGTTGACCTACTTTTAGGGAACTTTTTTTTTTAATTTTGGGACCCCATTGTAGACACTAGATAATCGGTATCGTATAAGTCGATACCGAGAAGACTGGTCTCGTATCGCGTGGTATCGCTTATATACTAATGTCGATACAAATAGTATCGGTTCGAAACCACTCGATACCGAGAAGGAAGGTCTCGTATCGAGTGGTATCGCTTATGTTCCAATGTCGATACTATTAGTATCGCTTCGATACCAAACGATACCGATAATAAAAAGAATCGTAAAGTATCGCATGGTCTCGAATCGAGACTCAATAAAACAAAAAATTAAAATGTAACTTATTGAATTTTTTATTAACAAAATACAAGTAGAATTGCTTTTTAGAGATTTAGCTATTGTATTTTAATAATCAACAAACTTTGGCTATCGTCCATTCGTTGTTTTTTTCTTTGCCGTACTTTCGTTGGTATTTTAGGATTTTCTTCTATTAATATTGGCAAAGATAAGTCTGATTCATGTCCTATATCACTTTCATTTTCTTGTTCGATTGGCCATTTTTAATGTAATTTTCAAGAGCGGAATAGTTCTGCATTATAAATACAAGTTTATCTGCCTTGTCACTATCGAGATTGTATCTACGATCAGTGATGACAAGGTCAGAAGCAGAAAATGATCTTTCAGATGATGCAGAGGTTGGTGGAGTTGCCAACCAAGATCTTGCAACACCCGAAAGGATAGGAAGTTTTGCTGCATGCTGCTTCCACCATGCTAAGGTGTGAGTTTTTCCTGCATTTTTGGATCTTATTGTTTTTTGGTATTTTTCCATTTCAAGTTTAATAGGAGGGTTTTCGTGTATATGATGTGAATTAGTATCTTCCTTATACTTTGCTAAAATAATATTGTACACATTTTCCTCCCAACCTTGTGCGTTATCAGAAACGGAATCGTTACCGTTGTTATTACTGGAGCTTGAGACAGACAATGAAGAATTCTCAAAGTATTCTTTGGTTGTGGGATGGTTTTCAACCAGTTTTTGAATATTTTTATCGTCAACATCAAGAAGATGTCCACGAAAAAATGGATGAAGGTAATGTCCTAGTGCAAATGCGGGTAATTTACGGCCTTTGTCTGGGAATCTCTATTTAGTTCTGATAATAAATCCTGCAAAAATGTTTCTACTAATTTATTGTTTCCATGAGTAACATAATAATTTTTTTCTTTCTCGATGAAGTTGATGAGTGCTGTCACTTTCCACAGTGACATGTCAATTCGGATCTCTGTGTCAGAAGATAAAAAAACTGATATATCTTTGACAGATTTAAGCACTGGAACAATAGCTTCAAAGAGTAAGAACTGTTGATCTGTAGGTACGGTTTTCTTCCAATCATCACCTTCTGTATCGCGTAAGTATCTAACCTAGAACAAGCATCTTTCAACGAAGCACTGAAGGCTGTAGATTTATGAAGCCTGGTAGTAAGTGAGCTGGCTTTAAGAAAAGCATGTTTCAGTTCCGGGGTACCCTCAACTGTTCTTTGAAGTGCAGTGTTGAGTTTGTGATCACTGCATGTAACAGAACCTTCTTCTTTAGTTATTAAAGTCACACTGTTGTTTAGAGCACATGCCATATTTGATGCCTGATCAACAACACACAGTTTATTGGGTACTTTTTTTAATGATTCAGGGTGTGAGATTGTGTTATCAAGTGCTTTTGTGTTATCAAGTTCATTTGATATTTAGAATGATTTTAGAAAGGTTATAAGATAGCAATAATAAATATATTGAATGGTTATATATATATTTTTTATATTTTCTTATTTTTTTAATTTTATCAATAATATTTTAGAGTTTGACGTTTCTTAGGTAGGGGAACGGGGTGGTTACCCCGGATACCACCCCCCACTCCCTTACCTTTTTGTCCGCCCTTACACACTGTTTAACATAATTTAATAATTTGTAAAAACTTCATATAGAAATAAATGTTTAAAAAATCTTTTTTTTCCTTTTAATCACGGTAGAAAAAGTTGTAATAAGGATAACAGATAAGAAATTAAAATACAGAACCACACAATTAGTTAAATTAAAACAAAGATACCAGATGAGAATTTAAATGATAAACATGATGTCATATAACCAACTTAGAGAATTTTTTTTTATAACAAATGAGCCATATATATACTTCATTAATTATAAGAATTTACTATTTCAAATTACATATCATTTATAAAAATAACATGGAAGTTCTCATGATGACCCGAGTTGCAATACCAAACGATACTATCGGTACCAAACAATACCAACATAACCGATAACTTTTAATATTAGTATCGATATCGATACCGTAAGGTATCGCACCGAGACCAAACGATTCCGACATAACCGATACCAGTATCGCGTGATCTCGATATCGATACTGTATGGTATCGCAGCGATACCAAACGATACCAACATAACCGATACTTTCGATACCGGTATGCGTGATCTCGAAGTCGATACTGTGAAGTATCGCATTGAGACCAAACGATACCAAACAGTACCAACATTAACGATACTTTCGATACCAGTATCGCGTGATTTCGATACCGATACTGTATGGTATCGCACCGATACCAGACGAGAAATCGAGACTCGAGACCGATTATCTAGTGTCTATATAGTGTGCTTTTTTTTTTAATTTCCTTATTTTTCTTAAAGTGAAGTAAATGTTTATTTGCATATTAAAAACACTTTTAAAATCTTCAAAAGAATATTTAAGTTTTGCTGAAATATATACAATCTAATAATCAATATGTTTAATATGTTAATATGTTTATTATAGTTAATATGTTTTAGAGTTAATATGTTAATGGAGTTAATATGTTTATTATAGTTTTTTAGTTTTTATTGCACGTTTAATATTATGATATTTTTATTAACTTTTTATAATTATTAAATACATAATATGATATTATTTTAAAAAGTTTTGCCAGGAAATGTCAAAACAAGTTTTATATTATTTTTACCTCCTTTTGTTTTAATTTCTTCAAGTTTTTACGCTTTTTTTATTTGTAAATAAATTTAGCGAACTAAATTAAGAAAAATTCATTATTTAGTATCGGTAGATAACAATTTAAAATTGTTAGGTCATTGCATATTAATTCATTAATTTGCGCGCACTTTGCAAATGCATAAAAAATTGTTTTGAATAAATAAAATTGGTTAAATTCAATAAGCATGATTGATATATCTATTAACTTATTAACTAGAATAAAAATTATTTGAAAATAAAACTTCTTAAATAAAGCTGTTTAGAGGAGCAGCTTGCATAGCTTACGATGTTTGTCTTAGGAGAGCTTTTTGCAGCTCTCGCACTCATTTCTTCCTGTTGAGGCCTATATATATATATATATATATATATATATATATATATATATATATATATATATATATATATATATATATATATATATTGAAAAAAGTGCAAAGCATTTGGTATATGTATCTTTAAAAAGCTAACCAACTGTATTTAGTTATTTTATTACTAATAAGTCACAGAAATATTTTTAATCCAATTTTTCTTAATACTTATAGGAAAATCAGAAAACAAATTGATAGTTATTTGTAAATTATATTATTTGATTAATAAATTTTGTAATGATGGAAGAAATTCAATGAAAGAAAACCATAGTTTCTTTTATAATTGTATTAACAATATCTGTTTTTGTCTGAAATTGTTTCCTTTATATTGCCCAATTTTCAATGTTAAGATAAAACACTAGAGATAATGAGCATGATTGCTTTGTTTGAAAAAATGTATTTAAAAACTTAAGAAAATTAAAACTTTTAATTTTCTTTTAATTTTAAAATTTTTAATTTTAAAATTAAAAAATTAAAAAAACTTAAGAAACTTAAAAACTTAAGAAAAGTCTGTCAGATCAGGTTATCCTGCTACTGGTAACATGTAACCCAGTACAATCTGCTTCATGTCCTGCTGCCTTGTAGGATACGCCTTTTTAGGCAAAAGCTAGGAGACGCCAACTCCGATTTAAAACACCCCCTGCCTTGGGGCTCTTGGTTGAGTAAAGGCTAGAGATGGTGTCTCGATAAAAATACTCATCTTGGGCAGATGTTAAATGCACCCGGCTACATCTTGTAGAAGGCCTCATAAGCAAAGACTTAAGGGGTAAACAGTTTCTATCTGTTGACCAGCCTCGCACCCCTTTTTCATCTATTAGGCTGGCGCAGATGTATTTTTTATTCATTGTTTCCAGTTTAGGATGTTGAATGCTGGATCTTCTTGACTCAATGCATGGGTTTTGCTTGTGTCTCTGTTTTTATGACTAGGCAACTCATTCTATTATCTCCTAATGAGGGTACAGCTCTAAAACTTAGTTTTATGGTTCTGAGGCCGCCTGGTTGTCAGGTTTCCAAACTCTGTGGTAGCTCTCAGAGAAGCTGATTCCATCAACAGCTGAAAAATATCAAAGTATTAACAGTGCCATGTTGCACATGGATGGTGTCCCTGTTTGTACTTTTGGTGTGCATTGCGGAGGCCACATTTGGAGCCCTTTGTTACGGCTTAGGGTTTATTAGTAGTAATGAGACAATTGCTTGGGCTATTAAACAGTGTTCTGAGTACTATCTATGCTTTGAGTCAAGTTCTTCAATCTAATTTAAAAATGAATAAAGTACCAAAAACTATAAAACACAAAAAAACATCATCATCACCAAGTTCTCTAAACCTATCATTCACTAATATTCGTGGTCTTCGAAGTAACTTTTTTTCTGTTGAGTCTTATCTCTTGCAAAGTTCACCAGACCTACTTGCTCTTTGTGAGACTAATTTGATTTCAGCTGTCTCATCTTGCGATCTTAGTGTTGATGGTTATCTTCCTCTAATTCGTAAAGACTCCAATAGTCACATGCTTGGCCTGGGCATCTACATTCGTAAGAATTCACCCATTTGTCATGAAACTAGGTTTGAATCCACAGACTATTCTTTTATGTGCTTTCATTTAGCACCACTTCAATCTATTGCCTTTCTCTTTGTTTTATATCGCTCTCCTTCATCTCAAGACTGCACACTTTTTGACGTTATTTCTGATCATATTGACCAAGCCCTCTCTCTTTATCCATCAGCTAATATAGTTGTTGTTGGTGACTTTAATGCTCACCACTCTGAATGGCTTAGCTTTAGTGTCAGTGATTCGGCAGGCATTACAGCCCACAACTTTTGCCTTTCTCAATCCCTAACTCAAATAGTCAACTTTCCAACTCGCTTTCCAGACAACCCGAATCATTCACCTTCTCTACTCGACTTATGTCTTGTTTCTGATCCTAGTCAGTGCTCAGTTTCTCCACATTCACCCTTAGGTGCTTCTGATCACAGTTTGATCTCTCTAAAACTAATATCTCATTCTTCTTCATCACCTGAATCCCCCTATTATCGAACCTCTTACAACTACAGTAAAGGTGACTGGGATTCTTTCCGTGATTTTCTTCGTGATGGCCCTTGGGTAGAAATCTTTTGTCTTCCTGTCGACAAATGTGCTTCTTAGATAACTTCGTGGATTCAGGCTGGCATGGAATCTCTTATTCCCTCTCGACGGTTCCAGGTCAAGCCTCACTCTCCTCCATGGTTTTCTTCACACTGTGCTGCTGCGATTGCCAATCGAAACCGTTACTTCCATATTTATCAGCAAAACAATTCTCCAGAAAACAGGCGTCTGTTTATTACTGCTAGAAACAATTGTAAAAGGGTTTTGTCTAACGCCAAAACCCGCTATTCTCAGGTCATGAAATCTCGTATCTCATCTCAAAAATTAGGCTCTCGTGACTTCTGGAGAATCTTTAATAATATCAATAATAAGGGCAAATCTATATTTCCACCTCTCTTGTATGGTTCAGACTTTGTCACCTCACCTAAAGACAAAGCTGAATCGTTTGCCAAAAACTTTTCATCAATATCATCACTTGATCCCACTAGTTGCTTTCCACCTGATATTGCCAACAAACAGGTTGATCCATTGCTTGACATTCATATCACTCCAGCATCTGTATCTAAAGTGATTTCCTGCCTCGACTCTTCTACAGCTTGTGGCCCGGACAACATACCTGTTATTGTTTTGCAGAAGTGTTCTCCAGAGCTGTCATCTTTACTCTCAAAACTATTCAACAAGTGCTTATCAGAGTCTTGCTTTCCAGCCTGCTGGAAAGCGGCATCTGTTATCCCTATCTTCAAAAATTCTGGAGAGCGATCTGATTCGTCTAACTACCGTCCCATAAGTCTTCTTCCTATCATAAGCAAGGTTTTTGAATCTTTAATTAACAAAAACTTAATTTCTCATCTTGAATTTAATCACTTACTTTCTGACCATCAATATGGATTTTGATCTTCTCGTTCTACAGCTGATTTGTTAACAGTAATAACTGACAGGTTTTATCGTGCATTAGATAAAGGTGGAGAGGTTAAGGCCATCGCTCTCGACATTTCAAAAGCTTTTAATAAAGTTTGGCATGCTGGTCTTCTCCATAAGTTTTCTTCTTATGGTGTATCCGGCAACATATTTGAGATCATCAAATCCTTCCTTTCCAATTGTAGCATAAAAGTTGTCCTTGATGGACAACACTCTTCTTCTTATTCTGTAACTTCAGAGGTTCCTCAAGGTTCTATCCTTGGCCCTATACTCTTTTTAATTTACATTAACGATCTTCCAGATATTCTCTCATCTAAGGATCTAAGGTGGCATTGTTTGCTGATGACACTACCATTTATTCTTGTCGTGATAAAAAACCAACACCCTCTGATTGCTTGGAGGGGGCATTTGAGCTTGAAAAGGATCTCACTTCTGCTACAGCATGGGGCTCACAGTGGCTGGTGAACTTTAATTCAGATAAAACTCAATTTTTTTTAGCCAATCGTTATGGCAATAATTTAGATTTTACTATATTTATGAACGGTGATGTACTCGATGAGTCACCTACTCTTCATCTTCTAGGATTAACTCTTACTTTCAATTTTCTTGGAAACCATATATCAAATCGGTTGCAAAATTAGCATCTGCTAAGGTTGCATCTCTTTATCGAGCTCGCCACTTTCTTACTCTGGATTCTATTCTCTATCTCTATAAATCTCAAATCCGGCCTTGTATGGAATACTGTTGCCATATCTGGGGCGGATCTTCTAATGATGTCCTTTCTCTTTTAGACAAGGTGCAAAAACGCATTGTAAACATAGTTGGACCTGCTCTTGCAGCCAACTTCCAACCATTATCACATCGTCGTAATGTTGCTTCTCTTTCTCTTTTCTACAAATACTATAATGGGCACTGCTCTAAAGAGCTAGCGTCTCTTGTGCCATCTACTATAATTCATTCTTGTGTTACTCGTCATTCAATTAAGTGTCATCCTTTTTCTGTGACTGTTCCTAAGTGCTCCAAAAATGCTTATTTGTCTAGTTTTTTTCCTCGAACATCAGCTCTTTGGAATTCGCTTCCTTCATCTTGCTTTCCTGACTCATACAATTTGCAATCTTTTAAGTCGTCTGTCAATCGTTATCTTGCTCTACAATCTTCATCTTTTCTCTTTCAGTAACTTCCAACTTTAATTAGTGGCTGCTTGCAGCCTTGTTGGAAGCGAAGATGTTTAAAAAAAAAAAAAAAAAGTTCATCTTTCATTTATATTTCTTTTACTTCAACATGGAGAAATTAAAATTTCTAGCATTGGTTGTATTTTCTCATAAATAATCAAAATAATCTTCCAAAAATACAGAGGATGCAGGTAGTGCTAACAACATAAGTGCTAACTCTTTTAGCAGTGAAAACTTCTCTTCATGTTTCCAATAATTTAAAAAGTCATTATTTTTTTTTCATAATCGAGTGATCAAAGAAAGCATCAACTCCTTGAGCAGCTTGTAAAAAAGAGACTTAATCAGAACTCAATACATTTTGAACTTTCTTGTGCAGCTTAAGAAAACTCAATATAATTATGTTTTTTCTGTCTTCATACAATATACAATGAAATTTATTTTGCGTGATTATGCAGTAAAGTTGTGCAAAATGACTTCTGACCAGATTTATCAAATCCTCCTGCTTATTCTACGTATCAAATTCCCCTGCTTATTCTGCGTGGAATGAATATTGCTGTGAAATCATAGCTATTATTAATTTTGAAAAGTTTCCAAGCAAAACTCACCATTTTGAAGGTTTATCACGGTAATATTTTGTCATTATAAAATATATGTTTTAGGATTTGAATTACATTATTAGGCCGGATAATTTTTAAATATCCAAGTAATTGATATCCCGTCGTATAATAAAAAAATGTTATCTGGGACACCCCTAATTTTTATAAATACTTTCATACAAGACCACTTTAAGCTGGCTCCGGGTCCCGGTAGAGGGGGGGCGAGCCAGCTTTGTGAAGCAACCTCTAAATGTCATCTATACAATCACACTGTAAATAGAGCATTCCACGTCAAGTGGAACCACTTTTTGGTCAAATCCGACATCACCGACTCGTATTTTGATAAAAATTCTCACAAAAAAAAAGACTCACATGTTGGGCATGTGGACAGAAGAAAAACATTTAATTTTTTTTGACTTAGGTCAATTATTTCCTGAGATATGGCCTTTCAAAGTTTTGACCTTTTCACTTGACCTTGGTTGTTTAAAATGTCATAACTTTTTTGCTATTATACTTCGAAAGTTGATTTTGGTGCAAACAGAAGCTCTTGCTCAGGCGAACAACTTTGTGTCTATACAAATAGTGATAAGTTTAATAGAAAAAAAGTTATTGGTTTTTTGACCTTTGACCCTGGTTGATGGTAAAGGTCAAAGGCCATTATTTTTTTTTTACACATTACTTTTTCTATTGCGGATGTCCCATTAAAAAATCTTTTTGGGATTCCCATAAACAGCTCCTTCAGACTCCTTAGAAGTAATGAAGTATGACCGACCAGTTGTAGTTTTGGGTTCGACTGCTAGCAAAAGATCATTCAAATCAACGGTAAAAATATCTGGAGGATCTTTGAAGGAGAAAAATTGACCTGGACCATGAGGGTGAAGGAAGTTCATGGTTTCCTTTTTTTTTTTGGATTGCACTCCAACACATTTTCGTCAAGGAGTACTCCAAGAAATTTTAATGATACTTCTCATTTTATTTCGCAATTGTTAATACAAAGATTTGGAAGTTTTAATGGAATTTTGTCACGTTCATAATAGCTATGGAAAAAAGTGTATTTTGTTTTAGTTAAATTTAGAGATAATTTGTTTGCTGTAAACCATTCAGCAAGGTATAGTAGTTCTGTGTTTACAGTTTTAAATAAAAAATTTATATCACTGTGAGCATAAAATAGGTTAGTATCATCTGGAAACAAGATTTGCTTATATCATTGATATATACTATATATACATTGATACCCCGCAAGATATATTCATGTTGTCATGTTTTTCCGTTATTATGAGAAATATATTGCTGTCTGTTTGACAGGTTGTTTTTAAACCATTTAACGTTCGAGTGTTTAATACCGTAATTTTTTAATTTGGTTAATAAAATATAATGATTTACAGTGTCAAAAGCCTTGCTGAGATCAATAAAAACGCCTAAAGTATATTTGTTTACATCAAAAGATTTAAGAATATCATGAACAAGATGAACAAATGCCTGATCAGTAGAGTGACCTTTTTAGAATCCAAATTGTTTATTATAAAGAATGTTATTATTATCTGAGAAATAGTACAGTCTTTTATACATAATATGTTCTAATATTTTTGAGAAGCATGGTAGTATTTAAATAGGTCTATAATTTGCGATACAAGTTGCATCTCCAGATTTTAGAACTGGTATCACCCTTGCAACTTTTAATTTATCAGGAAAGATTCCTTTTTCTAAAAAAAGACTGAAAATATGCAAAAGCGGAGTTTTTAAATAAAATATTGATTTAATTATTATATTACTACCTACATTATCAACTCCATGACCTTTATTTGATTTTAATAAATTTACAGCATGTAGTGGGTTTTTTTCAGATAACTTGTTATTTTCCATAAGATTATTATTAGAGGTTAAGTATGATTCAATGGGAAATCCATTAGTGCTTATGATTTTTTTACATCTTTCATTATGCGCCACATTTTTTGTAAATCATTTCTACAGTTAAGTAACTGTTTAGTATAATATTGCCTTTTTGAATACTTTATAACTGTTTCGAAGAGCCGTTTTTTTCTTTTTCATAAGTTCTTTTTTTATAAACTTTTCGTATAGGCGTTGTTTTTTTTGTTTTTTGATGACTTTATTATTCCCGTTGTTATCCAAGGATTTTGCTAGGATTTGATTTTGATAAACTTACTAATAACTGGGAAAGCTTCATTATAGTGGCTTTGAAATATGCTATGAAAACAATCATAAGCTTCCTCTGCATTTTTAGTTTTTAAAATAGTTTCCCAATTTGTTGTGGATAACCGATTGATAAAAGTATTAATGAATGAATTATTAATTATTTGCTTTTTAATTTTATTTTTTCCTGATATTTTATTGATGTTTTTTGTGAAATTATAAACACTGGAAAATGGTCTGAAATGTCAGTGACAAATATTCCAGTCTTAATTTTTATGTTTTTGAATTTGTTAATTATGATTTCATCAATTAATGTAGCACTAGTTTTTGTTATGCGTATTGGTTTGTTAATTGTTGGAATGAAACCATTTTGAAATATGATATTGGTAAAATTTCTGAAGCTTTTATTTTTTTCATAATCGAGCAAGTCTAAATTGAGATCGCCCATAAAATAAATTAGTTTGCCACAAATATCATTTTTTTTTAATTAAACATTTAAAGTGTTTATTAAATGCTTTTATACTACCTGAAGGCGGTCTATATATGACGTGTAAAATTATGTTTTTGCTGGTGTTGTTTGAAGTCTAAAGAATTGTGTATGAAAATGCACACTACTCCTCCTGCTATTTCAGATCCTCTTAATTGATGAATAACTTTATAATTATTAATTTGAAAGTTAAAGTTATTTTCAATTTCTTTATTCCGGCACCATGCTTCTGTTAGGCATATAATTTGAAAATTTATTTTGACGCTAAATAAAAATTCCTTAAGTTTATAAAAAAATTTTTGTATACTCCTTATATTTAGATGCATGATGGATAGTGCATTATCATCCGTGTTAGCAGTTAGAGTTGAAACGTTGGAACTGTAATAATAAGAGCTTATATTTTCCATCCCTTCCCCATCCTTATAAAAAGCTAATATTTGATTCAGTGTTGTTTTCTTAAAGTAATTTTTGCTTATTAGAAAAGCTTTAATTTTATTTATGTCATTATCATCAGATGTGTTATTTTTAGCATTAAAATTAGATAATAAGTTTGTTTCCATTTTAAAATAAAAATTTAAGTAAATAAAAATAAAATAAAAACATAAACTTTTTACTTTTCTTTGGGAGTTGCGAAAGTTTATCGTACAATATTACTGCATATTTTCTGCCTTCTCGTTCTTTTTTCAGTTGTTTTCGAAGCTGTTTTCTTATAATTGTGATTTCAGCGCAGTAGTCTTTGTTTAGAAAAATATTTTTCCCTTTTAAATTTTTCGTTTTAAAATGTCTACTTTGTCCTTATAGTTCAGTAGTTTGACAACTATTGGTCGATCTTTATGCGTGCTTCTAAGTCCAGTCCTGTGAGCCCTCTCAATTTTTATATCTTTTAAACCAAGTATATCTTTAAAGAGCTTCTGCACCTTGGATTTGCAATTGCACCCTTCATTACTCTAAATGCAAATTCTGTGAAAGTAAGGATAATACTGCTTAAATATTTATTCAGAACTCTTACTGAGATACGTAAAATTTGTAATATGTGTTTATTTGAACCATTCTTAACTACTGCATCCAATACAGCTAACTAAATTAATAGTGTCAGACGTGACATAAAAGTGTCAGACGTGACAGTCTGCCATTACAAGCAAAAAAAAAACATCACTATGAACAAAATCATGAAATGCCTAATATAGCCCTAACATAGTTGACCTGTTTACGTTTTGTAGCAAACTTTGCCAGCACATACAAGCCGACTGAAAACTTGGCCTGTTAAGCTAAAATGTCAACACTGGCATCAATTTTGTTGTTACCACCACCACTAGTTGTGCAAGTCTCTGACAGCTCCACTGTTCCCTTTCCAAAATCCAAAGTTTGTCAGCCTTGAAAAAATTGTATGCTTCCTTAACAGTCATAAGGAGATTATATTTTTGAATTTTTTCATTCTGCCCCTCAACACCTTTGATAATTACATAATTCTTCTTGCCATGTGCACACCTACTGATTTCATCTGTTCAATAGAATTCTTTTACACAATCCTGAACCGTAGTTGGTAATGCTGCCTTGTGCAGCCTGGCTGATGGCTCCTTGTTGATTACACATCCAATTTCATCAGCAAGTTTTCTAACAAGAGCCTTTACTTTGCGAAGACTTTTTGGAAGAGCTGAATGGGCTATTTTGTAGGCCTTACTAAATGACTGGCTGCCTCTGTAAGCTGTTGAATTGCTAACTCCAGCAAATGTTGTTGGCACAGGGGTGTTGCAGATAATTTTTTTCAATGAACGCCATTTTGCTTGCCGAATTCTGTCTTGCTCACGTCTCTGCTTCAATTGCTTATCTGTTAATGACCCACGTAGATCAATCTTTTTTGTTTCTTCTTCTCTTGGTCCTTGATTTTATATGCATCAAATCTTCCTCTTAGCTTCAGCCTTTCTCTGCACTCTTTGCACTTCTGAGCATTAGAATTGACAATCTAAAAAATTTATATGCAAACAAATATTAAGTTAGTTTTAAAATTAGTTTCACTGCACCATGCACTATGCACAAAAACCATGCACTTTTACAATTAGTTTCAAATATTGTCAAAACTTGTTCAACAAAAACTCAAGTTCAAGCTGATACTAAAATGCCAACCCTTTTGCTTCAATGTGAATTTAAGTGAACTGTAAACCAAAAATTGAAGAGCCAATCTTTGGAATTTAAATTTTTTTTCCCCTAAAATTGCTTGTTTACATAGAGTATTGAACAACAGAATAGTTAAACATATTACCATAGACATAAAATATTTAGATTCAACTACATAGAACATTCATTTGAACAACAATACCGCTTGTGCCAGATTGAAATGAAACAATTTCAAGCTTGTCACGTTCGACACTGGCGGTCACGTTTGACACTGTCACATCTGACACCATAATATCTGCTATGCATGTTGATATTTTATCAGAAAAAAATCTACCCATACACTACTCTCACAGAGTTAACTTTGAACATATGAGTCAGTATCTTTCAGTGTCATGTCTTATGGCTGGTAAAAAACTTTTGTAATAAAAAGTGTCGGATGCGACTGTATAGTTGTACTATAATTAAACTGCACACTATAAAGCATAGAAGAGGTAGAAAATAAATTGCTTCCTATATTTAGAGTCACAAGTGAACCAGTTTTATTTTGTACCTAGCAGTTGAAGGTACAGTATTTTATAGCAGCTTGCAACAGAGCTATGAATGTTCAACAGTTACCGAAATTAATTTACTACATAGGTGACATTTCTTTTTCAACAAACTTTGACAACAACTTACCACAAAGATATAATAAATTTAATGTGAGAACTAAAAAACTACAATCACCTACCTTTCATCTGATACCAAATTTATTGGGGTTTGTTAAAAATTAATTTTGGACACCATGGCTGACGTTTTGATGGAATTGCCCAAAAGCGAATTTTTATTATTGCCGTATAAATCAAATGTAACTTTCAGGATTGATATACTGGAATAAGATTTGTAAACTAAAAGAAAGTTTTTCATACTTAAGAATGCTTTTCATACTTATAATAAAAAATGTAAGTTTTTTCATTAATTATGAAACATTATTTTTTATCAATGTACAATTATATTTACATCTTTTTTTATTCATTATTAATTTAGTTCGAATTTAATGATCATTTTTTCTTTTAAGCTCCTTTTTTTTTTTTTTCGGCAAATCAATTTTTTTTTTTTAATACTAGTCATAACTGAGTATGCTACTTTTAACTAAAAACTATGTGATCTGTTTACAAAAAGTGTAATGTAAAAATATACTACGGTTTATGATATTTAAATAATACGAAAGTCAAAATTACAAAAACAAATTTGTTGACGAAAAATTTGTTTTTGTTGTTTAAGTTTTTTTTTTTTCAGTTTACAATGATAGTCGTGATACATAATAACATAAAAATCTTTTTAAAAAATAAACAATTCAGCGTACTAACAATATAAAGCTAGGTTCCGGAAAGAAGATCATAAGGATCTTATTATCAGAACCTTAAAAGTTAAACATATTTATTTGTAATGAATAAATAGATTGAAGATTTAACATAATGCAAAGATACAACATACAAAGATTTTAATATATAATATACTAAAAATTTAACAAATACATTTTACATACGTTTTTAGTAGAATTTTAGAATGCTGTCTCAAATTAAAATAATTAAACAACATTAACAAAAAAGTAAACAACAATCAAAATGAAACAAAAAACAAAATAATCAAAAGTTGACAAAATACTTTAAGTTAGTGTTTTAGTTTTTTTTAGAAAAAAAAAACGGTTTTTGGTTTCGAGAAAATTGAACAAAAAACCGGTTAACCAATTACGGCTTCCACCGATTGCCAACCCCACACCCTCCAATTTGGGGAGGGGGAGGAGCTAGCAAATTCAGGAATTTTCGCAAATTTAAGGAGCTTTATATAAAAATACCTTGTAGAAAATTTATGTAAGATTTTGGGGCCCTAATGATAGATTTTTTTTTAAGGGGGGAAGGGGGCTTCCAAACCATTAATCATGGCTCTGGTAAAACCTGTCTTTTGTGGACTCAAAAAATGGTTTGCCTAAAATGCAAGTCCGCCTTATTCAGAGCCAGTGCAGAAGGGATGGCATGTGTTTGCATAGAGGGACAATATACCCTCAACTCCCCTAGACCATACATCCTTATATGTTGGCAAACTAGCCCTTTAGTCAGAAAATTAACTTGGCTGGCGAATTATGGACAACGATGATACGGTATGGTTTTTGTTATTATTATTATTTTTTTACACATTTAGTTATTAACAAGTACTTGTTAATTGTGATAAATTAGAAAAAAGAGTATTATTAAGGAATTTTTTAATTTGTGCGTAAATCTCTCCCCCCCCCCCCCATATGCTTTCGTACGCTATTTGAAGACGCCCCCCTCCCCCGATGAACGTACTTACTCTATGGCCGACCTCTTAATAAACATGAATGATTTAAATGGAAAAAAACATCGCTTCAAACAATATAATTAAACTGGATTCCAGAGTAAAAAATTAATTTTTTTTACATAATAAAAAACTTTTAACTAATTAAGCTTATAAAAAACTTCAACTCGGACTTTCTCGTTTACGAAGCTTTCTATTTCTGCACCACTACAGCATTTGAACTCGCCAATGATGTCATTTATTTTTATTACAGAAATGTAATTTATTCTTTTTTTTTTAAATTTTGGTAGATAGTAAGAGAAAAAACAAGAAACACTTAATAAAGTGGTTTCATAAAATAGTATTTCATTTCGTCGTTTTCTGGCGTCTTTGTTACTTTGCCGACCGGTAAACAATGTCTCTTTTGTACCTCTTTAGATGGGCCTGCTTTTACAAATCATCTTGTTAAAAAAAACTCTAATTGCTGTTATAAGAGCATAGAATAATGAGGAAAAAAAGACTCGCTGAAAAAGCTAGACTGTTTTACTTTAACTTGACTTACCAACTAATGAAAAATCTATCATTTCTTGTAACTCGTTTATGAGCATTAATGACAGACAAAATATAATTTATATAGAAGTAAACAGTATATGACCCCAAGACGCTGAGAAGAAGGGGCAAAAGGGGCATAGGTGCCCCGTGCACTTAAGATAATAAAGGCGTCAAAAGACGAAAGACAAAAAAAACCATAAAGAGATTTTTAAAAACAAATTGTTTTTATTAATGAGTTTTAAAATAAATTTTCTTGGTAATTTGCGTAACGTGTTACTTTTATTTATATTACCAAAGAATTAAAGTTTGAATAATTTATCTCTTAACTTTGGTTGGCAGTGACCAACCAAAAAAAAAATGTCTTGTTTTTTGTATTGACGATATTGAAGAAGACACAAGGTCTTATCCTAACAAAACATTTTATTTATTAATCTCATAAATGCTTTTATGATTATTCTAAAGAAAAAACTTGCGATTTTAAATAGCAAAATTAAAAAAAAAAAAATTAATTAACTTTATTTGTTAAGGCGAAACAACTCCCTAGGGAGTGATTAAATCTCATTGCAAGTTAAATGTCACGCTTATCCTCAAAAAATAAAACGAGACTTATAACTACAAGCTGGTGCCTCTGACTTATACCGTGCAAGTTGACGGAGAGAACTATTGTTTGATATCGTAAAAAACTTATAATTAATTAAACTTATAAAAATTGTAAATGATCAAAAAAATATTATTATTCAGATCAACTAAAAAAGCACTCGAATGATCCTCAAAGTACTTGCCGTATTATTAAGGAAGCCATTGGTAAAAATCATTTTGACAGAAATACTATTCCAAAATTACTCAAATTTAATTATTACTACATTTTAAAGAAACAACTAGTGGCTGAAGCATTTAATGAATTTTTTGTAAATGTTGGTCCTTCATAAGCATCGAAAATTGAATCCTCACAAGCCAGCTTTGATGCATACTTGGTTTTTAATAACACTAATATTATTTCTAATGACAAACTTACTGAAGAAGAATTATTAGTCGCGATTTCTTTAATCAAGCAAAAAAAAAACTGTAAGAGTTGACAATATAAGTAGCTGCATCATGATAAATTCAATAAAACTTATTACAACCCCATTCTTGTATATATTTAATTTATCTTTAAAAGAAAGAGTTTTTCCGGAAAAGTTAAAAATTGCTAGAGTTGTCACAATTTTAAAATCAGGTGATCCTTATGATGTTACTAATTATAGGCCGATCTCAATTCTTACATATTTTTTAAAAATTCTAGAACGAATTATGTAAATTTGATTCTATTCTTCCTTAAGCAAAAAAAATGTTTTGTACATTAAACAATTTAGTTTTAAATCTGGTCATTCTACTGATCACGAAATCTTACATCTTGTACATGATAAATTTAAAGTGTTTAATGAAAAAAAAAGTATACTTTAGGTGTTTTTATAGATCTAAGCGAAGCCTTTGGTACAGTTGATCATATAATTCTTTTATCCAAACTCGAAATCTACGGTATAAGAAATTCAACTTGGCTCGGTTTAAAAGTTACTTGTTTAACAGGAAGTTATATATTTCGTACGAAGGTGCAAAAATGGATAATAATAGGGGTCCTAGTATTGAACCCTGTTCCCCAGGGTTCAATACTAGGACCCCTCTTATTTCTAGTTTATATTAATGATTTAAATAACTTTTCTAATATCTTAAACTCAATTTTATTTGCTGATGATAATAACTTGTTTTATTCCAATGAAGATATTAATATTTTATTTTTAACAGTAAACAAAAAACTTGATAAACTAAGTCAATGATTTAAATCCGATAAACTATCTCTAAACATTAATAAAACTAAATATACATTATTCCATCATGCTTCTAAAAAAAATATTCCATTAAAACTACCAAATTTTTTTATTGATAGTAATTTAATAAAAAGGGAAATATTGTTAAAATTATTGGGTGTAATTCTCGATGAAAATATTAATTGGAGAGAACATATAAATGTAATTGAGAATAAAACTTCAAAAAATATTGGTATACTGTATAAAGCTAAACAGTTTTTAAATCAATCATGTTTGAGATACATATACTTTTTACTTATACACTGTAACGGAAAAAGGTGTTAATGTGTAAATAAAAAGGTGTTAGCGTAAAAAGTGTTGATAAAACGAACGCGGACACCTATATAGGCGTTCGTGTTCATGAAATAGGTGTTGAATACAAAAAACTGCGAACTGTTTCGGAAATAGGTGTTAGCGTTTAAAAAAAAAGGTGTTGGCGTGAAAAGGTGTCGAATTCGACACCTTTTCAACATATGATAAAAAAAATATGCTTACAAAAATTTTTTTAGTGCCAGTGAAAAGTTATCTGGAATAGTATCTTTGTCATTTGGCGCGAAAAATATTTATAATGGCTTTTCCTTGTGTAAAGTGTTCATTTAGTTGCAAATCTGTTGGTAATTTGCTATCTCACTACAATCGAATCCATTATGGACAAAAGTACTTTAACTTTTCATTATTTAAACAAAATATATATACACACGCATATAATATATATATACATATATATAAACATATATATATATATAAACATATATATATATATATATATATATATATATATATATATATATATATATATATATATATATATATATATATATATATATATATATATATATATATATATATATAAAATATATATATCAAGGAGATTTAATAACAGGAGACGGCATAGTTGATATTTTATATAAAACGCGCTGAAGCCACTTTTGAAATTCAGTCGCCATCATGGTTAACCCAAAACATTGTTATGTTTTGCGCGCAACTTTATATTTTATTAGAAGTTTTTGCTGAAATCAAATGAAAACATTGCAACAAATGATTAAATAATTAGGCAGTTATGATTTCTAGATTATATTTTTCTATAAAGAATTGTTTTCTAACTGATTATTTGTTTCAGTTCATTCCAAATATATGGAATACTGAAATCGACATTCAGATAGTCAATAAATTATTAGCGGATTACCATATATTTTTTATACAGTGTGAAGATCTTGAGGAATAAAAACAATTGTTTGTGAGTTTTTTTTAAAATTATATCTAAGGATAAATTGAAAAAAATTAAATATACATATCTGTCTATCTTTCTTATCAAAAGTATCATATTATATCTCTTTCGATGATATAATATAATACTTTTTATATTATAAATAAATATATAATAAATATAATATTACATATATATATATATATATATATATATATATATATATATATATAATATATATATATATATTATATATATATATATATATATATATATATATATATATATATATATATAAATTTCAGCTGTCAAATATTTAAATAATAACTTTTAAATTTTTACGTGTGTGTTATATTGACATGTTATATTATGTGTGTGTTATATGTTTAATAAATATATTTATTTTATATAACTTAAAGACTCTTTAACACGTGTAATTTTTTTAGAATACCGTGTTATTTTTGTTCTGCTGAATTTGTAAACTACATTGTTGCAAAAAATCATGTTTATAGAAGGCATCAAGATGAACTGAAACATAATACTACATAGATTCAGATTGAGTCTGCTATTCATAGGTACGTGCAATGAAAATTTTAAATTAGATAAATTCTTGGTTGTTATATATCATTAGAAAGAGCTTCGATTCAATATTGTAAAAGTGAAAAAATTATCAAAATCGAACAATTCCATAAAAAGTTATGTCGTTTTTAGTACCGATTTTTCGATATATGGATTTGTTGAAGAAAGTGTGGTCAAAAAAATGTTTTTAAGCACTAAAAGTTAAATAACTTTGTCAATTCTTATCCAAATGTTTATAACTTGGTATCAAAAGATAGATGTAATAGTAACCTACAAATTTATATAGGTCCATATCACCGGGCGTATCCAAGGGGCTAGAGGGGTAACCAAACGCCACTTTTACCAGCAAAAAATGAAATTTTTATTCATAAAAGATCAATTTTTCAATGAATTTATTAATTTTCATATGCAATAAATTGCTATAATTTCCATGTAGACTGCCACCAAATAGGAGAGGTTCATTTTTTGAGTTAGGGTATATGTGGGGTAATGATTTAACACACCCTATTATTAAAAACGATTCATTATAAATATTTTGATTCTTATTAAAAAGGCTTTTTTAAAATCATCACAATAAAATTTATAATTTACAACATTACAACAAACAAAGCTGCACACTCATTGATTCGGGGGAAGGGGGTGTGTCCACACCCCCTCCAACCTAAAAAACATAAAATACTTTATTTAAAATTTTGTTAAAAAAAAAAAAAAGAAAAAAAGCAATGACTTTAAATAATATATTGAAATACAAAACACAATACACATTACCACCTTACAAGTTTTCATATTTTTTTGTTTTAAAATAATATTTGAATTAATTTGAGTCTTGGCTTTTAGTTAATGATTAATATATTAAATTCCAATAATGAAACTAAATATAAATTATTGTTAACAATAGACACGACATGAACGTAAGCCAGAGCCGTCTATCAAAAAAATTGTGAGTTCCACTACTCGCTGTACATTTATTTTGCAAGTTCCACTACTCGCTGTACATTTATTTTGCAAGTTCCACTACTCGCTGTACATTTATTTTGCAAGTTCCACTACTCGCTGTACATTTATTTTGCAAGTTCCACTACTCGCTGTACATTTATTTTGCAAGTTCCACTACTCGCTGTACATTTATTTTGCAAGTTCCACTACTTGCTGTACATTTATTTTGCAAGTTTTACTATTCGCTGTACATTTATTTTGCAAGTTCCACTACTCGCTGTACATTTATTTTGCAAGTTCCACTACTCGCTGTACATTTATTTTGCAAGTTCCTCTACTCGCTGTACATTTATTTTGCAAGTTCCACTACTCGCTGTACATTTATTTTGCAAGTTCCACTACTCGCTGTACATTTATTTTGCAAGTTCCACTACTCGCTGTACATTTATTTTGCAAGTTCCACTACTCGCTGTACATTTATTTTGCAAATTCCACTACTCGCTGTACATTTATTTTGCAAGTTCCACTACTCGCTGTACATTTATTTTGCAAGTTCTACTAATTGATATATATTTATTTTGCAGGTTCCACTACTCGCTGTACATTTATTTTGCAAGTTCTACTAATTGATATATATTTATTTTGCAGGTTCCACTACTCGAGGTACATTTATTTTGGATGCTCCGCTTGTTGAAAATTCGGAATGCTCAAAATATGAAATTGATATGACCCAGATTAGCAATATTTAACCAATTTATGTCTTGCATTCATACTTTGCTAACATACAATTAATATGCTCACATACATATATATATATATATATATATATATATATATATATATATATATATATATATACATATATATATACATATATATATATACATATATATATATATATATATATATATATACATATATATATACATATATATATATACATATATATATATATATATATATATATATATATATATATATATATATATATATATATATATATATATATTAGGTACGTAGAATTCCGTGTTTTACGGAACCGATTTTTGTGCCAAAATTCTGTTCCACGTTTTTTAAAGTCCGTTCAAAGTAAGTGTGGTAACAACGTGTTTTCTAGTCTTTTTTTTTAGAATTTAATATCACTTTAGATATGTTTTAAAAATTGAAATAATTATACTTTCTGTTAGTGTTTGCTGTTTTTGAATCTACTTACATTTATATAAAGTTAATGGGTATCAAAATTTTTGATGTCGATCGTTCGTTAAATTCCTATCAAAGGAAGGTAGTGCGTACTATTAAAACTATTTGCGTTTGTTTTTATATCTATTTTCTATATTCTTGCCAAATTTTATTGCATTATTTGGATGCCCACATTCATTACTACAATGCACAAAAAAGGTACATAATTTCGGCAATTTTACGCCTCGTATGGTAGAGGGGTCTATCGGAAACTTCATATTAATAATATTATTAACTTAATATTATTGTCCATACTTTAATCAGTTTACTTTCAAATTTAATTTAAATTTTAAGTTAAATTTAAAAATTTTCGATTAAAAGGCTTAATTTATACTTCAAGTTCTAAAGTGTAATTTTAATCTAATTACAATATATTTGTAGTGTACTTTAATATTGTTTACAAAAATTTAGTACAGTCATATTTTGTCAAAATATAACTTTACAATAAATATTTAATTACTCATTAGATAAAGTTTTAAGGTACATTAGATTACATAGATAAAATTTGTTTAATGCAACAATGAAATAATATTTAGAATTAATATTATAATGCCTAAAGAAATGACAAAAAGAAAAAACAAAATTGGCAAAAAAAGTAAGTTTTCTGAAAGAGATAAGAGAATAGGTGAATTTTATTGTGTTTCTTGGTTCTTTGTTTATTTAATTTTAGCATTTAGCTATTGTGTTTTATTTGTGTGTGTGTGTGTGTATATATATATATATATATATATATATATATATATATATATATATATATATATATATATATATATATATATATATATATATATATATGTATATATATATATGTATATATATATGTATATATATATATATATATATATGTATATATATATATGTATATATATATGTATATATATATATATATATATATATGTATGTGAGCATATTAATTGTATGTTAGCAAAGTATGAATGCAAGACATAAATTGGTTAAATATTGCTAATCTGGGTCATATCAATTTCATATTTTGAGCATTCCGAATTTTCAACAAGCGGAGCATCCAAAATAAATGTACCTCGAGTAGTGGAACCTGCAAAATAAATATATATCAATTAGTAGAACTTGCAAAATAAATGTACAGCGAGTAGTGGAACCTGCAAAATAAATATATATCAATTAGTAGAACTTGCAAAATAAATGTACAGCGAGTAGTGGAACTTGCAAAATAAATGTACAGCGAGTAGTGGAACTTGCAAAATAAATGTACAGCGAGTAGTGGAACTTGCAAAATAAATGTACAGCGAGTAGTGGAACTTGCAAAATAAATGTACAGCGAGTAGTGGAACTTGCAAAATAAATGTACAGCGAGTAGAGGAACTTGCAAAATAAATGTACAGCGAGTAGTGGAACTTGCAAAATAAATGTACAGCGAGTAGTGGAACTTGCAAAATAAATGTACAGCGAGTAGTGGAACTTGCAAAATAAATGTACAGCGAATAGTAAAACTTGCAAAATAAATGTACAGCAAGTAGTGGAACTTGCAAAATAAATGTACAGCGAGTAGTGGAACTTGCAAAATAAATGTACAGCGAGTAGTGGAACTTGCAAAATAAATGTACAGCGAGTAGTGGAACTTGCAAAATAAATGTACAGCGAATAGTAAAACTTGCAAAATAAATGTACAGCAAGTAGTGGAACTTGCAAAATAAATGTACAGCGAGTAGTGGAACTTGCAAAATAAATGTACAGCGAGTAGTGGAACTTGCAAAATAAATGTACAGCGAGTAGTGGAACTTGCAAAATAAATGTACAGCGAGTAGTGGAACTTGCAAAATAAATGTACAGCGAGTAGTGGAACTCACAATTTTTTTGATAGACGGCTCTGGCTTACGTTCATGTCGTGTCTATTGTTAACAATAATTTATATTTAGTTTCATTATTGGAATTTAATATATTAATCATTAACTAAAAGCCAAGACTCAAATTAATTCAAATATTATTTTAAAACAAAAAAATATGAAAACTTGTAAGGTGGTAATGTGTATTGTGTTTTGTATTTCAATATATTATTTAAAGTCATTGCTTTTTTTCTTTTTTTTTTTTTTTAACAAAATTTTAAATAAAGTATTTTATGTTTTTTAGGTTGGAGGGGGTGTGGACACACCCCCTTCCCCCGAATCAATGAGTGTGCAGCTTTGTTTGTTGTAATGTTGTAAATTATAAATTTTATTGTGATGATTTTAAAAAAGCCTTTTTAATAAGAATCAAAATATTTATAATGAATCGTTTTTAATAATAGGGTGTGTTAAATCATTACCCCACATATACCCTAACTCAAAAAATGAACCTCTCCTATTTGGTGGCAGTCTACATGGAAATTATAGCAATTTATTGCATATGAAAATTAATAAATTCATTGAAAAATTGATCTTTTATGAATAAAAATTTCATTTTTTGCTGGTAAAAGTGGCGTTTGGTTACCCCTCTAGCCCCTTGGATACGCCCGGTGATATGGACCTATATAAATTTGTAGGTTACTATTACATCTATCTTTTGATACCAAGTTATAAACATTTGGATAAGAATTGACAAAGTTATTTAACTTTTAGTGCTTAAAAACATTTTTTTGACCACACTTTCTTCAACAAATCCATATATCGAAAAATCGGTACTAAAAACGACATAACTTTTTATGGAATTGTTCGATTTTGATAATTTTTTCACTTTTACAATATTGAATCGAAGCTCTTTCTAATGATATATAACAACCAAGAATTTATCTAATTTAAAATTTTCATTGCACGTACCTATATATATATATATATATATATATATATATATATATATATATATATATATATATATATATATATATATATATATATATATATATATACACACACACACACACAAATAAAACACAATAGCTAAATGCTAAAATTAAATAAACAAAGAACCAAGAAACACAATAAAATTCACCTATTCTCTTATCTCTTTCAGAAATCTTACTTTTTTTGCCAATTTTGTTTTTTCTTTTTGTCATTTCTTTAGGCATTATAATATTAATTCTAAATATTATTTCATTGTTGCATTAAACAAATTTTATCTATGTAATCTAATGTACCTTAAAACTTTATCTAATGAGTAATTAAATATTTATTGTAAAGTTATATTTTGACAAAATATGACTTTACTAAATTTTTGTAAACAATATTAAAGTACACTACAAATATATTGTAATTTGATTAAAATTACACTTTAGAACTTGAAGTATAAATTAAGCCTTTTAATCGAAAATTTTTAAATTTAACTTAAAATTTAAATTAAATTTGAAAGTAAACTGATTAAAGTATGGACAATAATATTAAGTTAATAATATTATTAATATGAAGTTTCCGATAGACCCCCTCTACCATACGAGGCGTAAAATTGCCGAAATTATGTACCTTTTTTGTGCATTGTAGTAATGAATGTGGGCATCCAAATAATGCAATAAAATTTGGCAAGAATATAGAAAATAGATATAAAAACAAACGCAAATAGTTTTAATAGTACGCACTACCTTCCTTTGATAGGAATTTAACGAACGATCGACATCAAAAATTTTGATACCCATTAACTTTATATAAATGTAAGTAGATTCAAAAACAGCAAACACTAACAGAAAGTATAATTATTTCAATTTTTAAAACATATCTAAAGTGATATTAAATTCTAAAAAAAAAGACTAGAAAACACGTTGTTACCACACTTACTTTGAACGGACTTTAAAAAACGTGGAACAGAATTTTGGCACAAAAATCGGTTCCGTAAAACACGGAATTCTACGTACCTACTATTCAATTGGATTTGCCAATTTGTAATAGTATAAGATTATCTGATAAATATGCAGACCAGTCAACTGATATATTTGACATGTTTGATGAAATGAAAAGGTTTTTTATGATAACGATGAATTATCATTTAGTTTCTGAAAAAACTTCTAAAAAGTTACTTTTATTGCACAGTGATTCAGTTAAAGCTATATTGGGTGATGTTTGTAGATCGTTTGAAAGTTTTTTGCAACAGACTGGCATATCAGTTCACAACCCATATGCACAATGTTTCCTGTATAAACTTCAAAGAGACAACAGCATTGATTTATGTTTATCGCATTGTATGAGCCCAGATAAATTTGATGCTTATTTAGGTGGATTGGGTCATGTAAAAGCAGTGAAAGTTACTGTTGGTGAGGATTTTTTTTATCATGTACCTCTTGGAGAAAACCTAAAAAGCATTTTGAAAGGTCAAACAATTTTGCACCCAGATTCTTTATCTTTTTCAAAATCAAGCTACTTTCAAAGTTCTATACTACCATTTTCAGATCCAAACAAAACAGTATACATTGGTTTGTATTCAGATGAGTTAGAAGTATGTAACCCAATAGGCACCAGCAGGGGTATACATAAAATATCAGCAATTTATTTTTCTATTTTAAATCAAAAGAACAATGCATCTAAAATGGGCAATTATCATTTAGCTTCATTGTGTAATTTTAAAGTGGTTAAAAAAATTACACTCTATGAGTTTTGCAAGCCAATTATTGATGACTTGTTCAACTTATTATTTAATACATTTTGTGTAAATGATGAAGAGTATCATGTAATTGCATGTTTTATGGCTGCTGACAATTTAACAGCTCATCCACTTCTCGGTTTGCAATCACATTTTCATAGTGGATACATATGTAGACATTGTTACTTCTGTGTTAGACACGAAAACACAAATGTATTTCAAAGAACTCACGAATCTTACATTGTTGATAGTTCAAAACAACAACATGGATGTCTGTATTTATCTCCGTTTTTACACTTACCATATGTATTTTTGCCTGCATTTTTTCCAAGTGATTTTATGCATGATTTTTTGGAAGGAATAAGCCATGTTGTAATTTCAACATTTTTGAATCAGTATATGATCAAGCGAAAACTAACATTGCTTGGTATGAATTTATTGCTAAGAGATCTAAAATTGCCAGTGAATTTAATATTGACATCAACTTATATGACATCAAAGCTGGCACTAACTGCTAGTGAGATGCTAACCATTTCATTATGTTTGCCATTGTTTCTTTTTGATAATTTTAATGACGAAGATGCACCTTATTGGGATATGATCATTATCCATTGTAATATTTTATTGATATTAAACAGCCGTGGTAATGAACATATTGAATCATTGCATTTTCTGATTCCACAACTTGTTAACTATATCAAAACATTATACAACGGCACTAGAGTAGCAGCAAAGCTCCATTTTATCACACATTATCCTGACCTTTCAAGCTATATGGGAACAATGAAAACTTTCTGGTGCATGCGTTTTGAACAACGACATCAGATTTTTAAAAAGCTAGCAAGAGTTTGTCAGCAATTCAAAAATCCTATATATTTATTTTCAAAAAGATTTCAAATGCATGAAACTTGTAGACGTCTTCTTGAAAGAAGTAATGAAATTGTTCCAGGTAAGCTGCAATCATAATAATTGATGAGCTACTTATTTGTTTATTTTCATGCAATAAAATAAATTTTATTTTTCAGGCTCCATCTCATATGCAAAGATATCTCTTCATCATGCTCAAGAAGTACTTCTTGAACCGTTTGAATCAAATTTAAACACAATTTTTCATACAAAAACATTAACAGTCCAGGGAAAACAGTTGACAGTATCTTCTTATTTGATTCTAAGCGAAGAAAAAGCAGTTAAAATAAATTATTTGATGTCTATTAACAATGTTTGGTATGCAATGTGCCAAGAAACAGCAATATCATTTTTTCCTTTGGTTAACTCGTATGTTGTAGAGCATCATAAAAACTTATTTTCTTTACTTGACATTTTTTCTCTTAAATTAAGTTCATCTAAATCTGTTAAAATAAGAGAAAAAGATTTTATTGTCCGGTTATTTATCATATGAATATTTATTATGAGTTGTTATTTCTGCCTTTAGTGATTAATTTATTTTATTTAAAAACTAACAAAACTAGTTAAAACACAATGATACAGGGTTAAAATGGGACAGGGTTAAAAACTGAGACAAGTCTTATGTAGTAAAAATGTAAAATATAAATATATATTTTTTTTAGTAATTATTATAAAAAATTATTATTAATATAACATTAAATATGTACGGAAGTACATATTTCATATGTAAGGTATTTTGATATATAATCCCAATGAGTTATATTTAGGGTACAGTATTTGAAACAGATAAACAGGGCCACTGAGAGCCAAGGTTAAAAAACCCTGGCAAACTTCCCTGCACACCTCTGGTCCAGGTGGATCTGGTCCACCTCTGGGGCTGCATTTGATGACGATGATTAAGATGCTGATGATGATCATCATCAGCATCTTAATCATCGATGATGATCATCAGCAGCAGCATCTTAATCATCAATGATGATGATCATCATCATCATTGTTATCATCATCAAGCATACAATTGATGATGATGATGATCATCATCATCTTAATCACTGTCATCATTATCATCTTCTCTGATACACACTATAAATATAATTACTACTCTCAAACTCTCTCTATGATCATCGATTCTTTTCCTATCTTTTAAAGATAGGAAAAGATCATATATCCATCTGATCTACTTTGTTCTTACCGGATAATTAATTAATTAATTATGAAATTAATTATGAAATTGTGAAATTAACTATGAAATTAATTAACTATGGAATGTTTTTAGCCGGGGCCCTGGTCACTTATTACAGGTAGGTAGAGATGTAAGTTATATTAATGTGTTATATTAATGATTATATATAATGATTATATATAATGTAATGAATATATATTAAGTTATATTAATGTGTTATATTAATGATAGTTAATGATAATATATCTGATTTACTTTTAACTCTTTTTGCATTATATATTAACATCTACCTTTATTTGCAGATGCAATCAATTAATGTGCAAAAAGGTGATACAATCAAAGTTATTCTGTATACTTCGTATTCTGATTTGCTGTCAAAATGTGGCAATAAGTTCCAATGTTCGTCCAGCAATTTGCTACAATTGTATGATGGTTCTGGTGCAGAAATTGATGATGGAGAAACCCTAGATTTTTTAGTTACAAATAATAATTTGAAACTAGTTTTTTTGGAGCGTCAAGTGACAAGGCAAATAATAACTGCATCAGAAGAAGTTAAGAGAGATGAAAGTATTTCTTCAAAACAATGGCCTGGTTTGAAATTTGAAATTCCAACAGATTCAATTGTGGAAGCAAGGCTTACATGTGGTATACTTGATGCCAAATCAATAGTAGCAGATGGTCAATTTATGAACCACTGGGTTGGGCTCATTTTTCATAAAGTAATGGAATATGTTGATCAACAAAATCCGTGTGTTTTTAGTTGTATTATATTGATTTTTTATCTAAATTATGTTTAAACTCTAAGTTCTTACTGTAAATTGTTTTTATCAAAATCATAGGTATATAATGGAGTTCAATTAAATGAGCTGGTGATGGTTGTGCAAGAGAAGTACCCAGAGTTTAGAGCTGTTCAATATTCAGTAAGTTAATTTGTGCTGTAGTGGTTGAATTAAATAAATTACATAATAATAATTTGTTTTTTAAAAATATTTTATCCTTGCATTACAAATCTATTTAAGCTATTTTAAAAGATGTTTGTAATAGTTGTGTTATGACTTTTAAATAAATTGAGTAATTCTTGAATAAATTTAAATAACTAAATTATTTAGTTATTTAAATTTCAATTTATTTAAACATTCAAAATAAATTTTAAAAAATATATTTAATATGTGATTTTTAATTTATTTTGAATGAAATTTTAATAAAATTATAAAGTAATTCTTAATAGTTTTTTATATTTTAATATCATATTTAAATATTTACGTAACAATACTATACAATGCTGTTAAATCATTTGTTTGATTTTTCAAACTAACTTTTGACTAATTGACTTATTTGACTATATACGATATATATATATATATATATATATATATATATATATATATATATATATATATATATATATATATATATATATATATAATTTTTTTAAAAAAAGAAAAGATAACACGAGAGAATTATTAACAGGTTTAAAAATTATAGAAGAAAAATGAATTGTGCTTCTGTCATTGAAAATCGAAAGAAATATGCAAAAGCTGCTATGACAAAGGCAATAAAAAGGTATTTTAACCTTTTTTTATGCTTGATTATTATGTTTATATCTTTGAGATGTTCCATAAACTATGTTTGATTATAAAAGTGTTCACACTCCTCCTTAAAAATCTTTAAAAATTTAAAACCTCCTCAAATATCCATAAAAAGAAAAAAAAAAGTCATTTCTCCTAAAATTCTCCTACTTTTATTTTTGTTAATAATGACAAATATTAATAATTTTGTTTAATATATTATAATAATATAATATTTATGTATGTATATATATATATATATATATATATATATATATATATATATATATATATATATATATATATATATATGTATATTATTTTCATAATGTAATATTAAAATATATATAATGATATTTCAGTAACCAATATATAAAATATATATGTTAATATTTCAGTAAATATTTTGTTTTATAATGCGATCATATATTTATATCGTGTTCTAATCTATTTTAGAGCAGTAAGTGACAGCGATATCAGTCAACCTTTAAGACTTAAAAGCAATACAAATGAAGTATTAGAAGTTGCAAATGAGGCATATGTAAGTCTAGTTTACTATTCTCTCATCTAGATTGATACAAAAAATTTGTATTTAATCCAGTACAACCTGCTTCATGTTACTGTCAGAAAGGGCATCTGGTTTAAAGCTTTCGTTAATGCCATTTATATGTCACTATGGAGAATCATCCAAACCACAAGTGTGGAAATATGGATGTTAACTTACAAAAAAAAAACTTTATATCTGCTTTGTAAATCAATATTTTTTTTGGTTGTACTAATGTTTATGATATATTTTAATCAAATATATTAGCTTGTCACAGTTTCAAACAATGTTCAAACCTCACTTGAAGCAGAAGTTTTAATGGAAACAACTTTCATGCAACGGAATAATGCAAGAGAAACTGTTGGCTTTTCGACAGAGTTAGAGTTATTCAAGTCCTATTTTTTGTCAGCTGAAAATGTAAGAACCTTATTTCTTCACTTAACATTATTTTTACCTATTCATACAAAAATGATATTTTTCTAGGTATATAATGAAAGCAAGAGAATGCTACAAGTTTATGAATTGAATAAGAACTCGCCGTACAAGGATAATGGATTAGGCTTTGAAGGGGTTCAGGTTTTACTAAAAGATTCTCTTAGAAATATTTGTTTGAAATGGGCCCCTTTTTTAAAGAGATATTCATCTCTTCTTAATCTAGTAAAGATGGTAAACCCTACCATGGCTTCTTCTGAATCAAATATAATTGGATTTCAATTTATTGTGGCTAGATGTCGTCAAAAAATGGTAGAATTTACTGAAAAGGTTAGTTTAACTTTAAAGTTATAATTTTATTGAGTTCAATACCCCCCCCCTCCCCAAAGCCTTGGGAGCTACATTTTTAAGTTGTTGGTACAAACCTCTCTCAACTCTTTAAATTCACAAGCTTTGAAGAAAAACACAAGCTTCAATGTACTACATGGAAAAACAAGTTGAACGCAGTACATCAAGCAGGGCCGGATTTACCAATAGGAATCTTTATGTTTATTTAGTTTTATTTTTAGCCAAATTTTGGTATTTATGAGCAATAAGAGCCCAAATATCTTATTCTGCCTAGGGCCTCCTGGTATATAAATCCGGCCCTGACTACAAGTGGCGAGATGAGGGATCAAACAGGCTACCACTACATCATTTAAATATTTTTTTCAAAGTTTCTTTAATCATTTAAAATAAAATTGATAATAATAATAATAATAAAATTTAGTTTAAAGTGATTGTTATGCCTTGAAACCCCATTCCCATCATATAAATGTATGCACTTATAGGTTGTTGTTTTCGATATATTATTTAAATATTTTTAATATATAAGTTGTTTTTGAATACATATATTAAAAAAAGCTTTTCTGAATTTTATTTTATTTTTTTGATTAACATTAAAAATAACTTATATTGATCTATTTCATTTATTTATTTAATTATAGAATATGATTCGTCTTCAATACGAAAATGGAGATTTTGCAGTTAGATATGATAAATTTTCTATTCCTTGTGCGAACTTAATTGAAGTTCTTCTTGTCAGCACATCGCTAAGTGTGGCATTTAATTTAATACATTGCAGAAAACAAGAGGCAGTATTTGAAATCTTAGAAATAATGATGCAAATTAGAAAAATGAGTAACATTAAAATTGTAAAATCTATAATGTTACTTTTATAATGACTTTGTTGCAATGATTTAAATCTATTTTCGATTTGGTTTTATCTATAACGTATTGTAATTTGGTTTTAACATTTAAACTTTTAACATTATTTTATTTTATAAATACACTTTCTTATTATATAAATTGTTTGAAGTTTAATTTTTTTGTGTCATATTTGTCAAGTTATTAATAAAATATATTATAATATATATGCTGATTGTAATTGATTATAAGGCTTGAATTGTTAGTTCTAAATTAGAACTGATTTTAAGACTCTGATGATTAATAGAACTTTTAATCAAAATGAGTATGAGGTTCAAATGAGTATAACCAGTTGTGTATTAAGTTATATTAAATCATCAGAGCCTTAAAATCAGTTAATACACCATACAAATAATACTACTGATTGTAAGGCGTTAAAGAAAAATAACTAATAAAGAAATGAATAAAAAAAAGTGTATTTAATTTTAATTAAAATACACTTTTTTTTATTCATTTCTTTGTTAGTAATTAAAAGTTATTTGCTAACCAAATTATAGTATTTTATATTTAAAATAATGATACGAAAAAGTTTTGGAAAACTTTTCAGGAACCTATTTGATACATGCAGTATCAGATATTGTATATAAATGTTTAATGTAACTTTTCTTAATTTGTATGTTAATTGTTTTATGAAGATCTTATTTGTTCTCATGATTTTTGTTTTGTTTATTCAGGGGTATAATAAATGTAAAACCACAATGAGTTGAACAAAAGATTAAAATTCCGACTAAAAATATTCAAGTGACAGAACTGTCTTTTTTGAGAATTCTTTCTCGACATCTACAGATGAAAATCTGAAGGTGATGAAAAATTAACATTTCTTGGTTTTTCTTTTATAAAATAAACTAAAAATGAAATATAATAGAAATATTTTTTAGTACTTATTATTATTATTATATTTTTTCAACGATAAATTATAAAAATATTTGCTCTTTTTTAGAGAATCGTCAAATGTCTGGAGAGTGGATGCTTTATTTTACCAATTCGATTCAGGTTCTGTTAGTCAACATGACAATCCGTTTAAATACGAAAAACTGGTGAATTCTCAAGCAGCCGAGTATATATTAAAAAAAAACTTTAAAAACTTGAATTACAATTTTATTAAAAATTTATAAATTTGTTTTTTACTGATAACTTTTATTTGTTATAACATATGCTTGCATAGTCTTAATCTAAAGCAGTCAAATATATTTTCAAAGTTACGAAACAAGACGAACATTATAAAATTTAGAATACTTTGTTAAAATAATTTTTTCCATTAATTTTTGTGTTTTTAAGTGATATATTTATCTGTTATACCATCAGTTTGTATATTTATAGCTTTAATATGTGTATATAATATCAATAATTTTTTTTCAAAAGTGTTGTCTGCTTATTTGGGTAGTCTTTTCAAAATACTTTAGTTTCGGAAGATCTTGTGAAAAGTATGCCAAGTATGAGTGGAGTATGCACAAAAGATCAAGCGTCAGCTAAAATGAGCGTCATAAACGCATTTTAATTGCGTCATCACTTTTATGGCTTAAATGTAACATGAACACCTTTTTTTTGCAGCAACACCTTTTTAACGGCAACACTTATAGGTGTTAATGTGCACGAACACCTTTTTTTTGCATCAACACCTTTTTTTTTGCATCAACACCTTTTTACGGCAACACCTAATAGGTGTTCATATAGTATCACGCATCAACACCTTTTTTCTTTAACATCAACACCTTTTTCCGTTACAGTGTACATTGTTACCTAAACTATGCAAATTATGCTTGCTGCAGCACCAACGTTACAAAAATAAATAAACTTCTCTGCAAACATAAACATGCTATTAGGATTATTACAAATGAAGGTCGATTTTCCCATACGAAAATGCTTTTTAGTAAACTCAATATATTAAATGCTATCAAAATAAATCCCTATCAAGTTCTTATATTTGTTTAAACTTGATAAAAAAACGGCACTACCTTTATTTTACTCAATATTTAAAAAAATAAATCATATATACAGCACAAGATTCTCAAAAAATAACTTAAGTCAATCCAAAACCTATTATTCAGCCACTAAATACTCAATTACAAATCTAGGACCTAAATTATGGAATACACTTTTATATGATGATCTTAGAATACTCTCTTTGTTTAACCAATTCAAAACAAAACTTAGGCAAACTCTTCGACTAAACGACAATGAATTAAGTTTCTTCTAAGACGTTAAATAAGAGTACTCTTATGATTTGATTTATATAATTACGAATATATTTATTAATTTTATATATACGCATAAAAAAAAAATTATTTTGTACACTTTTACACGATTTAATTTTATCATTTGTTTATTAACAAAGATGTAAAAAAGTTTATAATATGTATTCTTGAAATCTTATGTAAAAAGTACCCCTAATTGTTTGTCATGTATTTATATGATTAAAGGAGTCTTAATTTTTCACTTGTGGAAACAACATACTCAAAGGGCCTATAACCTATTTTCCAATTTATATGCACTCTAATTTAAATTTAGCTAGTAAAAAACCAAGAAAAAAGCTTTTTCCATAGTAATTTCACAAAATCTGTTTTTTAATCCTAATCAGTGAATGAGCTGAATCTAAATGCGGTTGTTCAAAATACGGATGTTGCTTAACCCTTCGTATGGCCATGTGGCAGATCTGTCACAAACCTGTTTAATGCTCACAAGATCCAGTGTAAGTATAAGTATATCCAGTGTAAGTATAATCCAGTATAAAAAGAAATTCACGGAAGTACTTAAAATAAATTTAATTATTATAGAAACAAGTAAATTAGCAAAATAATAAAATACACAAATATTTTTTTACCGTACTAGTGTTTTTGGAAAACATATATCGCTTTAAATTGTAGCATGTGCAAACTGTAGCCCTCTTACAGAAGCAACTTAAATATCAATACAAAACATTGAATTTTCTGTCTGTGTGCAGCTGATGCAATTTCATAGTAAAAGCATTTAATGTTTTGGAACATTTTGAGTCAAAAGAAGTAATTTTGGATCCCTCAATATAGTAAAACTTTATTAATGAATGTCCATTGTTAAGAAAATTGTATAAACTTTCTGCATCTGGAAGGTCACAACCCATACTAAGCATTGATCTGCCTGACGTTTCACATATCCTCCTATCGCATCTGGTGCTCCCTTGCCATGCCCACTTTCAAAAAAATTCCAACTGGCTAAATTAAATTTTAATTCGTATATCAATTTAGAGAAGAAGAAGTTTTGCTTATTCCTATATTGTGTCGTTGGTCCATCAGAAAAAAAATGAAGATCTGTAATTTGTGGGTTATCTATCTTGAGTTCAATTAGCACGGGTTCCAGATGTGCCCATATAGAAGGAGGATCGTGCTTCAACCCAGTGAAAAAGCGCACATGGGATACGCGTGGATTTTTTCCACATGTAACCCATGTGGGGATTATTATTTTGTCCCATGTGGGTTTCATATGGCAAATCCCACATGGATTCCATATGGTAAATCCCATATGGGATACGCGTGGGTTTTTACCATATGTAACCCATATGGGGATTATTATTTTGTCCCATGTGGGTTTCATATGGTAAATCCCACATGGGTTTTATGTGGTAAATCCTACATGGGATATAGGTGGAAAATACTACATGTTATAGATCTTAAATGCCACATATTTTAATTCAAATGGTATAAAAGTAGTCAATACTAGACAAATGAAAGTCCGAATGCTTCTATGATAATTTTTAAAATTCTTTTAATTTAAAATTTACTTAAATAGTAATTTAAAATTAATCATTAAAGCTTTCAGAGAGGCTTAACTTAATCTGGTATTTGCTACTTTATCCCATTTGGTATTCAAAATGTGTAGCATTTTTGATCTTTTACATGTGATGTTTTCCACCTATAACCTATGTGGGATTTACCTCAAACTATTATGACGAAATTTTATAAAATTAAAAAACGTGTTGCAAAATGAATTTATTTTAAAATAAATGCTATTAATCAATACATAAAAAATGAATATTAAAAATATTATTTTTTTTTCTTTTGCGATTTACACGCCGTTTTTTTGTCGATTGAATTAACTAAATCGCTTCGGCTTGCATAATACCAAGGTTTTTAGTATCTTCTAACTTTCTTCAAACATTTTCTAAAAAAAAATATAATACAAATATATATAAATAAAAATATATATATATATATATATAGAGAGAGAGAGAGAGAGAGAGAGAGAGAGAGAGAGAAAGACAGAGAGAGACACAGAGAGAGAGAGAGAGAGAGAGAGAGAGAGAGAGAGAGAGAGAGAGAGAGAGAGAGAGAGAGAGAGAGAGCAATTTTAATAAGGAACCTTATTAGTCGAGCAATTTTAATTATTAGCCAGGTTGAAGTCATTAATGACTACAATATTTCACAAATAATTATTTCCTAATTTATTACTTACAATGACTAACGTATTATGGGTAATTAAACACATATTATGCGTAAGGAGCTTGAACCCATGAGGAGAATCCTGAAAAAAAGTGATCAATTAGGATAAGTAGTTAAACAAAAAAACAAAAACAAAAATGTAAAAACCTACTTTTTCAATGATGTAGACGTTGGGTGCAATAGCCACTGGATGCAAAAGTATCTTTACTTTTTCGTCACACACACGGCCTTCTATAATAACAGGCCTTGACATCGCGCAAAATGCCGTAAAAACTGAAGGCCGATTAAACTTTCACTTTTACTTATATTGATATATTTTTATATTAGGTAGGGTGTAATGGCAGTCTATGCTTTCTAATAATAATCTCTAGTAAAGACGGAAATATAAAAAGAAAACCAAAAAATGGTTAAAAGATAATCTTATTTTTCGTACTTCAAATTTCATTAAGAATATTTATGTAATATTAAATAGTATCAATAACAAGCAGAACCATAACAAAGTATATATATTAGAAAGATAACTGTATTTTTAATTTTTTTTTCCTAAAAATGGTAACGATAAAATCCCCAACAATAAAAAACACCAACAAAAGTTGACTCAAGCAAAAAAAAGTTTTATCAATATATCTCAACAGGATAAATATTTACAAATCCAAACATATTGAGAGACATATAGGCTAATGAGATAATAAAAAACATAACAAGTAAATAGCATAATTAATTACAAAACTAATTTTCACACAAATTATGATAGCTTTAGTATTTTGGGAGTGGTAATTAGTGAGTAAATCTTTAGCAGAATATTAGAATATACTCTGCATTGTTTTTTTGTGATTTTAAATTTATATTTAGCAGCAATGAACTGAAACTAAGTAACACAAAATGTTCTGCATAAAGGGTCAGTAGCACCTTGAAAAAAAAAGCAAAATATTGACCATTAAACAAGAGTATCAGAAGGAATTTCAAGTCTGCCTCTGTTTAGGCTATGCAGATAACTTTCATATTTATAATAATAATTGGTATCATCATAAATTTTTATTTCGCTTTTTTGCACATAGCTAGCTATGTAAACTATAGCCACTAATGTAGATTTATTAACTGAGCTTTCAAGATCATGTATATTACCAGTGTCTTACTATTTTCAATATTATTTATCGTATCAACAGTTTGTTGACTTGAGCAAACTAAAATTCAGGGGAAAGATTTGCAACAGGTTGAGCTCTACATATAAATTTTGGACCTCCAAAAAGACATTTAATCATAAATGATAAAATTTTAGCTAACTTTTCAGGGTAGTTTACTGCTTGACCAAACAAAGCACCTCTTTGGTAAAGTAATAAAGCTTTGACATAGACCTCATCAATTAGTAGTATGGAAGTTCTTTTCAATGGATTTAAATTCATAAAAATACTATTTATGAAACTTAGGTCCTCCATTGAGTTTATTTTTGAAGTCAATCGTGTTAAAGTCCTTATACTTGGCAACTTGTAGTCAATACACAAACAATCATATAAACTTCGTCGCATAGCAAAATACTTATATGCTCTACATATAATATCTGAAGTATATAAAACTTCACCAACATTAACTTTTCTCACAGCATTAAGGTGTTCGAATAGAATATTTAACTGAAGCGAACTTTCTTTATTTTTTAAAAATCTAACTGCTTCAAATAAAGCTGATTTTGTTTTTATTAACTTTAATTTGTTTACAGCTAAAGATGAAATATTACAAGTTGTGCCATTATGGTTAGCTACAAATGAATAATCATTGAAAATTACTAAAATAAATAATGGAACACCAAGTTCGTACATTTTTGATTGTATGTGTAAACTTTTTTTATTAAGCTGGAAAACAATAACATCGTTATTATCACTTAACAAAGATTGAATATCGTCAAATATAAGTTCATCCTCTTTTAGAAAATCTTTTAACTCATCTGGTAAAATGCTTCGAAAACCGCTTGAAGTTACAGTTTTTTCAACTTTACTTGCTGGTGTGGCTAAACAACTAGGCGGATTATTTTTAAAAACAGATGGTGGGTTTAAAGGTTGTCGCTTCCCATATTTGCTTTCAAAAGGTGCTTCATTTGGCCAATGAAGTTGACATACTGCTGTATAGTCTGTAACAATAAAACCAGTTCTTGGGATAGCTTCACTACATCTTTTTCTCTCCTCTAGATTCTTCGGGAAATTATAAATTAATATTTTTGTTGTAGTTGAGTATTGATATTTTTGTTGTAGTTGAAGACTTGCAAAAAGATACGCAGCATTTTAAAGGCATTTTAATTATTAAAAAAACTTATCGTTAGTTTGACAATATTATTATCTTACAATGTAATGCCTTGAACCTTACAATGTTTTTGTCTTTAAGTTGCGCTATCTAATTTATAAACCAATTAAATTTTAAATATTTATTAAAAAAGGGCAAACACAAACTTTCGTCTAATTTTAAAAGATTAAAATGTAAACACAGTATTAGGAATAGGCCTTCAGTTTAACAACTTTGTTGTGCGATGTCAAGGCCTGTTATTATAGAAGGTCGCTGTCACACATAATATAATATTCTGAAACTAATAAACAAACATCTAAATATTTATGAGAAAATTTATTCTTTGATCATTGCCTTCATATCCTATCTTATTTTCATATCATAATCTATTATGGTATTATTTAAATAACATATCACAACAATATTATTAAATTTGTGATGTTCAAATATCATATGAACATTCTCTAACATGTTCATATGATATTTGAATATAGTTCTTGAGTATACTATCTGCAAACAATTGACTGATGCAAGTTCAAATGTTGTCAAAAACCAAGCATGCATGCATGGGACACTGCAGTGTCCTACAAAGAAATGCTGGTTTAAAAGTCAAATTTTCTTTATTAAAAAAAAATATTAAAATAGGGGGGAGATAGGGAGGTTTCTGTAACTTTTTTTAGGCTCCAAAACTTTTAACTTTATATACAATAAGGTTCATAAAACTTAAGGGACTCACGAAGTACATTGAGGAACAAAAACAGGATATTTACAGAAACTTTTCAATTTTTAATCTGGAGTACCACAGTGTAATTGGGAATAAAGTCTCTGGGTCCAGTATTCAAAGTAATGTGATCTAAAGTAATATATAAATTAAATAAAATGCTTTAAAATGCATGCACTTATACATATAACTCCTGATAGTTAACTATATGTATAACTAGCTATACATAAAATTTATTATATGAAAAAGAAATGCTGGTTTAAAAGTCAAATTTTCTTTATTAAAAAAAATATTAAAATAGGGGGGAGATATGGAGGTTTCTGTAACTTTTTTTAGGCTCCAAAACTTTTAACTTTATATACAATAAGGTTCTCTGGGTCTAGTATTCAAAGTAATATGATCTAAAGTAATATATAAATTAAATAAAATGCTTTAAAATGCATGCAGTTATACAAATAACTCCTGATAGTTAACTATATGTATAACTAGTTATACATAAAATTTGTTATATAAGCTTATTTTTTAAGGTTATGCTTGAACAAATTAGCACCAATTAATTCAAATTCAAGATTTAGTTAGTGTTCAAGTTCAAGTTCTTATTTATTCATTATTTTTGGTAATTTTATATTTATTTGTTCAAATTTATCAGTTAGTACTATTTTTTACTACAGTAAGAATGTTTATCATTGTTGAACGTGATTTTATTAGTAACTTAATTTTATTTTCAACATATTTTGACAACACCCTTTATATTTTAAATGATGACAGTTTTATTTTTCTATTGATGTTAAATTTATTACGTTTCAATAACTCAGATTGAATCTTAACTGAATTATTGTAAGCTTTGTACAAGGTTTGTTGTATATCAAATGGTGTTGTAAATAAAGTAAAAATAATACATATATATATATATATATATATATATATATATATATATATATATATATATATATATTATTTTTACTTTATTAACAACACCAATTGCTATCCCACTAACCTTAACAAAGCATACAATAATTTAGTTAAAAGCCAATCTGAGTTATTGAAACGTAATAAGTTTAACACCAATAGAAAAGTAAAGCTGTCATCATTTAAAATGTAAAGGGTGTTGTCAAAATATGTTAAAAGTAAAATTAAGTTACTAATAAAATCATGTTCAACAATGATAAATATTCTTACTGTAGTAAGAATTAGTACTAGTTAACAAATTTGCACAAATAAATATAAAATAGTGAAAAAACAATAACAAATAAGAACTTGAACTAAATCTTAAATTTGAATTAATTAGTACTAATTTGTTCAAGCATAACCTTAAAAAATAAGTTCATATAATAAATTTTATGTATAGCTAGTTATACATACAGTTAACTATCAGGAGTTATATGTATAACTGCATGCATTTTAAAGCATTTTATTTAATTTATATATTACTTTAAATCATATTACTTTGAATACTAGACCCAGAGACTTTATTCCCAATTACACTGTGGTACTCCAGATTAAAAATTGAAAAGTTTCTGTAAATATGCTGTTTTTGTTCCTCAATGTAGTTCGTAAGTCCCTTAAGTCTTAAGGACCTTATTATATCTAAAGTTAAAAGTTTTGGAGCATCAAAAAAGTTACAGAAACCCATCTCCATTCTATTTTTTTCTTTTTTTAATAAAGAAAATTGGGAATTTCTTTGACTTTCAAACCTCCATTTCTTTGTGGGACACTGCAATGTCCCATGCATGCATGATTGGTTTTTGACAACATTTCAACTTGCATCAGTTAATTGTTTGCAAATAATTTACTCAAGATCTATGTTCAAATAACTATTATATTATCCTAATAATACGTCTATTTGCACAAATCTTAATCTTATTTCTATAAAAAAAGATAAACATTATTCGTGGTACTTACATACTTGCTAGTCATTCTCTATACTAATATAAAATATTTTCACACAATGTAAACGTAACGCAATGCAATGTTGATTTAAAAAATTTTTTTTAGTTTTTATTTCAAAGTTTTTTTTTAGTTTCCAGCTTTCAAATTAATTCCCATGCAAATCCCACAGGAAACCCACGTGGGATTTCCCATGTGTGTAAATACCATATGGTTCCCACATGTAACCCATGTGGGATTACCCACATGGGTTTAAGGTGACAAATTTCCATACGGATACCATATGGGAAAATACGTCCCACGTAAATCCCATCAATCCCACACGGAACCCACGCGGAACCCATGTGGGACGCGGTTTTATTTTTCACTGGGAAAGAGTCGGATATATTTGTAAATGACTGATGTCCATCCATTTTATAAATTACTCCTGTATGCAATGTAGCTTGTTTGTTACTTGCTCCAAAATGTGAAGATTGAATTGCAGCAAAATTCTTGCACGCATAGTTTACAGAAAAATCTATATGTATAACAGCTTCGTTCACATTTACTGTTTTTTTTAATTTTTTGTACATTCTGAACTGATGTCTTATTATAAAAACATGCTTGCATAGCTCGTTTCGAATTGATTCACAGAATTTTGATTTAAGATCTTTAAGTGTTCCACGCTTCACACTTTTCCTAACAACATTTGTTGTTTTCTTTTCTTTCCATCTTTTCCTTTTCTTTTCTTTTCTTTTCATCTTTTCCTATTCTTGTTTTTTTTTCCCCACTGGAACCAAACTATAATACTTTCATCTTTTAACAATCCTTTTGCTTGAAATTGAACACGAGACTTAAAACAAATGTTACATTCTCTGAACATACATTCTCTTCTATCAGTACTACAACAAACTTGTTTCACTACTTCTTCAATATTTTTTTCTTTCAAAACACGCAGGTTAACAAGTTTATCACAAAGTAATTGTATGTTCTCGTGTTTTTTGCACAGACATGTATCTCTATCTTTAGCCGACGGTTTGCGGACAAAAAATGGGCGATAAGGAGTAAACGTTGTATATGAAATATTGTTTCTCGTATATTAAGCGCTAAATTTTTCATAAAGGTTTATTAATGAATCGAGTAGTAGTCGCTTTTGTTTTTATCTTTATTTTTTGTTACAGTCTGTTTCTTTCCAGTTGTTATTCTAGAATTGTCATCACGTGTAAGAAACTCTCTGATCAAATCATGTGTTTCAGCATCAAGCGATGCGTTACCACGATGGCATTCGCTGTTTGGAGTTGTACTTTTTTTGAAAAAGAAGAGTTTAGGGTTTTATTACCTGCTAATAAATTTGACATCCTGCTTGTTTCATTTGTTAGAAAATCGTTTTCTACAGAAGAAGTAAATGATCGGTGGTTGTAGGTGAATTTGCTTGTAAACCAGGCAGGAAACTTTTAAGCCTTAACCAACGTTTTTTGTATTTTTGGACTGAACAATTAGCCGTTTCCAACTCGTCCGTTAATGTTTGTATTTTTCTATAAGCCTTTGTTTTTCGGTAAGCAACCTTTGCTCTACCTCTTTGTTTGCGTTCGTTATTCCTACTCAACTCGCGTTCCAGTGACTCTGATACTCTGATTCCGGTGTTTCGATTTTTCTTTTTGCAGCTCTAAATTTTGCTTTCTGGACGCGCCAACAACGACGAACAATTCGTTTTTTTCTTTCTGATAATTCTGATATCACTTTAACCTTCTCCTGCTCACGCCGCATATGCCAACGTTTGCGTTCTTTTTCACGAAATATGTTTGCATTCTTTTTCAATTGCCAGTCCCAAAACGCTTTCTGAATTTCAGCACGAGATTTCTTTGAAGTTTTTATGTTATATGCCTAGTTGTATTTCTTTTGGAAAAATAGTATAATAACTGTAATTGTTAATACACCAAAAGTTTATTTATTATTTATTTATTAATATTAAAATATATTTCAAGATTTACATTTATTTTAAAAGCCAAACGTATTAGAGTCAAATGTAAATAAAAACCAAACAATAAATGAAATCCTAATACTAAAATACTTACAAATTACTCTTACAATAACTTGAAAGTAAAAGAACGCAGCGTACTTAAGGCAATCATATTTAACGCTGCAAGGTAATCATATTTTATCGCTGAAGTAAGTCCCTAATGGTAGACGTGTTTATTTAATGCAGAAAATCGCTCAGTTAAAAGATTTTGATTTTTTTTATCTTCGTGATGTCAGCTCCGTTATGTTGTTGTCAACTCCGTTATTAAGAGGAAATCACGGAGTTGACAGTAACGGAGTAGACATAATTATACATAATCAATAATATCTCATTATTAATCACTGGAAAACATCTTTAAAATCTTTTATTGCTATATTGTCCAAAAGATTTAAAAAGTACTAAAACACGCCATATGAAAATTTGTAGTTTTACGGAATAAAAAAGCGTAACGAAGTAGACTTCGAATAAGAATATCATTTTTAAAATAAGGTAATTAAGTTCTCATTTTTATATAAATAATGCTTGCAGCACGATATAATTTTGAATGTTAATAAATTTCATAGAGCTGGACTTTTTTTCATTATTTTAATTAGTAAATAAGTAAAACTATCAACCTGTGACTATTTTAGAGTGTAATAACGGAGTACACAAAAAAAGTGGGGACAGCAAGTTTTGACAAGAGCTACAACAGGATAAGGTGTAAATTAATACATGTATTAAAATACCACATATTAGCATGTCTAAAGCACCAAATTATGTCTCCAATTAGCTTTAATACAAAAGAAAAAAAAAATTATTGAGTATAACAATATAGTCCTAGATGCAGGACATCTACGGAGTGGACATTTTTGATTAACAATTGTGCATACAAAATTTTAAATTTTAGTTGGAAATATCCGATAGTTTATATTAACGATAAGTATTACTACCCACGGTGCTGTTTTTTATGTTACTTGTACAAGAATCGCGTTTTTATTGCTGTAGGACAAAATTTCAGTAACGGAATTGACGGAATGAGAAAATGACTCGTATAAGCATAAATAAAAAAATCTGCAATTACCGAAAATAGCTTTTTGCTATGCAAAATTAGGTAACCATTAGAAACCAAATAAAAAAATTTCAACTTCATAAGAAGCCCATACCTCATATTATTGTTACTACCAAATTTAGTTGACATAGCACTATTATTAAATTCTTTTTAAATTAGTTTTATCTTAAAATTTGCTATTCTAGCCCTTTCATCGTTGTTGCTTTCGCTTGTCTATAGATGAACTAGAATTTAACGCATATTGAGCCATTGATAAGGCATGTTGAGCCCTTGATAAAGATATTTAAGTATAAGAATGCTTTTCTTTAGAATTTTGATCATAATAATTCAAAGATTTTGTTTCAGTCATTTTTCATAACAATTGAAGGCAAAGTTCATTTAGCTACCTTGTAACCTTTGTCTCATCAAAAAATGTGAAAAAATAAATAAAATATTTGGTTGAAAGATTCAAAAAAGGCTTCTTAAGAAATAAAAACCTTGTAAACTGACGCAATTATTAAGGCAACTTAAAGGAGAATCGCTAGTATCTGGACGACCATAGAGGCTATCGGCAATCTGGTGCCACCGACAATTTAAAATGCTATACAATTTGAGTGAGATCTTAAATGGAAACTCTTGAGAAATCCACTGCACTAACCATAGCACTATGATTAACTTTTATTTTTTAAATTGAATTTTGTAAAGGATGTTAAAAAGTATTAGTAACATTACTTTTAATGTTACAGAACCCTTGATTCTTGACTTTTGGATTACAGAAATATTGATGCATGATTAATGTGAACCTTGCTTAACTTTGGTTTGAACACGATGAATTAGTACAAATTTGTTTGAACATGAAAAATAAATCAGTAAATAATCAAAGTTATTAACTTGATGAATAATTCAGCACGATTTATTATTAGGCTGTTGGGCAAATGTTACATTTTAGAAAGCTGGTTATTAAATATAAAAATATTAAAGTAAGCAGAAACAATTGTTTATTGTAATTATAAGTTAATTAGTTTTAAATACAGAATAAGGTCTTCCAGGCAGACATTCCTCTTGAATTTTAGCTTCTGCATCAGAAGAGGGTTTGATTTCAATTTTTTCTAACTAAAAATTAAACAATTTTTTGTTAACATACTAACATTAAAGTTGTGTTTCACATAAACTTGACTCGCCCGAAAAAAAATTATTTAAATTGCAGCAATAAACTATTTTGTGCATCTTTTTGAGTTAACATGATAGGCCTAGGTCCGCGAAGATACGTATAACTTTAGTATATTAAAAAATATTTTTTTCTTTTTCAAAACTATAGCAATCATTTCATAGTGGTAACATATTTAAAGACAAACAGCGAGTCAATTTTATGCAAACTATCAAATCCAATTAAAATTAAAAAATAAACATAAAAACCATATACAACCTAAATTAAGTTCTGTCCTTGGAACAAAACAGTTGGACTGTTTTACTCTTTATTTATATAATTATTATTCATATAACTATTAGCACAAGCCTACCTCAACTGATTTTAATAAATAAGCCAGGTTTTCAGTTAACACAGCCGTTTCGTCAAAAGGAACCGTGAGATCCATTGCAGAGGCACCTTCGCTCTGTACACGATCCTAAATTTTAAAAACACTATATGAAATAAAAAACGACAAAACAAAAAACATGGTAAGATATAATTAACATAAAAGCTACAAAAGCTAATTTTGACTACAAAGCTAACATGAACATACGCTTCACGCATCATGTAAAAATCAAGCTAAATGTTTACAAGAAAACTCTTTATGTACACATAAATACATACGATAGAGCACCCAAGCCAAAAAGTCCTATAGGGCCTACAGGATTTTCGAACAAAAAAAAAATGACAAAACTTTGATAGCTATAAACACTTTTTAACTTATGTGCTCTAATTTAGTGGGGTTTAAATATGAAATTTTTTTTGTTCTAAATTCTTGTAGGATCCAATAGGACTTTTTGATTAGGGCAACTATGCTGAGATTTAAAATTTTTTAATTTTGTCCAAGCCAAATATTTGCGACTTAACAGCTCCTCGATTTAGGTGGTTTTAATTTTTACATGATCATCCAATACAAAACCAAGATATTTTTTGATAAACTTAAAATTAATTTAACATGAATTGTTTTTGTGAATCATTAATAAACTTTAATTCCAATTTTTTTTTGATAATTTATCTCTAATTTCTAATTACTGTGATTATATTTTTAATTTTAAACTATTATAATCATAAAATAGAATGTTCATACTGTGATGGGAAAAGTACTAACTTACATATCTAAACATGCGTACAATTTCTTGTAAACCATCTTGCCAAAATATTGTATCGATAGGTAAATTAATTTTATAGCAAATATTATTATTTCCAATGTATGCAGTATTCCCATTGCAACATTTTGCATAATTGCTCTACGATATGTATATATTCATACTTGTCGTAAACATTAAGCCTGATTTTTATAGACAAAGGCTAACCTTAACATAAGCTACAAAAGGCATCAATTTCTTCATGTGCTTTTTGACCAATTCTTCATCTTTACAGATTGCCATAACTTCTTTATTATCAGGGAAAGAGTTGTTATTAGTCTCGTATAATCTACGAAGAACAAGTAAAACAGTCTTTTGCCAAGGTGGATATTCTTTTGCAATATAGACAGAAGCACAGTTGGGTTTCACCACTTCAGGACTTCCTTTCTGAAATTTAAAACACTTTTATGTATCATGGCATATTTTTTTAAACATGAGAGTACAGCTGAATTATCACACACACAAAAAATTTTTTATTAATGGTAAAAAAATAAAAATCAGTAAAAAAAAAAGATCAACTTTTGTAAAATTGTTTAAAAGTCAAAAATTTAAAACCTACTTTGAGTCAATATTTTGTGAATCTTTAGATTAAACTTTTTATGGAACATTAAGCTTAAAGAGGTAATTATTTACATAAAAGATCTTAACAACAAAAAAAATGACAGAAATAAAATACCTTTCGAGTAGTAAGCATGTTTTTCAGTCTTAAACGAAACTCACGACTGCAGTCCATTAAATACTGAGAAGATGTTAACAAGCTATTGTCAACTTCCCCAGATTGAGGCCAGGTGGCATTTAAAATGCTTCCAGGCTTAAAAAAAATTAGAAAAGCTTGCTAAAAATAAATTTACAAAAAACATCACTAATAGAAATAATTAGTTTCTTTAATCAGCAAATTATAAAAAATATTCATACTCCTCTTTGGTTTATACTAGCCTATTAATATGCCCTATAATGCTGCTCAACCAATATACATTATAATTCTGGCATGCAATTTATTACTAGATAGCTTGCACGCATTTTATTAGTCATTCTAAAAAGCAACAATTGACTGAAAAACTATTTAACAAATACTAAAAAAATATAAACAAACCTTTCCAAGAAGTTGCCAAATGTGTTCGCAAATGTGAGGACAAATTGGTGATAAAAGCAAAATTTGAACCTAAAAGTTATTTTCTATTTAATCATCAATAATAAATGATAATATTTATATGTTGTATAATGTTTTAATATTTTATAAATAAAAAAACAAATCTATTATAGACCATGATTTTATAACCAAATTTCAAACCCATATTAAATGCATTTTAACTTAAACTGCACTCAATACATTTCAATTTCAAACTGCACTCAATACATTTCAATTGAAAGTGCACTCAATACATTTCAATTTCAAACTCATTTACAATGCATTATTATTCTAGAGTCACAGTTAGCCTCATTAAAAAGTAATAAAGACACAATAACAGTTAGCCTCATTAAAAAGTAATATAGACACAATAGCAGTTAGCCTCAGTAAAAAGTAATAGATACAATAGCAGTACTCAGTAAAAAGTGTTTGAGATTGATTAATAGATTGATTGAAAATAGTGATTGAGACTAAAGACCTCAACCACTATTTTCAGGAGTGTAATATTTCTAAAACACAATCTAATGGCACATTTAACACAAAATTAACACAATTTTTTTTGGTTTATTGTAACACATTACATATCTTCTTGTAGCTTTATCTTTGTGTGCAGTAGTCTATATCATACATAGGTTAGACTAGACTGTAAGGTTTTCTTTGAGTGTTCGTTGCCCACCACATTGCTTGAAAAAAGACTCCACTTCTATTTCATATTTTTTTACAGAATAGCATCTTAAAATGCATTATTGGTTCATGCCACAAGGTTTGGTACTGCTAGTGTCTTGTTACTTTAAACAAACATCATCATTATTCGATATTCGGGCATTAATCCATACATCTTATATATGGGATTAATCTATACATCTTATATATAGACATTAATCCATTTTTCAGTTTAAAGCTCAAAAAGTTAACATAATATTAGGTTAATATCATAAAAGCTCATACTCAACACAATTCAACATGAATTTAATATCATAAAAGTTTATACTCAACAAAATCTAATACTAATCTAATATTATAAAAACGTATACTCAACACAATTTAACAAAATTTAATATCATAAAAACTTATACTCAACAAAATCTAATACTAATCTAATATTATAAAAACGTATACTCAACACAATTTAACATAAATTTAATATCATAAAAACTTATACTCAACACTATCTAGTATTAATTTAATATTATAAAAACTTATACTCAACACAATTTAACGTTAATTTAATACCATCAAAACTTATACTCAATACAATTTAATAACACAATTCAATAACACCAATCAATTTAATTCAATGCATACACTAAAAAGTAAAAAAAAGATGATGCAAAATTTAAGAAACTTTCACTAAAAAATTCTTCTTAAAAACTTATTAAAAGTTTTTTTTAATTTAAAAATATTGATTATATTTAATCCTTGTTATAATAATGTAATCCTTTTAGATTAAAAAACCAATTTTAGACATATTATAACTACCTCAATATATTTGAAAATGAGTTCTTTATGCATTTTATCTAACGAAACTTCTCTGTATTTATCACGTGATACTTGCAGTTCAAAAAAACCCACTTTCAAAGCTTCCCTGAATAATAACTTTTCGTATGCTTTTTCAGCTTTATTGATTGCCATATAAATCTCACTAAAGAACAGCATATAAATCTCACAAAGAACAACATATAAATATCACTAAAGAACAACATATAAATCTCACTAAAGAACAGCATATAAATCTCACAAAGAACAACATAAATCTTACTAAAGAACAACATATAAATCTCACTAAAGAGCAACATATACATCTCACTAAAGAACAACATATAAATCTCATTAAAGAACAACAGCAATAAAAACATCACAAAGAGTATACTTTTTCTTCTATGAGAAATGCACATAATCATATAAAGCATATTGTATTCTGGTAAATTATGAAAAATTATGAAAACGCTAACTTACTTCTGAAAAACTTTATCATTAAAGTTATTAAATGGACCAGATCTTAAATTCTCTTGATTTTCTATCATTTCCTATATCAATTAAATATAATAGATTTTTCAAACACAACATAAAAACATAAAATACAACAAAAACTAATTATTATTGTATATAGAATATATACTCACTACATATGATTATTGTTAATAATTCAAAAATAAAATATAATAAAAAAATAAAATAAATATCAAAGTGACAAAAATGTAAAAAAATAAACAAACTTTTGTCCACTCTACAAACGTAAACAATCTAAGTATAGCAGCATCAGCTGTTTTTTCAACAAAATTTGCATCTTCAATAGAATCTCCAGCATCAGCAAGTGCAAGTCGCATTCCTACATTTGAATTGGAAAATCAAACAATTATTTAAAGAACAAAAAAATTTAAATCTAAATGTTAAATACTTATTGATCTTCTGAAATATAATCAAATGATTTAAGAAAAATCAAACTACCTTTTGAATACCAAATTATAAAAGAATAACTTTAAATTCAGTTTAGATAATTTTTGTAAATTGTTTGGCTTTGGACTCGTGTAATTTTATTTTTTAAATCTACCAGAAAAAGTAGCACTTTAACACATAAACTAATGTGTTCAAGTAAAATCACCATAACATATAAACTTATGTATTCAAGTAAAATCACTTCAATATATAAACTAATGTATTCAAGTAAAAGTACTTTAACATATAAACTAATGCGTTAAGTAAAATCACTTTAACATATAATCTAATCTGCTTAAGTAAAATAAAATCGTTTTTAAAACCTGCACATTTTGGATTTTTGAATTAGCAAAAAACTTGCTGAATAAAGTAAGGTGATGCAATACACAACTTGATTTCTTGTTTTTTAATTTTGATAAAAATAACTCCAAACTATAATTAAAAGCACAAAAAGTACATACCATCAGCAGAAAATTTTTTTATTGCATGTTCCAATGTCAAGAAGTTACCAGTAGACTTTGACATTTTTTCTGAATTTAAAAGAAGATGACCATTAGCACGAACACTCTTTGGCCATTTTTCTTGTTGATCAGCCCAGACAGCAACATGATTGTATAAGAAATAAGTTAAATGATTTGGAATTAAATCTTTTCCAGAGACACGTAAGTCTAGGGGGTACCAATATTCGAACTCATGCCTTAGTTTACTAAAGATAAATAACAGAAACATAATGTAATAAAAGTAAATAACATTATAATAGAATAAAAGTAAATAAAAAAAACAAATATATATAAAAAAATAATACCATTATGAGAACAATAAAAAAAGCTTTTATACAATAAACAATTTTAAAAACATTGAAATTATAGACTCATGAAAATTAATAAAACTTTCTCTAAAAGTACTATCAACAACAAAATTGTTTTTGAATTTTGATTTATTTAAATTCTGATTTTTTAGACATTAACCCCATTAATCCTATAAATGCGGGGTTCCCCACCCTCCATCTGTGAGTGTCATGGTGCCCACAAACACAAACAGTTCTGCCCCTTCAAGGTTTAATATTTAGGATTGAACCCCTATAACTTTAAAACTTTTTGAATTCAAACATATTTTGAGACCCCTTGAGGATTCGAACTACCTGAGATTAACTGTGTGTATGTATACACATGCATACATATATCATTATACATATATATATTTTATTTTAGTGCCCTAAGAAGTCCTTACGGTCTTGTCACAGAGCACCGCAGTTGAGCATTTAATTGGAAGTTCACACCCTATTTCCTAACCAATGTTGCAAAACTTGCCCAGAGGTGTATATGTATGTATATATATGTATGTTTGTATATATATATATATATATATGTATATATATGTATGTGTGTGTATATATATATATATATATACATATACATATATATATATATATATACATATATATATATATATATATATGTATATATATATATACATACATACATACATACATACATATATATATATATATATATATATATATATATATATATATATATATATATATATATATATATATATATATATATATATATATATATATATATGTATGTGTGTATATATATATGTATGTGTGTATATATATATGTATGTGTGTATAAATATATATATATATATATGTATATATATATATACAGGCCTTGTTACGAGATTTTGCTGCGTAGCGATAACGCGCAACACATTTTTAAGTAACTCAACTCAGCAAATATATTTTGCATCGTTAGAAGTTATATTGCGTCACTCGCGTCTTTACAAGTACCATATTGTAATTAAAGTTATTTTATCAACGTGTTAAAAATCATACAAACAGTTTTTTTTTCTCACTATAACAAAAGTTACAAATAAAATCTAAGTTCTTATTAAAAAAATCATTTTTATTATTTTTTTCAAATATAAACTAAATTTTATTTTGAAAAAAATATTTTTTTCATGAAACGTAAAATATTTGTTTATTTTCTTATGATTTTACATTTGGTTTTTGGTTATTTTATTAACTGTTAATAATTTTTTTCTTATTTAATTTGTGAACTCTTTTTAATAATGTTTTTAAACAATAGAGTTTTTTTTTGTTATTTATCAGTTACCGATAACATATTCGTAATTTATTTTCATAAATTAAACGAACGTCATTAAAACTTTACATTATTGAATTAACAATAAACAATATATTTTATTAATAAAATATTTATATCAAAATAAATCGTGCATTTTTTAAACTATTATGACTAAAAATAATTTTTATATTTAAAAGGAATTTATATATTTAATTCCTTAAGATAAAACTTAAAACACTTTATTTTTTTAATAACAAAAAAAAAAATTATGAAAAAACTGTTTCTTTAACAAAAAAATTTATTAGTTTACAATTGCGGTTGAATGCTTTTACTTACGACTTTATTTCTTCTGAATAAACGTCACGT
>NC_088931.1:37547500-37580000 GCF_038396675.1 Hydra vulgaris
AAAAGTATTATTATGAAAAACATTTTTTTTCCATATTATGTCCTTCACATTTAAATGGTACCTACCCAAACCAATATGCATAGTCTTATGCATGTGCGTGTGTGTATATATATATATATATGTATATATATATATAAATTAGTAAATTAGTAAAAAACACTTATCTAACTTTTATCTTCGACTTGAAGTTTCACCATTGCTGGATCTTCAGGAAGAGTTACTAAATCTCAAAAGAAATTCAATTTATAGAAAAAAATATTTTACAGGAAGTTATAAATTATTATAAAAAATTTTTAACTACTATATTTTTTGTTAACAGGAAGTTACAGAAAGTAATTATGAAATAATTGTCTTTGGAATGGGGATAGTTTAATTTGGTCATTTGTTTTTATAATTTTTTAAGAGGTATTTATTTTCGTGCCTACATTTAGAAATTAATTCAGATTTTTTATTTAATAAATTTTCTTGATTTAAATGAGTAATTATTTCAAATTTTTCTTGCAAACATAGCATACATTTTTTGGAAATGTTATTATAGGCAGGGGCAGATTTTAGAATAGACCATTGTAAATTAAAGTTTTTTTTTTTTTTTTTTTAAATCCCAAATATATTTTGACAGCATAGTCTCTTTTGAATATTTTTTGTGTTTAAACGATTGTTTGTGGTTGGCATAACGTTTTTTCCATTCCCCCTCGGTTAAGCCAATATATTGTTTATCAGGGTTGTTTTGTGAGGAAACAATGCACTTGTAAATTACATTTTTCGAAAGGCATTTTCCATTTAGAGGGCAATCTATTTTTTGTTTACAATTACAATAATCAGTGTTTTTTTTTTTTATATGTTCATTTTTATTACTTAACAAGTAGTTGTGGCCTTTTATAATTCTTTCTAAATTTTTTGTACAACTATAACTTACTTTAATGGTATTTCTGTTAAAAATCTTATGTAATTTATTAGAGGGAGGAAAATGTTTGTCTACTAATTTTAGAAAAATTTTACCTATATTTGTTGAAACATTTTTGCTGTACGGGGGGTTGAACTAAATTAGGTTTCTATTTCTATTACGCTTTTTTGCAATTTTCTTTTCAAATTTTAGCTCGAAATTTTGAAAGCCACTTTTTTTAAGGGCATCTTCATAAACGCGTTTAGAGGAGTTAAAAATATTTTTATTAGAAGAGTTTTGGTTTAGCCTATTGTTAATTGAAATTGGAATTTGTTTTAGAATTTGAGGGGGATGGTTCGAATTTACATTAATATACAATAATTCGTCATTAGGTTTTTTGTAGGGCTTATAGGAACTTTCTGAGAGGTTAAATGTGACATCAAAAAAATTCACTATTTTTAAATTTATATTTGTTTCAATTTGGAAGCCAATATTTTTAAAAACTTTAATAATATCTTTTCTAATTTTATCGAGTTGTGGCCCTGATTTTTTATGCATTATTATTAAACCATCGTCGCGATAAAGACCTAATTGATTAATTTGGATTATTTTAGCTAGGGTATTTAAAATATATAAACCTACAAATTCGCAAATTTCTGCTCCGTCGTAACTTCCCATTGTTACATCAAAGCATTCGTGCGTGGTTTTTTTCTTCCACCTTTCCTTATCAAAATAGGGTAAATTTTTTCTGCAGTGCTTAATTATACGGATAGTGTCCTCAGTAATTTCTAAATGGGATTTTCCAAATTCTATTGTTTTATCTAAAATTTCTGCTGTAATTGAGGGGTAAAAATCAATAATATCAATTTTTTTTTTAATAATAATTTATAACTTCCTGTAAAATATTTTTTTCTATAAATTGAATTTTTTTTGAGATTTAGTAACTCTTCCTGAAGATCCAGCAATAGTGAAACTTCAAGTCGAAGATAAAAGTTAGATAAGTGTTTTTTACTAATTTATTAACATATAATTAATAACATACGTTTCTAAACTTTTCAATAATTCTTTCGTTTTATTCTTCCAATTTTCTTCCCCATAGTCTAAATACCTAATATATTAAAAAAAAAAAAAGTCAGCAATTATAAAATTATACAAGAAAAAAAAAACAAGTTAAAAATAAACAAACTTTAAAATAATAAAGTCTGTGAAGTTTTATTACTCAAACAAGAAAAGCAAGCAACCTAGAAAACAAAGAGATAAAGAGCAAGGAAACAGCTGAGAAAGTTTTGCAAAGAACTGCAGTGATTGGAGCTTGGGAACAAAAAAACACTAATTTTTGGGCCCACCCAGCCCTAAATGTGGTTTGTAAAATATTTTCTCTACAATTTTTATCTAAATTTATATTCATTAACAAATTTCAAATTTCATGCAATAATATCTTATTTTTCGAAAACCATGACCATACAAAGTTTTAACCCCCTCAATTTGAAGGGGCTGTAAACTTTCCAGGGTCATAAAAACTGAACACTAAGAGATTGTTGCATTAAATTTTAAATTTGTTGATAAACATAAATTTAGATAAAAATACTAAAGAAAATATTTTATTAACTTGTTGCTCCCAGGTTAAGGGCTGGGTGGGCCCAAAAATTAGAGTTTTTTAGTCTATAAGCTCCCATTACTGCAATTCTTTGCAAAAGATTCTCATTTGACATAAGCATACAAAAGTTTGGAGTTTGCACAATGCCTGTAAGTGTCAAAACTCAAATATCTAAAAATCCAGTGTACACCTCTGATATACATATATATAAATATACATACACATTTATTAATGCAGCATTAGATGCACAAAGATAACGTTATACAAAAACAGGAAGTTGTGAGGGCTTTATGACATACATCAACTATCTTATAGATATCTATATGATTTTATATAGATCTCTATATAAAATCATTGAACACTAACGTTACTTTTTAAATCTAAAGCTTTTAAATTAACGCAATAACTTGCTGTTTCATAGGTCTAAACATTTATATCCTTTCAATAACTTCTATACTCCTATTCATAATATTTGGAAATTTCAAAGATAATGTAAAATATATTTGGAATTTTCAAAAAAACAAAGCAATCAAAATATTTCTTAGAAAAATATATATTTCCATAATAAAGAAAAAAATTAATTAAAAAAAAACATTACAGAAAATAGTTTTCAAATTATTCAAAAAACTTAAAAACATTTTAAAAATATTAGAAATATTATTAAAATTGATGAAACTCACCATTGGTCACAAAGAGCTACAATGCATTCATCACCCGATCTTGAAACAACCTTTTTTTCTGGTTCTAAATACTTTAAAGCAGCACCCTAAACACATATGCATATTTGTGTGTATATACAGCTTTTTGTAATGACTAAAATGGTAAAAAAAAGTTTCTTTCTCTGATTTTAAATTTTAAAGTAACCGCCAACATTTAATGGTCATTTAATTTAAAACATTAAATAGTTGCGGAAGTATATTAAGTTTTCTGTTATTTTAAAAAACCGCAATAATTTTGGCTAGAAATCTTTTTTAATTATTGATATATATTTTTTTACTTTATTTTTTTACTTTATTTTTTTATTGTTTTTGTTTCATTGACAGGATTGTACTATATAAAAACTGTATATAAACTTAAATAATTAAAACAATCTTAAAAATATTCAACATTATATAAAAAATAATCTTAAAAATATTCAACATTATATAAAAAATAATCTTAAAAATATTCAATATAAAAAAACTTGGATTTTAAAGCATAGAAAATGATATTTTTTATCTTCAAATAAAAAAAGTGCATTTATATAAATTTTTTTCTGAAATTTTTTATAAGATGACAATTATTTTTGAAATTTTTATTTTCACTTGTTCTTTTGAGACCCAACATGACATTTCAAAAAAACTTTTTTTTTGAGATGAAAATGAATTTCAGTTTCAACTTTAATTAACATAAATTCAAACAGTATTTCTCAAAATTAAAAGATTTTTTCTTAAAACATTCTTATGATACAAAAACATTTTTGCACTCAGTGCAATTTTACAACAAAACAAGTAGAGCATCACCACACTAGAACAACTTTATTCCTAACACAATCACAGTTAATTTTTTATAGTTTTTGATTTTGCAATTTAATTTGTGACTATAATTAACTTCAATATTATTAAATTTAACTCTCCACTGTTATTACTTGTATAACAGAACAAGCTAAATTATATTTATTGATTCCCTTTGCTTATAATGCTTTACCTCAACAGAATCAGAAAACAGCGCAAAACTTGACATTTTTATTTTCTGATTGCATAATAACATAATATAAATATAACAATTTTTTTTATTTATTTATTACTTACAATTAAAATTTATATATTATTTTCAATTAAAAGCTTCTTTGTGCAATTTCAGCATGCCATTAATGTAAAAATTTAAACTTCTAATAAAGTCTGAATAATGGACTTGTTTTTGATTGTTTAATATTTTACAAGAATTTTTACTTATATGTTTTTTTCCTATACACTGCAACTGGAGGAAATACTAAAGGATTGTAGCTACTAGCAATAACTATACAAATACTAACAATTACTTAAACTTGTTTCTAATTTATATATTACACATTTTAGTAATTATACCTTAAAAAAAATTTTTTTACTTCAAAAATTATTATTAAAACAATATTAAATTAAAAAGCATAAATTTTATGATAACAAGAACTATTATATGTAAGGATATGCAAGGTCAAATTTCCAAGTTTACTAGTAAAGACTATTTAATAATTCTATTTCATTTTAGTCTTTTCACTTCTGTTTTTTTTGTTTCGTTTTGCAGTTTTTGTGTTTGCCTTATTGTTTGCATAAAGTTTGTTATTAGTTGTGCTGTTGTTACTTTTATTGCTGTTTGCTCTAATTATTAATTTAGTGTTTTCATATTTTTTATGTCTTTTTATTTAATTGATTATAGTTTGTTTTTTTATAAAAAATCAATGTTTTTTTAAATTAATTTAAATAACGATCGCTTTTATTTCTTAATATTGTTGTTGATTTTTTTGTTTGTTTGTTTATCTTATTTAGGTGTCACTCCAACGATTAATTTTTAACTGTATGAATGACACCTAACCTAACTTTGTTAAATTATAAAAAATTTGTAATTTTAAATTTTTGGTTGAATAATAAAAATATTAGTCCTATAATGCCTACGCTACTGAAAAAAAAACTATTTTTAGAAAATTAACTTTATGCTATTGATATCTAAACAAGACGTTCTTTTCTCAAATTTTCTGTAGATGAATATTTGCTAAATATCTGAAAAAGTTTTATGATGATACACAAAAATTATAGCTTCCATTATAGACAGAATGTTTATAAGTGTTAATATAGGTTCATCTACCATAACATACTTTTAGCTTGGTTTTTTTCACTAAGCATAAACCAATTCTAACTAGCTGATAAGTAAACTCAGGTGGAGCTGTCAAATATCCCCTTGATAACTCTTCAATAAATTTATTAGCATAAATTCATTTTCTTATTCAACTAGTTTATTGTCACATTTTTTCTCTTCAGTTTCAGAAAGACTCACATAATAAATACATGTTCCAATCGAAAGTATATCTTAAATACTGATTGGATATTCACATGTAACCTTTTTATTGGGATATCCTACTTGCACTGGTTTTAGAAAAGATTCTGCAAATCAAGCTAAATGCTTTTTAAAAGCAAAGAAAACATCACCAGCTTCTATAAATAAATTTGACCATTCTAACTGTCTAAAAACAGTTAGAATGGTCAAATTTATTGCTATCATGGGTTACACAATTAACTCTTTTGGGATTATGCACTGATTGCATACATACATTAAAATTGTTCTTCAAAAATTTGAAAAAAAAATTTGAATTTTTATCTTGCACAGATTTAAATCTGCTGGATAAAAGTTTTGAAAAAACTTTTAGTTTCAGAACAGCTACTACTTTCTCATTAAGTATTCTTAAAAGGCATCCTGTAATTGAAGCCTAGAAAAATAAACAGCAGCGAAAGATATAGAAACTGATTTCAAAATGTTCCCTTCCTCTTATTGATTTAGATTTTTCACATCAGAAACTAAAATAATGTTTTATGTAGAGAGTTTATGAAATTTTGTAGAGAGAAAACTTTGGACACTTTTCAGAATTCCAGTTGTTGCATAAACATTAAGTAGATGAACTGTATCAAACAAAAGAAACAAAAAATGCAAATAATTTAATGGATAATTGGCCTCACAATCAGTAAATCTATTGAAAACTTTGCAGTATTGCTGATTGATTTTGTGATCCATAACCAATGATATAAGGTAAAGCATTTGTTTTCTTTCGAGTGTAAAAAAAACAAACAACAACATTCATTTAAAACATCAACAAACAAATTTATTATATCTGTTAACTGTTATTTATGAACTGCTTTTAAAAACATTAAGAGAAGTTAATGGATATTAATATAAAGATATTACACAAAAAAGTGATAAAAAACTTGTTTTTACATTTACAACTATAACTTAAAAGCGAAAAAACTTTGAATTATTGTTATAAAAAATATATATTCGATATTTCACAATAAAATTATAGGAAATTATAAAGAATTTTTGTTAATATAAACAATTATTTTAGGAAGTAACTTTCTTATTTGACACACATTAGTAAGATAAAAATAGAATTGTATATTTTTAAACAAAACATTTTTAATGGATTGTTGTCATAATCTAATCTTTTCTATATGTAATTCATTTCTAATGTATAGCTGGCTATATAAATTTAAACACAATATCATATATCTAAAGTTAGCTGATCATTAGTGATCAACCAAAATTCTACTTAAGCCAAAATTTCAATTTGAACCGATACTGAAATTTTGATATCAGAACTTTTTTTGAATTCGGTAAGAAACAAAATTTCAGTTGAAAAAACTGAAAACTGAAAAATTTATTTAATTTAAAAAAATATTTTTTTTTTACAATTTCCACAAAACATTTTACAAATACTAAATGAAATTTTAAGCCCATCATTTATCAAATTTTTAGTTAGTAAACAGCGTGTATCTTAAAAATATCAATATCGCAAATAATCAAACCATTGCAGTGCACATAATATTTTGAATCTTACACTAATAATGCTTTCTTTAAAGAAAACAAATTTAGTTTAAATAATTAAAATTGAAAGAGAACAAGAATAACTTTTGTGGACACCGCTTTCAATTATTTTTATAAATTTTTCTGAGTAAGTTTTTTCTTATTATTTATCCACGACCAATAAAAGTCAGTCTACAAAAGCTGTTTTTGAGTGTTTCGATGTTTTAATCTTTTTGTAAAATTTGTGGAGAATTTTGTTTCAGTAATTTTTCATTAGAAATAGTGACTGTTAAATCTTTATTCAAGATAACTCACATTATTTTTTTAGATTGTTATATCACCACTGGATAATTGACTCAGTTATTCCTCTTACTTTTTAACAATACAACAAATTCAAATTTTGAAGGCACAATACTCAACATTGACTGTTTTCCATTCTCTTTATACTCGAAATCTTATAATTTAGTTTGGCTGGCAAAAAAAAAAATTACTTCACTACAACAGCATAAGTTGGTTGATGATTCACTATGATATATTTTAGGACATTAATAATACTATTATTGTCCATAACATGTCCTAAAATAATTGCACGTTAACTATAAGCAGCAGCTTCTATCACAAAAATGAAATGATACATTGATGTTACTTTGTGAACAGAAATCATTGAACTAGGTACACTACTAGTATAACATCAAGACAAACAGCATACTACTAGTATAACATCAGACAAACAGCAGAGGTTGCTCCAGATTCTGGATCCCATTTTAAACTCGATCCAAATCAGTAACTGTTGGCATAACTTTTACCTAGTCAGCTATCAAAAAAGAATTTTTTTGGCATTACTTCTTTACTTTAACATGTAATCCGAGACCAATTTTTGTGGCAGAAATTTCAGAATACAGTTTTTCTTTACTTAGAAGCACTGAAAAAATCACTAAGTTGATTCTAACTGCAGTTGCAGCAAGACTCAAAGGCAAAGCAGTATTCAGCTATAGAAAAAAATTATTGCACAAGAGTTGAATCAAGAATTGCACAAGAATTTATATTGCCTTGTGAAAGACTTGTATTTTTTTTCTTGATAGCACAATTTAATTTGAATTAAAAAATGAATGATAATCATCTTTTTATATCAAATTTGTTTTCTAAACAAATTTGATTTAAAAATCTTAACAATGAATAACACTGAATAAAAAATACGAAAACACTGTTATGTCTTGACATAAAAATTCATGATTTTTATGTCAAAAGATTTTAAAAAGAGTTTTATGACATTGTTTATGACTATTGTTACCATGTGTTCACCACTTTTTTTTGCTTTTAAACATTAAATTAGTAATTCATGAAGTAATATATTGAATCCTAACAATGGCTTGGTCTTCTATTCACAGTTGTTTGAAGCTAATATAATAGTAATTATAACCTGCATGTTAAGAAATTATCAAAAACAGCATTCTTTCAACTACTAACTCATTCTTTCAACTACTAACTCATTCTTTCAACTACTAACAAAATGCTAATTCTATATATCTATTTATGAAAGCCATTTATTAAAAATATTTTCAGTATTTTAATTTTTCTTCTTTATTTAAAAAAGTGTGGTTAAAGTCTGGATTAAAATAAGAACTTCAAAAATAAACGTAAATAGAATATATTTGTACTGTACCAACATCAATCTGCAGAAATTAAATACTGAATTGTTTTTAACAGTTTTTCAAAATATTAAACTAATTTTAGTACCTCTGCAAACATTTTAGTTTGAACAAGCTTCTTGACATCTTGTACTTTCTGACCTTTATACTCTTCTACAAGCATAATTCCATCATAAAAACCTTTTTTGTAGGTAAGTTCTTTGGCATCAGCTAGCTGCTTTGTATCATTTTGGCTGTTTACTTTAAACATATCGCATGCAACAGCAGCTGAAAGATTTCCAAGATCAGGGACTTCAATAATTGGAATTGGTTCGTATGGCAAAACCATTTCATCTGTTATATTGTATTTTTTGCGAAAAGGTTCTTTCTTTTTAAGATCTCTGAGAGCAGCATAGTCATCAGGAGCATCAGATGGAACAGAAGTTACAACTCCAGTTCCTAAAAAATATTATATAAATACAAATATTTATCACTACTACTCATAAGAAAAAAAAATTTAACAAATGAAACCTTTGTCTGATTTTATGGTTAACATAGGCAAAGTATAAATAATCTTGTTTGCTGTTAATGGTGCATTTAAAGCTACTCCCATTATATCCATTCCAACTAACTTTACTAGAATGTCTACTTGATTTTCTTTCTTAGTCAAACCTTGATACGCCATATTTTTTGCAGCTCGCTCTGTGCTTATGTATACCTCATTTTCTTTTGATGATGCAAATGCGATATACTAAATTGTGGAATAAATAATGCAATTAAATTGATGCTAAAAACATTGCAATCTGTAAAGTCTACAATAAATCTAAAAATAGAACTAAATCAAACTTCTATTTCAGGATGAATCCAACAGTTTGTTTGTCCATACATTGTCTCAGGTCTTAAGGTTGCTGCAACAAGAAACACTTTTTTACCTTCTAAACAACTAAAAAAATTAAAAAATAATTTAAAAGTAAAAATAATATTTTAAGAAAGAAGCTTTAAAGATTAATATAATAAATAGAATTAGATATTTATATATAATTATAAAATACTATATACAGTTTAAAGTTATTTAGCCTTCTTTCTCCTTATTTGTATAAAACTAACAACATGGTTTTATAAATTTATATATGTATTATTGTATACTTCAAACTTTGAGGTAGAGGCTCCACAACTTGCATTTTAATTAAGGTGTATTCTTGAGGTGCAACACCCTAGTGAAAGCATTTATAATATTAGTACTAAATTTAAATAATACTTGGGCAATACATGTAATTACATTACAAAAATAGAAAGCAAAAGGACCTAAAAACAACTTTTTATTGGCTCTTTAAAGGATGTCAGTAAAATTGTTGACTTGGTAAAAAGTATCAGTAAAATTTTTATAGATTAGAGAAAGTTTTAAATATTTTGGTGATTATGTGTTGTTGGTATGAGAGCTTTTAAAAAATTTGGTAAGATATTTATTCAACAATTTTTTTTTTTTTGATTCATTCTCTTGAAACTTATTTAAGGAATTAGACTTGATTTGCAATCAAATCAAGTCTAATTCCTTAATAAATTTCAAATAAAACTTAATACAGAAATTTAGCTCAAAAAATCTTTGTTACTTATATCATCCATACTTATAGTATATTATCATAAGTCTTACATAAAACGCTTGACTTGTTGTTTATATAAATTTAAATAATTGCGTACATAACTAAGAACATTTCTTTTTCAGTGTACTTTTTTTTTTTTTCATTCAAACTTTTTATTTATTTTTCAATCTTTTTTTTTTTTTTTTTTCCTTGTAGCTTTTCCATCCATTTGCAAAATGATTGTAATGAATAAATTTCTTTTTAACAATGAATAAATATATTTTTTAATAAATTTAAAATGATCAATTGCGTGTTTGCGCATTTTCTTCTTCTAATAATCAAGGAATCAGACAAAACATTTGCAAATACATTTTTAGTAAAAACTTTGTTTTATGTAACATAAGTAATTGTTATATATATATACACACACACACACACACACACACACACACACACACACACACACACACACACACACACACACACACAGATATATATATATATATATATATTTCACAAAACAATTTCTTTTAATATAAAATATTCAGTTTAAATTTTTAAAATATTTTACAAAAATTGTTTAGATATTAAAAATTTTGAATTTAAATTACTTGGATGGTATCAAACTTCCTTTTTGAATTGAATGGAAACCTGCGTGCACCAGAGTTATTTTAAACTAAAGTTGTGTACACGAAATAATTGTGAAAGTAGAAAAACAACTAAAAAAAAGTACTCCTCAATTTTCATTTTGAACAAAGTAATAATTTTAATACAATAAGAAAATCAAACATTAAAAAAAATAATTAATTATTCTTGTGGGAATCTAATAAAATTTCAAGCTTTTGCTTTAGTGGTACCCATAAGCTTGCACACAGAATAAGAATCAAAACTATTTGATGCTTTTTTAAATGATATTTTAATATCTTTAATGTTTCTGCAAAGCTTCTTTGTTTTTTTCATTTTTCTTTTAATAATAGCCCAGTACTTTTCAATAACTCTCAATTCTGGGCAGTTTGGAGGATTTTCTGTTTTAGGCACAAATTTCACATTATTCTTTTTATACTATTCCATAGCTAGTTTACAATAATGAATTGAAGCTAAATCAGGCCATAACACAGGTCTCTTATTGTGTGATTTAATGAGAGGTAAAAGGTGTTTTTGTAAACATTCTTTAACATATATTTGACCAGAAAGTGTGGACTGAGAAATATAAGGTGCTGATTTTTTGCCACAACTGGGAATAGCTTGCCAAATCATAGCTTTTTTAGCAAACTTGTCATGTTTTGTGTACTTAAATTTCTTAGTGGGTTGGGTGAAACTATTTTTAAATACAAAAAGTAGTAATAATAATAATACTAAGTATTTAAATTTAAAAAAAAAATCCAATTTTTTTTTTTTTGATTTGAAAAAAAAATTCAAAAACTAGTTTTGTGTAATCATGTCAGCAATAAACATGATTACAATGTTAAATTTCATGCATCTGAGTTAAAAGTGGTGAGTAGAAGGAAGGAGGGGGGTAGGAGAGATGTAGTTTTTATTTCATACCATTTTCATTTGTTTTTCTTTTAATTTGAAATTTTGATAACATCTTTAAGTTAATAAGTTCTTCATATTTGCTGATGTAAACATGAGGAATATAATATTTATAATATTTATAAACATTTAATATTTATTTAAAATATTCAAAACAAAAAAATTTTAAAAATATTATAAAAATACTTCTCCAGATAAACGATCATGATCCATGCAAGGTTGATTATCAAAAATTGAATAAATAGTATACCTTTTTGAAAAAAAATTAAAAAAACCTGTTAACAGTGCAGGTAATTGGTAACTAAATTTTAAATGACTTTTTCAAGTTTTAAAAGTAATTAGAATAAATTTTGAAATTTTTTGAATTTTGAAAAAAATATATTCAAATGAAATTAAATAATAAAAATTAAAATCTGTAAGAAAAAAAAATACCTTTTCCCAAATTTAATCTTCCCTAAACTTTTCAGTTTATTAAAATGCCATTTAGCAAAAGAATCATAGTAAGGGTTAGCATCTGTTGTAATAAATGATCTTCTCCAATCTACCTAAAATTATATAATTGAATTGATATAATAATAAAAACAATCAATCTAAAATTTAATCAAAATAAAATTATCAGTAAAAACATTTTTTTCAAAAAAGAAGAAAAAAAAAAAGTAAAACAGATAAAAAATATGCCATGAATAATGAAACTTAGCAAATACAAAAAAACAATAAAATGAACATCAAGAAAATGAATACTTGATGAAATAAAACAAGAAAAGAAAAACAAAATTTTTTTTTCCCGAGAGATTATTATTATTATTAAACATTTACATACGATTGATTGAAAATATTAATTTATATTTTAGAAACTGTATAGCCACAACTAATGAAACTTGGCATAGACAATAAAACAATAAAAAAAAAAAAAAAATTCTATTAAACATTTGACAAAATAAAACAAAAATTGAAAAAAAAAAAAAATTCTATTAAAAATTTACAAAAAATTTATTGAAAATATAAAAATATACTTTTAAACCCATTGACTTCAAGTCTTTAATAGCAAGAGGTGGAAAATACTCCAACCAAAAATCAGTGTCAGAAAATCTTTACAAAAAAATCATTTAAAGCATTAAATATTCAGTTATGATTTTGATAATTGATAATTTTTGATAACTGCAAACAAAAATCAAATATAAATATTATAAAATAATTACTTTTTAATTAGATCATCAGGAATATCAAGTGCTTGCATGATTTGCCATTGATATGTTAACCCCCCAGTTTTTGCTGCAACTTTACTTTTCATCTAAAATAAATGTTAATATAAGTTTAATAAATAGAAATAAATTAATGACACCCATTATTTTGAAAGAAAGTTAATGACACCCATTATTTTGAAAGAAAGTTAATTTTAATTTTTTAATTCAGTTTCATGAACTTTTTCATTTTAGTTTCAAGGCTTTTTCATTTTAGTTTAAATATCTTGGCAATGGTTATTTTCCATTTTAGTTTTAAGCCAGTTTAAATCTCTTGGCAATGGTTATTTTTCAGAGTAAAAGAAAACTAACAAAAAACTACATAGAGATTTAAAAAAATGAAATTTACAGAAAAAACAGGATACAAGAAAAAAAATTTTATACACAAAAGTAAATGAAAAAAACTCATTTCAGAATATATTACAGTTTTTACAATTTCATATACTAAAACTAATTTAAACTGTTTCTTGATTTACGTACCACACAAACAGTCATTGCCCACTTTTATGTACATTTTAAAATATACACTTGTTTTTTTTTTCAGTATTTTGAATTTGAAATATTTTTTCCAGTAAATTATTATATTGACTAAAATGGTAAAAAAAAAAAAGAAAAAAAAAGAATCATAGTTCTCCTAAAACATGATACCTCCTGAAATAGCCTATCAATTATCTACCATATAGAAAGCTGCCTCATATCAGAAACATTTTTAATATCTTTTTAATATTAATTTAAACACTTAACTAAGTAAAGTTGTTCACATTAAGTTTAATTTATGTAGCTAAATTTAAAGTTAAATTTAAACTCCTAAGCTAATTTTAAACTCCTAGCTAAAGTTAAATTAAAGTTAACTCCTACTAATATTTTTAATCAGGTACTACTTATATTTGCAACCAGACAAAAGCTTTAGACTCAAGCCTTTCAAGAACAATGTTTTCTTTAGAAAATTAGTGAATTTGATCTTGTTTGCCAAGACCACAAGTGTGTTAGAAGAGGACAAAAATAGTTGTGTGGTGAAGGAAATTCAGAAAGTTTGGAAGATGGCTTCCAAAACTTATATTGCATCTTTACGTTAACAGCCTGACATCATTTTTACTCCTTGTATGTTCTACCTATTTGTTACTTGATGTAACAATACTCATCACATGTTCTACCAATTTGTTACTTGATGTAACAATACTCATCACATGTTCTACCTATTTGTCAGCCGATGTATGTAAACAGTAAAAAAATATAAATAAAAGCATTCAGAATGTTTTAATTTCTATTAAAAAAATAAGTCTATTAAATTACATCTTTGCGGTTTTTTAAAAAACAATTAAATTTAACTGTTTTTACATATAGTATACTTGATTTAGTTGTATCTAGAGACAAAGCTTTTTTTTACCACCAATGGTAAATTTAAAGCTTTTTTTTACCACCAATGGTAAATTTAAAGCTTTTTTTTACCACTTTTTTTTGGTAAATTTAAAGCTTTTACTTCATGAATATTTCCAGTTTGAGGAAATTTTTGAAACAAAAATATGCATCCTGCTGAACTTGATGCAAATATGTAGAAAATAAATTTTTAAACTTACATGGCAATATTTGATCACTCTAACCAGGGATGTGGAGTCACAAAAAAGACTACGGATTTGAAAGTCACAAAAAGATTACTTTACTCTAGTTTTTGGTATCCAGGAGCTCTGAAAATATTAATAAGTTTATGGAATACTAATAGGAAAAAAATTAAGACTTTTAGGTTAGAGGAACAACTGTTTTTTTAACCCGGAGTCCTTAAGTATAATGGCGGCAAGGACTTCGGGACTCCAGGACTCCAGGCTTAAAAACAATAAGTTTCAAGTCCTTAAATCTTATGAATTTTTTCTTATAGCAGATCATAAGTCAACAAACATGTTTAGAGCTTCTGGACATTACAGACTTGGTAAAAGTAGAGATAAAGCCGGAGTCCTTTTGGGACTCCGCATTCCTGACTCTAACCCTTCCTCAAGGCTGTTTTTTGAAGAAGAAAAATAAGGGCTAAATTTTTGGTCAAAAATTGCAGTTTTCTGTGCTTTAATGGCAACTGTTAATAATGTCTCTCCTATGGTTTTGCAGAGAGTTACAACTGCGGTTGTTCAAGCTGCAGGAGTAGAAATGCCATTAAATCAAGCATTTTAACTACTTAAGAATGAAAAAAGAAAATAAAAAAATCGCAAATATTGCCAAAGAAGATATTAAAAAAAGTCCATTTATCTACATTCTCATGTATAATTCATTTTGATGGGAAAACTATACCTGAAACAATTAAAGAGTAAAAATTAAAATGTGAATGACTAGCTGCACTAGTAAACACCAACCCATGTACAAGAGGTGGAAATACCAGATGTCTCTGAACAAGAGGTAGAATACAAACTAGGGGAGGTTATAAAAGTTTACCATCAATTAAACGACTCAATTACTCTAAATAACAACACAATAAGAGAGGGTTACTAAAGTATCAATGAGAAAGAAGATCCAATAGATATCAAAAGTTTTATTTTTAATGAAATACCTGGATTGAATCTTGATGTTTCTAAGAATGCACTTCTAATGTTTTTATTTTTTTGTTACTGACAGATGACTTATTGAATACTTTGTTACAGAAAATAAATGAATATGCTGACAGTTATTAATACAGTAAGACCATTATAATGTAGAACTTTATAGAGTTAATGGAAAGATGTCAATCTCTTTGAGATAAAAAAATTTATTGGAATAAATCACAGAAGCTCAAGCAAGACAGACGATGGAACCCAGAGGCAGTTAAAAATGCAAAATTAAAGAAAAGGCTTATGGAGATCTCAAAAGAACATTACAGTTTGCAAATGGAAAGACAAAAGAGATGTGCTTATCATATCCAACGCACACGTTTCACAAATGGTAAAAGTTACCAACCGCTATAAAAAATAAAAATAAAACCTAAATACTATCCGAGAGTACAATAACTCAATGTCTGGTATTGATTGAAGTGACCAAAAGTTATCCTATCACTCAAGTCTGCAAAAAACTTTAAGGTGGTACAAAAAAGCAGGAGTCTATATCATAGAAATGATGTTAAATAATTCATTCTACCTTTGTACTAAATTTTTAAATAATAAAGAGTTTTACCATCTTGTTGAGTTTTGAGAGAATATTATAAAAAGTTCTGCAATAAAAAATCTGCTAGAAGACCTTTGGAAAATTTCCATTACCCACTAACAATTCCATAAAGTAGAAAGAAAAAATAAAAGAAAACCTACAAAGAAATGTAAGCAGTGTATAAAAAATCAAGTAAAGAGAAAATCAAGATACTGCAGATACTGTGCTGACCAACCAGCTTTTTGTATTAATCCCTGTTTTAGATTGTATTACCAAAACATAGGAGAAACACATGAAGAATAAGCAGTTTTGAGCGATGCAGATAATATATAATATTTATATGTAAATGTTATCTTTAAATCAGTAACTTTTTCAATGAAGAAATAGTTGAAAGAATACCTAATAGAAAACAAGATGAGGGTGGATATTGAAAAAAAAAATTAAATCTAGACAGAATCAAAGCTAGTATTGTTAACTAACTTAAATTAACACCAAATTTGGCAGTATTTGTTAACAAGTATTCATACTTTATGTTTGCACTAAATGGCTTTACAGAAGAAAGAATTTGCGGTTGGTTATTGGTCACTTCCTCTATCCTAATTGGCACACTCAATCATACTTTAACTAGTTTTTAGCTTATGCAAAAACATTGATTGCTGTGAACGATCACGCAGAAAAAATGTGGGTATGAAGCAGGAGTTTATCAATAAATACATTATCGAAGAAGAAAAGCAGATGCGATTTATAACAATAGACAAAGTCTGTTAAGCCATGAGAGAATCTGGAAAATGCTTAAGTAAAACGTCAAAAAGAAAAGTAAAAATTGGCTTACAGAATCCAATCAACTTTAAGAAAAGCAAAGCTGACTAGAAATGTTCCTGTCTAAGTTTTGCATCTTTCCTTATAGGCTACCTATAAAACTCAGTTTTAATAATCACAACTTTTAAAAGCGAGAAGAGGGTGTAGGGGAAATGTGTGGGTGGAAAGGGATAAAAGTCCTAAACTCACCCTCAGGTACATAAATAATAAAAGTAATAAGAAAGTTGCCAAATTTTTAACCACAAAATATTTTTAATTTTCCAGAAAAAATCTCAGATATACTTATATTCCAAAAGATTTTTCAATATAACATCACATACAAATTTTGCAAATTTATTGAGTTTTTGAATAAAAAATACACAGTAATAAGACCAAAACAAAAATATGTATGATTTTAAATGCAAAGTATATAATTTAACTTTTATATATATTTTTATATAAGTATATAATTTAACAAAGTATATAATTTAACTTTTTTCAAATTTCAGCAATATAGGTTTACATTTGACCTTCCCTCAATTATCTGGAAAACTGCAATTTTTGACCACAAGTTTGACCTTTTATTCTTCAAAAAAACAGCTTTAAGGAAGGAACTAGAGTGATCAAAAATTGCAGTGTAAGTTTAAAAACCTATTTCTGCATATTTGCACCTAACTCAGCAATATACATATTTGTGTTTTAAAATTTCCTCTAACTGATTTACCTTAATATATATACAATAATGTGTGTATATATATATATATATATATATATATATATATATATATATATATATATATATATATATATATATATATATATATATATATATATAAATATATTTATATATTTATATATATAAACAAACACACACACACACACACACACACTATAGCAGGCTAAAAGATAGTCAATGTAGCACAATCCCTTGTAGCAGCAGGCTAAGATTGTTGATGTAGCAAGACTTCCCATATGTTTTACAGTAAAAAAATAAAAATAAAAACATTTCATGTTCTTAAAAACATTCATTTACCTTTTTTAATTTTTTGATTTTTTAATAAAACAATAAATTTAACTAAAAAGCTGACATGTAAATATCTATATATGCTATAGTGTGTGTGTGTGTGTGTGTGTGTGTGTGTGTGTGTGTGTGTGTGTGTGTGTGTGTGTGTGTGTGTGTGTATATAAATATATATATATATAATTAATCTTTAAACAATTTGAATCTCCAATATATAAATACTAACATTGCTGATGTCTTTCTTCTCAGTTTCGTTTGGAAAAACAGGTGGGCACCCATAATCCTCTATTTCTCTTTTTAACTTGTCTGCACATGCCTATAAGGAAATTAAACTCAACTAAAAAACAATTGAAGTTAATTAATTTATTAATTTCTCTCTCTATATATATATATGTATAGGTCTTGGCAGGAATAAAGGAGTGCACAAGCAGTGAATCGCTTGCCTAAAACAGATATGGAGGCAACGCAGGCAATAGCATTTTCACAGGCTTATTTTAACATTTAGATAAATAAGCTCATGAATAAATTACAATTATGTTTTAGTAATAGTTTTTTCAGTTTTAAACTAATATTTTGTATCATATAAATACATCAGCAAAACAATTATCAGTAATGATTGTTTTCCTGATATTCATTTATTTAAACATCTTGATGTTTTCAAGAAAAATTGTTAAAGACAATGTTAAATTTGACTATATTTGTTAAACTCTATTTTAATAGTTTAAAAATTTATTAGAAATTACTTGATTGCTTTTTTATTGAAACAATTTATTATTTTACAAGTATTATTTTGTGTCGTGTTTTTTTAATTTTCATATTTCAAAAGTTTCTTTGTTACTCATCTTTTTTGCAAAACATTTTTTACTAATTTGAAAAGTTTAAAAATTGCACTGAAATAACTCAAAGCCTGAAAGCAAGTAATTATAAGAATAGACTTTTGTAATTAAAACTTGAATGAATAAATTTGATACTTTTAAAATTGTTTTAGTAATTCAAATATTATAAAATTGTTACATTAATTCAAATTTAAACAAACAAATTGTTATTACTGTTTCAACCCTCAGAATTAGGGTTGACATTTGGCAAGGCCAACCTTACTACTAACATAAAAGTGTTTGAGTTTAGCAAAAAATTGTTGACCTTATTTTAATGTTTTATAGTAACCCTTTTGTGTCAAAACACGGGTCATTTGAACTTTTCAAGTTTATTTAAAAACAGTTATATCAAAATTTAAAAAACCTTAAGCTATGCATTTTTTTACCTTAACGACATTCACAAATTACCTTAACGACATTCACAAAAAACCTTTTACCTTAACGACATTCACAAAAAAGGCAGCGGCCTTGTTCGTCAAGGTTCGTGTTTCGGAGTTGTAGAGTTGAGAGAGGGTTATCACCACAATTAAGTAACCTCCTCGTCTGTAGTGGCCTTCTGGGCCTTGGGGAGGTGAATTAACAAAAAAAAAAAAAAAAAAAAAAAAAAATACATAACAATGAATAAATTTTTCACTATTTTTTTTTTATCACTACGTAATTTCGTAGTGCTTGAGGAGCCCATTTTCAAAACGCGCTTAGTCCAAGTAAACTGATTTTGAGAAAACAACAAAAATCTAAACTTTTCTTAGTTGCGCATCAACTCATCAAACCCATTTTTAAGTCCAAAATATGGTCCACTTTTAGGACCAAAAATTTTTTAATTGGTCTAATATTTAAATAGATAATACATTTAAGTATATAGAATGTGGAAATAAAATTAATTAAAATTTTTTATTTTTGCAACTTTGAGGGTATATTGTAGATGAGCTCCTCACTTATTAAAGCTATATTTTATTTTAAATGTGCTAGATGTTTTTTACTATTTTTGTTTATGTAAGTAAAATACGACTCTGAAAAACATGAAATTTATTTTGCACAAGCTATATTTCACCAGTGTAAACTGACATACACATGTGTGAAGGCAGGCACAAACAAGCACCTGTCATTCCTGCTGAGGCTTATATATATATGTTATGTACATGTATATATTTATATAACTTACTCAACTTATTATCATTAATCATTTACCTTTATAGGCATTCCAGTACAATGAAATCCAAATGGAAACAAACATCGTTTACCTTTGAGCCTTTGAAATCCCACTGCAAACTAAAAAAAATTAGTTCAAAAGTAAACTTTGAAATTCAACATTTAGTTTTTAAGGAAATTATTTTTATAATTATTAAATCATTTAGTTTTGAAAATAAGAAAAAAAGAACAAAAAAACAACAAAAAAGTTAAAAAAAAAAATCTTATTAATTATTAAAACCCAAGTAAAGTAAAACACAAAGTAATGAATGCTCACCTAGAGGTTTCATTTTTGGTTTAGAAAAGACGAAGTGTGATAAAGGTAAGTTTTTAAACCAATAAAAAAATGCCATTAAAACAAAATAAATTACATATTAACCATTCAAATGACCTCATTATAATACAATGTAATTCTGTATTATAATGAGGTCATTTGACTAATGTTACAATTCCTACTGAAACAAACTTGTTTCTTGCAGTAGAAGCATATACTACCACAAACTAATTCACTCCTAACTAGGCGGTAGTATATGGTTCTTTCTAAACTAAAAGTATATACTTTAAAAAGAAGCATATGATTCCATAAATATCAATATTTAATCATAAATATTTAATATTATATTTAATCATAAATATATAATATTTTAAGGGGTTGCTCAAGACCCTTAAATATCTGGTGGGTCCCAATAATATTAGGGAGCTTGATGCTTAAGGGTCTTGAGCAACCCCTTTAAAGTTTTTAATATTGTTATGTCAATAGCTCATAAGTTTGACATTCAAAATTAATTTTTTTTTTTTTCATTTTGGTTCTAAATGAAAGTAAAAAAAAAAAAAGCTTAAGCTAAGCAAAATTTTATTTATTCTGTTATTGTATTCTTTATGATTTTATTAATGACAGATCAAAAGAGAAGCTTGCTTTTTTATATACTTTATATTCATTCTTTTTTAAATTGTAAAATTTGGATAAAAAACTTCTACTAAATATTTTTTTAAACATACTACACTCACAAAAAAAAGGTAGAAATTTTTACCTGAGGGTAGGATATATGATATACCCTTAGTAAGGTATAATTTTTTACCTTACAAGGTAGAAATTAATATTAAAAATAATGATTTGTCATACAACTTTCTACCTTTAAGGTATAATTTTCTACCTTAAAAGATAGAAAACTATACCATACTGAAGGTATATCACATATCCTATTCCAAGGTAGAAATTTCTACCTTTTTTTGTAAGAGTGTACAAGGCTTGAATTAAGTGATTGCAAATTGCGATATCTGGAAATGCTTTTGGTATTTAAATTTTTAAAAATCGTAAACTCTGTTTTTATAACTAAACTTAATAGTTGTAATTCAATAAAAAATATTTATGTTCATCTTGAAATTATGCTTTAAAATCTCATTGTAAAACGTACTATTATTATTATTATTATTTGTATTATTATTAAAAATTGTGATTTAAAAATTAATATTTTAATTAATTTGATAGGTCATCAGATAAAACTAGAAAAATAAAGCATACAGCACGATGTAATATTAAAAAACAACTGCAAAGACTGATATAATGGTCTACTAAATACAAGAATGAAAACAAGTCTTCTGACATATTTTACTTAAAAACTAGTTTTTATTTGAAAAATATATATATATATAAAAAAAAAAAAAAAAAAAAAAAGAGCCTTGTGGTATTTCTTTAAACAAACCTGGTTAACCTAGTTTATGGAATTATAAATACATTTCAATCAAATTCAAATACGAATACTTAAGAAACTTTTCAATCAAATACAACATGAATACAATATTTTTATCAAATACAAATACAAACTCAAATACAAATATGTATTTTACCCCAATTCTGTTCCCAATCACTTAATTCGAACTTTGTACTGTATTTAGACTTAAATTATTTACAGTTTAAAAAAAATCATTTTAACTGAAAATCTATAAAAATTAGCCATTATACAAATTTTTTTTGAACAAAATTCTAACAAAATAAAGGTTGATTTAGAACATTCACAAAAAAGTACCTCTGCTTTTGAAATAGTAAATGTGTGACCAAGATGAAGTTTGCCATTCATATAAGGATATGGAAATGAAACCATATATTTTCCAGCACTATATAAACCAGTAAGTAATAAAAAAATGTGTTTATCTTAAAAAAATAAATATCATTAAATATTAAAATATAGTTAAACTACTTAAAGCAATTTTAATAAGAAATTAAAATATTCTTTTAGGTACGCGGGAATTGCTGTTTTATGGAACCGATTTTTGTGCTAAAATTCTGTACCAAAATTTTAAGTCTGCATTTAGTTTCTTTTTAAGCATGTTTTTTTATGTTTCTATTTTTTGCAGTACTTTTAGTACTTAAATTTCACTTTTGAGCCTAGAATTTGGGAAACAGGAGGCTGAGTGGTGGAAAGGTACTAGAGGTATTTTGATAAATACAACATTAAATTTAGAGCAATAAAATGAGTAAAGTATTTCATAACAAGAAAGTTAGGAGCTAGTTAGCTTAATAAATTTTTGATTTTTATTAAGTGATCTATAAATAAAATTTTAGTACTTTGATTTTTATTAAGTGATCTATAAATAAAATTTTAGTACTTTGATTTTTATTAAGTGATCTATAAATAAAATTTTAGTACTTTGATTTTTATTAAGTGATCTATAAATAAAATTTTAGTACTTTGATTTTTATTAAGTGATCTATAAATAAAATTTGAGTACTTTGATTTTTATTAAGTGATCTATAAATAAAATTTTAGTACTTTGATTTTTATTAAGTGATCTATAAATAAAATTTGAGTACTTTGATTTTTATTAAGTGATCTATAAATAAAATTTTAGTACTTTGATTTTTATTAAGTGATCTATAAATAAAATTTTAGTACTTTGATTTTTATTAAGTGATCTATAAATAAAATTTTAGTACTTTGATTTTTATTAAGTGATCTATAAATAAAATTTTAGTACTTTGATTTTTATTAAGTGATCTATAAATAAAATTTTAGTACTTTGATTTTTATTAAGTGATCTATAAATAAAATTTTAGTACTTTGATTTTTATTAAGTGATCTATAAATAAAATTTTAGTACTTTGATTTTTATTAAGTGATCTATAAATAAAAATTTTAAAGTCTTTATATTAATTTGTTTGTTTAGATGAAAAAATGCTTCAAAAAATAAATCAGTATTCTTATGTTCAGTTATTTTTTAAAGCATTTCACCATTGAGTTTTATTTTTAAAAAATGTTTTTTTAAATATAGATTATAGTATAGTTATTTTCTATGCAATTTTTTTACACTGTCCATTTCTCTAATATTTCGTTACTGCTTTCTACTTCAGTATATATTTTAAATATTTTTTATTTCTGTTTCTTAATGACAACAGCTTTTTTAATGATTTTATTTTGTTTATTTTATTTATATTAATTATTTTATTTAAATTTTTAATTACACCACTTATTAATTTTAATTATACCACTTATTAATTATAAATAGTTTAGCGTCGTGTTGTCATCAATAATGTTATTTTTTTGATTTTTTGACAATTTTAAAAATTTTTAAGTTGACTGCATGATGTGTAAATGCTTTATATAACAGTTACAATTTTTTTGAATAAATTTAGATCGTTTTTTAAATAATGCTGTGGAACGCAGTAAGTAAAATAAACATTAATGCTTTTTTGAAACTTTAAACAAATTATTGAGATAAAAATTTTAATAACATATGAAATTAATTCATTATCACGAACATATTTTGTCTCTTTGCTTTTTTCTTTATAATATTTAGTGAACTCAACATCTATCAATGGTAAGGCTGTTAATTATAATTTTTAAATTGGATTTAGATTTAGAAATTATTAAAGTTATAATTTGATTTTTAATCTTTAGCTTATGGATCTCACTTCTGCTACAGCGTGGGGCTCAGAATGGCTGGTGAACTTTAATTCAAAGATAAAACTCAATTTTTTTCAGCCAATTGTTATCGCAATAATTCAGATTTACTATATTTATGAACGTTAATGAAACTGATGAGTCATCTACATTTCATCTTTTGGGATTAACTCTTTTTTTCGATCTTTCTTGGAAACTGTATATCAAATCCATTGCAAAATTAGCATCTGCTAAGGTTGCATCTCTTTATCGAGCTCGACACTTTCTTACTCCGGATTCTATTCTTTATCTCTATAAGTAGTTAGCCGAAGTAGTTAGCTCACTGCACTTCCGAAGTACATGGCAAAGGTTCGAATACTATTGCTTGCACATTTATTACTATTATTATTTTAAATTTTTTCTAATTTTCTAAAATAAAACATTTTTTAAGTTCTATTGATGTTACATTACATTAGGGATATCCATTTTGCTGGTCATGTTGGAATTTTTTTACACAGTATAGCAAATGAGTGGCGCATATTTATATATATAAAAAATTGTTTTTTGATGGGGATGACTGGAAGTATCTGCCCCACTGATTTAAAGTTTTATTTTTCGATATTTTTGATTAATTTTATACCATGTTTTGACTGTTGGCGCCAATAGTTACTATATTCAAATGGGGATGACTGGAAGTATCTGCCCCACTGATTTAAAGTTTTATTTTTCCATATTTTTGATTATTTTTATACCATGTTTTGACTGTTGGCGCCAATAGTTACTATATTCCAATCGTTTTAGCTTTTTTTGCTAACTTGTCTATTTTAGTCCTAATTAACAAATATGAAATAGTGAATTTCGTACATACAATTTTGTACATACAAGAGACCTATATTGAATTCTTGAAAATTCACTATAATATGATGTTATAATGAAATAGTAATAATGAAATATTGTTAAAAAAAGTATATATTTCAAAACAACTGTTTTTAAAATGAATTAAATCTTGGAAGTGCCTTGGAAACTTGATGAGGATTTTACAAAATGGTATCACTAGGAGAAGATCCGGCTGGAATAAGAAGATGGGGAGCAACAAAAACTGGCTGTGAAACAATGTTGGAGCAAAGTAGTTTTTTTTTTCTACCTTTACATTTGGGAAAAATGAAATATGTAATTTAATCGGTTAATAATAGAACACTTTATTTAAAAAAACCAACAAAAAATAATAGTTAAAAAACAACCAATAATAACAATAAAGAAAAAATTGCTGCTGAAAATTTAACAATATCTTCAAAAAAAATTCATTTTTTATTAAAATTTTATATAATCAGGAAAAGATTTTTTATAACATGATCAAAAAATACTTGCATAAATAAGATTAAATAAACATGTCATAACTAGTTCATTATGTTATATTATATTGAATAAAAAATAAGGAACGTGAAATTGATTAAACACTTGAATGTTATATATTATTAGAAAGCACTTCAATACAGTATTTTAATGCTGAAAAAATGATCAAAATCAGACAATTCTGCAAAAAGTTTGCCGTTTTTAGTAACGAATTTCTGATATATGGATTTGTTGAAGAAACTGGTCAAAATTTAGTCTTTCTTCACTAAAATTGTTATAATTTGTCAATTATTATCCAAATAACTTGGTATCAAAAGATAGATTGTAACAATGGGCTACAAATATATAATAGTCTCTACCCATAGGGTGTATCCAGGGGGCTAGAGGGGTGCCAAACCACCATCTTTACTGCCCTAAAATGCATATTTTGTCCATATTAGAGCTTTTTTTCTGTTAAATAAGTAATTTTTATATACAAAAACCTAATGCAATTTTTTCAGAGTAAAAAGCTTTTAAACCCCCTCCAAGAATAAAAGGCATTTAAACCCCCTCCAACCTAAAAAATATTTTTCAAATAAAAGTATTATAAAAAAAAAATTGTAATGAATTTTGTCATTGTCAAAAATAGACACAGCGAGAACCTGAGCCGGAGCCGTCTATCAAAAAAGTTGCAATTCACACCACTTGCAGTACCAGTTTTGAAAGTAACACCACTTGAGGTACCTAATTTGTAAGTCACACCACATGCAGTACTCATTTTGTAAGTCACACCATCTGCAGTACTTATTTTTTTATTTTTTTTATTTATCTTTGTACGCACTTTTTTTTTTTTTTCCGACTTTTTTCCAGGTTTTTTCCAAGCATTTTTCATTTGGAGTAGGTCCTGTAGCTTTCTTTCACTCTTGACTCGCTCCATTATCTTGAATGAGTTATACTGCACTTTTAGATGAATCATTGACCATATTAACAGATTTGACAAAGTTTTGGAGTTCAAATTATCCTGGAAATTCTTTCCAAAAGATCTTAAGAAGTTTCATCCAGATGCATTTTTCCATATTACGCCCAGAATGATAAAGATTAGCCATAAGTCCTTAGAAACACATGCAGTCAAAGATGGAGGATGATCTGGATGTTGTAAAATACTGGAAACATCAGGAAGAACAACTCTGATTCTTGAAGCTTTATGATAGTTGTGTTTATCTCTCTCTCCGTTGAGTATAAAATTTTTGCCATATTTTCCATATCCTTGTAATGGCCAATGTCAGAAGAGGCTAACAACATTATAACTGCATATGATTCCAAGTACCAGGTATGATTTTCCCATGATTTTACAACAACTGACTGCAGGCTCAAAGTTAGCATAGTCGCACATCTGCCAGTAGTTCCACTGATCCTATAAATAATTTTAGCTTTGTTATTGAAATTATTAACATTTTTATTATTATATTTGTTTGTTAATTTAATAAATTAATTAATTAACAACCCTGAAAGGTAGTAGAATCTGCAAATTTGCTTGTCAGGAAACAAGGAGTCCAAAACAAAGAAATATAATCAAATATCCTATTAATTTCTTTGAAAATGTCTTCACTCAGATTAATGACCTGTCTGATTCTTGGCAGCAGTAGCTTAAACTTTATGAAGTAAAGCCCTTGCCCATAAAGCATGCATGTGAGATAGCTCCAGTTTTGTGAATTCTGTACCTGGTGGCGTGATCTTTATTAAGATACATAATTACAAGCGCAGCTATTTCACAGTACTCCCCACATTTTTCAAGTGTCTAGTTAAAAATATGGAATAATATTTTTGGAAACAGTAGTATAGATGTAACAATGAGTAATGTTTTTTTTCAACTTTAATTTATTTAACTTACCTCATTGTTTCTTAGTATACCATTGTCCTTGAGGTTTTTTCAAGTTTACAGTGCTAAGTGAGCTTGCTCCTCTGCCCGGGTACCACTGAAGTTTTGGTGGTTGAACTTGACTAAATCCATTACCTGATTCCTATCAACCTGCCTAATGTGAATTTCACCTACATGATGTCTGCAAACCAACACAAGCAATTTTCAGCCATAAAATTTTGCCAACTTTGTGCATGCTCCTTTGAGACAACCAGTGTTTGAAGCAGTAGTGTCTAAGCATAAACCACAAAGGAACTCAATAATTTGAAAATAATCCAACAACTTCTGAATGGTTGAAAATTGTGCCTCTCCTGTACCATGGTCTAGGCCTGACACACCAAGAAGATGGGTATCATTGTTGCATCTTATTAGGACACACAAACAGTCTTTTGTCTCATCTGTTGCACCTGTAAAATCTTTAATGATTTTTCCATCAAAATGTGAAATAATTGGTTTGCCAGTGTTTCTGACCATTTCCCTTGAGCTAGATTTCAAAATAGCTGCATCCTCTCGTATGATTTTGTCAGAGATTCTGTGACCAGAGCTGAGGGACAAAGTAATCTCATCAATATTTCCACCAGAACTTGTAAAAACAGAACTAATATGTGCATTTGCTTGATTGTTAGAAATGCTCATTCCAATTGTTGTTCTAGTGTATCTGACCTTTATCAGCTTTCTTCTTTGGTTGAGGGATCTCAAAATCTTCATCATCACAATTTTGATCAAAACACTCAATATCGCCATCATCAAAACTTACTTCATTTTCAGGTAAAAAACTTGCTGATATTTTTGCTTATTCCTGTACAAAAAAGGTTTCCTGACTCTTCCTTAGTTGGCTCTCTTGCTGACTTGCTTATAACAGCCATTAAGTCTCCTATCATCATTTTCTGGCCCTCAATCTGATCCTGAATAAAAACTGAACCTAGCTTCTTGCCTGAAGGCAGCATACATTTATTAATTTCCGAACTTCTGTATAGAATGGCTAAATCATCACCAACTTAAAACAAGCCTTTAAAAAAAATTATATCAAATGTTTGTGATAATTTGAGGTGGGTAAAGCATTGTGATAACTTGAGGTGGATAAAATTTGAGGTGGGTAAAAGGACTGCTAAGATTTTTTTATTACAGTTTATATAAACAAATTTAAAATTGCTCAATATGAACAAATTCATTAGTTAAAATAATGTTTTTGATTCATATTTTAAAAATATAAACAAATATATCAAGTTTTGATAAAAATAAATATTGACTAATATGTTAGATTTTTTCCCTTTTAGTCACTTTTTTTTAGCTTGTTACCTTCTAAAGAATTTTTGAACTTATTCTGAGTATCATCATTACCAACTCCCACTTTGTACTGCAACTAATTTACTTTAATGTACTTTTGTATATACTTCTGAGCTTGAATTGTCAGGTTTTTTTCAGTAAGGATCCTAAGCCAGTCCTTTTCCATGGAACCAGAATCCCAGAGAGAATACAACCAAAATCACACAAAACATTATCTTCAATGCACAATAATCTAAAGGAGGGGGGATAAGGGGTACAAATACATGACTTTTATTCTCACTCATTTTGATGTAAATAATAAAAATCAAGTCAAATGTTTTGTCTAGAAGACAATAGGCAAATAAATGTTTCATTGCCATTTTTGGAAATCTGTCTCTTAAATCTTCTCTGGTTCCTCTTCATCTTCTCCAATGTAGCTTCTACAAGGAACCATTCTCTACAAGTAGATCTTTTAGAACATTTTTTTTTTTTTTTTTGTGAACTTCTTTTTTCCTTTTCCAGATTCTTGATTGGGGACATTTCTCATTATCCTTGTTGTCATTTTAAACTTTACATAAAAAAAGACTTTACAATTATTAATATAGCATGATTTTAAATAAGTGTTTCATGCTTTTCACCATAAATTGAAAGAGAAAAATAGTTTTTCAAGCATGAGGCATTACTGGATGGATAGTTGGACAAACATTGCTCTTTAACAATAGAACTTCTTAAAAACATATTCAAACAAACAATCTGAATGGAACACAACATAAATTTACGTAAATTTTTGTAAAAATCAGAGTTTGATCTAGTAAAGATAATTTTTCAGTGTGTTTAATGCGAGAAAACTACAACCTACAACACAAAAATATTCACCAAGTCCTAAAATTAGCAAATATTTTATAAATTTTTTTTTGGCTTTTTGGAAATCCAAAAATAATTTATGTAATAAATTATTTTTGGATTTCCAAAAGCCAAAAATTATTATTAATAAAATAATTATGACTAATTATTAAATACTATTTCATTATTTGTTAATAAAGTTTACCTAGTTACTCTAGAAGGTTTTTTCTCACCTTAGTTGATGGTTTCTATTAGCACCAGTTGTTTAAAAAACGCCCTAAAACCTTCAAAAAAAAGTTCAAATAAAAAATTACAAACATTGGCGCAAATAGCAGTTGTCTTCCAAAAACACACTAACAGTTCTTAACAGTTATTATTGTACCTTAATATTATTTAGAGACATATCGTGCAACCCTCGGAATTAGGGTCGGCATTCAGCGATGCCGACCTAAAAGTGTTTGAGGTCAGCAAAAAATTGCTGACCTCGTTTTTATGTTTTATGGTAAGACCTTTGTATCAAATAATTTTTAATAATTTGTAATAAAATTCCAACATGACCAACAAAATGGATATCCCTAACAAACATATCATCATATATAAAAATATTATATACTATAATAAACAAAAGGGAGAGAATTTTGAAAAAAGCATCAAAACAGCAGAAATTTTTTGTGCATATAACAATAGATGTTTATGTTATTTATCTGTATACCCGTGTAATAATGTCTGAACTGCTGATAAATAGCAGTTTACGCAACAACTACTTAATTTGTATTTAAAAAATTTTAAAGCTATTTATATTATGATTTTTTTTTATTCATAACTTTAAAAGTATGGTGCCCGTATGTCCTGATTTTATCAGGATTATCCTAATTTTTAGAAGCTCATCCTGATTTTAAAAATGTCCTGATTTTGTTCTGAAATTTGGGTTCATGTCCTGATTTGATCTGAACTTATTAAATTTTAAGATAATCAGACTAGCAAGCTCGAGAAAGGTTTGAGGCAATTTTGAATTGACTATAAATTCACGAGACAGCTCAAGAAATCAATGAGGTGTTGAACTATTTGCTAACTGAACCTTAAAGGTGTTGTAAATCTTGTCTAATATTTTCCAGAGAATAATTAGCGGCTCACATTACAATAACGTTTTTACGCACATGCTCAGAATCACATAATGACTTATGAACATGTTGTTAATCATGTTTTCTAAGCCACTTTATAATTTTGTTGTAAAATATTATATGTGGTTTATATAGTTTTTTAGTTTATTATTCGCAGTCAGATAGTGAGAAATATAACATATTAGTTGAAATATAACTATACTAAATAAAAAGTGATTCTTTAGTGTCTCAGGAAAACATAGAATAAATTCCCCACTAAGAAAGCTGAACCTTAAAATAAAGTATGTTGCAGTCAGTTTCAATTCAACTGCTTCATTTTCAGATACATAGATTCTCTCATTATATATTATACACCAATGATAGTTTGTTTCAGCATTTTTGTACTCAATTCGATAACTTTGTATTTAATTTGAATGTTTTTATTTTTAAGGTTAATTAAATTACTGTTAAATTGTATAATGGCTACAAAGAGGTAGAATCTTTATCAAGAAGAATATTCTAAAGATTTGATGATATTAAAAAGAGTAGAAAGGGAGATTCTTTTGCATTCTGTTTATATTGTTCATCGGATATCGATATTGGAAGTACAGGCGCCCCAGTGATTTCCAGGCATTGCAGTACTAAACAGTCAACAGCTCAAATGGGGCAGGTTTTTGTTAGTAAAAATATGCTGGTATCTAAGAAAATATCAGCTGCAGAAGCAGTTCTAGCCTACCACACGGTCATTCATTTGCTTTCATTCCAAAGTAATGAATGTACTGACAAACTTTTGACAACAACTTCTCCAGATTCGGAAATAGCAAAAAAGTTTTTATCCCACACAAAGTCTCAGGCTATAATTTGTAATGTTTTAATGTCTAATTCAGTAAATGAAATACTCAACAAATTAGGAGATGGCTATTTTTCTATTGCTACCAACACTCCAACCACAAAGAAATAAAAAATTTTCCAATTATAATTAGATATTTTTCAGTGCATAGTTTGGCTGTAAAATTGTTAGATTTTGCTAATTTAACAGGTAAAACCTCTACCATTATATTGAACATTTAAAAAATTGTTTACAAAACAATAAACTAGATCCAACAAAATTAGTAGCTTTCAGTGCAGAAAATGCTAATATGAAAAACCTTGAATTCTAAATTAATTGCTGTTGGTTGTCCGTCACATATATACCATAATGCGACAAAAAAAAGCATGTGAAAGATTATCACTGGACCTTGAAATGATATTATTTAAAATTTAAAGCTATTTTAATGGGTCCACATTGCGCCCTGAAAAGTTTAAGGAATTTTGTGATTTAGTTGAAATTGAATGTGCGACTTTTCCAACATGCTACCACTTATTGAACACATTTTAAAACTGTGGGCCATATTAAAATCTCATGATTATCATTCTGTTAATGTTCCAAAAGTTTCTTCATAGCGTTTGCAATTATTTCAGCAGATTATATTGACTTGAAAAAAAAGATCTACTATTTCTAGATAACAATCCTTGTTCAACCTATTGGTTGATGTTAAAAGCTAATATTAAATAAGACAAAGTTCAAAAGTCGGTTGAGTATTTATTGCCAGATATTGAAAGATTCGTTGTTTGATGAAACAAATGAGTTAAATTCATTAATGGAACCATATGATAAAAAATGATCTACTTTGTTTTGAAGCAAAATATTTGTTGATTTGAAAACTCTAGTATTATTATCGATTCCTATATCAAACGTGGCAGTGGAAAGAGTATTTTCCTTGTGCAAAAAGCAGTAGACAGACAATCAAAATCAATTGAATGTTAAAACCGTGAAATGCTTGCTTCAAATTAAAACAAATCATTCTTTATCATGTGGTGAAATTATCAAAAGATTTTGGGGGACAAAAACATGCTGAATATATTGTTTAACAGTAAATACGTGTGAACTTGATGTTTTATTGTAGTAATAAACGTTATTTTGAAAATTGCTACTTTTTAAAAATATCATGATTTTGAACCAAAGGTATCTGGGCACCCTAATTAAAAGCCAGACAATATGTATAGTTTTTCTACATCTCACTAAAAAATATTTAAGTAAGGAATAAGTATGGGAATGTTTGGTGTAGAATAAACCTACCAAGACCCATATTTTACAGGTCCTGACAGCTAGCATATATAAATACAGCTTAAAATTATGAGGCACAATATTAT
>NC_088931.1:37585000-37792500 GCF_038396675.1 Hydra vulgaris
AAAATAGTTACTTAAACACTCCCCCCCCCCCTTCATTTAATCATTTCGGGACGACTCCTCTTTCTCTCTCTCTCTCTCTCTCTCTCTCTCTCTCTCTCTCTCTCTCTCTCTCTCTCTATATATATATATATATATATATATATATATATATATATATATATATATATATATATATATATATATATATATATATATATATATATATATATATATATATATATATATATATGTACATACATAAATTTTCAAATCCAAATATTATACTAAAGCAATGCGCCAATAGTTTAGCAGCTCCCTTAAGCCAATTGCTCAATACCTCATTTAAAACTAGATTTAACTTTTGAAAATATTCAAAGCAATTTTTCTTTTTTTTTCTTTATTTTTTTTTTTGTTTTGTTATTTAGGTGCACTAAGAAAATATAACGCCGCATCAAAAAGCGCTAAGGAAGAGCATTTAACAAATAAATTTATACCCGTATTAAAAAAAAAAAAAGAATCTGTTATATACGTTTTGAGCTTTATAAAATTAATAACTAATTATAGTTTATTTTAAAATATAAATTTTAAATAAGGCTTCACGATTATTCAGGGATATTTTCTATAGAAATGATACACAAATTTTCTAGAGAAATGATACCTTGCTGTTACTCTCGCTTGGCAGATATGTGGCATGCGATCAATCAATTTTTTAAAATATTCCTCATCAATATTTTTCTATATGTTTTGGATTGCCTCCCAAAGATCATTTTTACCCATTGGTGGAGTTTTTCGGACTTTTAACTTTTTTCAGGCTCTTTGGCGGAAGAAAGTTAAAAGCATTATTGGATAATGGATGCTTTAAATATATTTTAAAATATAATATTGTAAATGGGGAAAATGTCACACCAGCAAGAGAAAAGGTTGTCTTGATGGATGGTGAAATCTGTTGAAAAAAGACACTAAATTATTGTTGATGTATGTCTAAATAAAACCACCATTGCTTTGGAATATCTGGTTGCCAACATTGTTCCCCTAAATCAAATGTTACTTGGTATGGCACCCAGAATAATAACTAAAATTTAAAATTAGTTATTATCTTTAATTGAAAAGCTAATTTAATAATAAAAACTTGTTTTGTGAAGCAAGCAGAAAATAAAGTCAATGCTCTAAACAGGGTAAGACTTACTGCATGCAACCCTAGAACTTAAGCTGCATTTAACTCATTTTGCAATGGTAGTTAATTTCATATCAACTGATGTTAAATTGTTTCATATTCTTCATCACTTTGGTGCTAATTGAACACTTTATCTGATGAAGTAGACATATCCTCAGGAGAACGTATCCAGAAAAGACGTGAAGATAACTGTAAAAAAATGTAAAATATGTCTATTGGTAGATCCAGCGCCAATTTGATGGGATGAAGGAAATCGTGAAGATAAATTAGAATTGTCTAGCAATTGACATAACACATTGCAAATCAGAGGTTTATTTATCAGTTGTTGATTGGGGTAAAAAGTGAAAACTTTCAATTTGGAAAAAAATATTAAACAAGAAAGAAGCAGCAGTGTGCCTCCATTTAGAAAAAATATTTCGAGAAAGAGAAACTCAATGGCAAATGTTATTTGACAACAGCCACACATTCCGCACAAAACTTGTGCGTAAACTATGCACTGAAGGTGGACTGTCTGTTCTATTTCTTTGAGGACGCTCAATAATTCTATTTGGAAATGGAATTGTTGAGCATCATCGTCAAACAATTAGACTTGTGGCAAAGATCCGATAAAGATTGTGTATTGTAAAGAAACGTCACTTCCTTATATAGCTATTTTCTTCTATGATTGGAAACCACGCACGGTTTGTAATAAAATTAATGACGAATTTCTCCGTGGCTATACACAAGAACAATAAGTTTTCGTCCCTCGTGACTCAAAATGTACAAGTAAATAGAACAAAGAGATTATCCCGGATGTAGAACAAGGAGTTTTCTAGACACGTGTCTAGAACTGTGTTTTCTAGAACTAGTCCTAGACACGTGTCAGACATCCGCCCTGCTCCCAAGTTGCCTAAATTTGCGCAAAAGTGAATCAGAAAACTCACCGTGGACAAACTTAGGTAATCAATAAGATTTCGGAAATTCCCGGAAAAGTATGTAGATTGTGTGATCTAGAGATCAAGGGGTGATGTGGTTAGTGTTAAGTTTGCATTGTATTTAAATACAATTTAAATACAATTTAAATAATTAAATTGTATATTTTTAATTTCGTCAGAAAGAACATTGCGGGTGTGTTTTGCATACAGCTAACTTATTGTATTGTATTACATGGCTTATAATGTATTTGGGTGTTGAGAATCGTATAAACATTCAGTGGAAATATTTAAAGTGTGTGAATAACGATTATTATTACAATATATAGATATAGAAATTTTTGAAAGAATGTCAAACATTTCGCGGTGTATAAACTTAAATTGGGAATTGGGTAAAATGGCAAATCGACTGTAGAAACTGTAGCAAAAGTCAGTTTGTCATGTTTTAAAACAACTCTATACATGAGGGCGGGTCATAGAGATACTTTGCTTTAAATTTTGAGAAGCAGCACTATGTGGTGTTAGTGAAATGGTATATAAACTATATTAAAAAAATTTACGCACGCCCCAAGGGGTTGCACCATACACCACAATTTTCGCATAAAATAAAAAAATTTTAACTTTTTTCATTTAATCTCTTAACAATTTTATTTAATTCATGTAATACTAATTTTTAAGTTTTTAGTTATATATTATTTTATTTTTATAATTTTAATATAGAATTTTACTTCCCATATTAATTTGAACAATATTACTTTGCTATAATAAAATTCATGTTATTTTAAACAATTAGTACAAGTTGCCGTAAATTTTAATAATATTTTATTAAATTCCTTTTAGCCTCTATATTTGTTATATATTTTGTAGTATAAATATATATTTTATTTCTTAGTAATTAAAAGTAGTATATAATTAACAAAAAGCAAATCAATTATGGCAACATTTCATACTCGCACTAATACTGACAACATTTGGGCAAGGTTCTAAATATCCAACAGCAATGATACCTACAAAAAGAGACGTTGTAAAATATTGCTTTTATGTATGCAGAAATTAAGATGCTTAAGGTAAAGGGTCAAGTAAAAACTAGAGAACTTGAGAATATATGACGCAAATTTAGTTTTCCAACAATTGAAATAGAAAGGAATTTTCTTAAAAGTATGTAGATTAATGGAAAAAGCATCCAATTTTTATAAAATAGATTTAAAACAAATAATAATTTTTATGCCAAATTAAGAGTTTTTGAAAAAACGTTTGATACATGTTTGTGCAATTGTTATGATACAGGAGTAGAAAGGGAGAAATACGGATGTACTTTTAAAGTGCCAATGAAAGAATGGGATACGTTTGTTGGACAAAAGCATGAAAAATTCAACTTGGATCACTTAATCATGCTTACACATCTACTTTTTTAAAAAACTGAAACACCAAAAAAAAAAAAATTTTGTAACAAGGCAACAGCAGTTAAATACACATAAAAATGTTGAGAAAGAGATGGATTGCATTACCGATGATGATTTGTATGAATCTGAGGAAAGTATCGAATCAGATGCATCTAATGATGAAAATGACAAACTTTATGAGTCTGATAGTTTCTTAAACAAATGTCATCAAAATAGGATTTTTTATGATGATTTTTATGTAGTAGATTGTTGTGTCAGTTGCAGAGCAACTGCTGTTATTGTTAATGCTGCTCTAAAAGACATGAGAATACTAAATGAATGAAATATGCTTGATAGGAAAGAAGTAGAACGAGAAAGACTTTTTTTTGGACAAAAAAATGTATTTGGAATATATTATTGGCAATTGTAAATGATGAAAGAAAAGAAGTTAGAACTGCAGCCATAAAAAGGATACTCAAGTCCAGAAATACTAACGAACACAATTAAGATTTTAAACTTCCTGTAAAACTAAATCTTGAAGCCAATGGTTATAATGAATTGGTAAATTGGGACATTGAGGAAGTTAATTCACCACCTTTACTGAATGTCTTTTCAAATGAAGATATTTTGGAAGTCAATTAAGTACTCCAAAATATCCTTGTCTTTGTCAAAATATGGAAAAAATTGTTGGAGTAGTCACAAAGTCATTAGAAATGAAATATGGTTATAAAAAGCGTCATAAACTTGTAATAAACTTATTGGAATCTAGGGAAAAAATGCTTTCAAAAGTTTGATTCGCTAGCACAATGAAAATAAAACATTTGGATAAAGGTATAAATAAAAGTATATATACATTTTTTATAGCATCAAAAATATTTTTACTATATTTTTTCATTTTTGTAAGTTCATGTTGTTGTTTATCTTAAAAATGAAATCATTTTGGTGCTTATCTTAAAGGAAACGTTTTTAAAATTCTTTTTTTAAAACAGTATATTATTAGAGAATTTATATAGTATAACAAAAGCACAAAAATTAAATGGTATAAAACACAATAAAAATAAAAATTGCTAACACCATTTTTCTCTAAAATGCTATAAAATCTGATTTTGTGTAGCAAAGACAGAAATTCTGTTAAATATCTAATCTCCGGTTATAAAACTTTTTTTTATGAAGTGATAGCAATCATTAAACGAAAACAATAATTTTTTAATTATAAAGACTAAATTAAATAGCACCGATTGTTGGTTCGCTTATACGTCTTTTTTATTTAGTCTGTTATGAAAATGGTGAAATTTGTTTATGTTTATGAAAAATTGTGAAATGTGTTTATTACTGTTCTGAAACTTATTTATCATTGAAGAAGTCAAACGATTTAAAAACGTTGCAAACGTTACAGATTTCCCAAAGACAAAAAGAAGAAAACACGTTGGATAGAATATTTACTTAATGCGAGTTTTAAAACGTCAAGCAACACTTTAGTGTATGATTTGGTTGGCATCAAAACTTCAAAAAGGTTAAACTAAAATAACATTTTGCACAATTTTCCTCAAAGATAAATTTTTAGTTTATTCTAAAACGGCAAGGAACTTTCTACTGCCTTTTTTTTTTCTACTTTGAAAATTTCTACTAGGAACTATTATTCTCTGTGACAAGGTGTATGTTACAAAAATGTAGTTGTATCGGGAAGTTGCTGTTTTTATAAAACCAATGATATGAATTCTCTTCAAAAAGTGTTTTAAATGTTATGATAATTTGTAATACAAGTTTTATGTTTGATGGTCCTATATTTCTTTTGAGAATGTTGTGAAAACCTGTAAACAAATAAATTTCTAATTTTTATGCGATCAAATTAATTTTAACTCTAGAATCAGTAAGAGAGTCAAATAGCAAAGCAAATACAATTATGTGATAAAAATCTAACTCTAACATATTATGAAAAACCTTGGTTAACTACAAATGGAACTCGTTTATTGTTTGAATTTTGCCCTCGTTATCAAAAAAGTACAAAATAATGGACACAAAAAGCAAAAGTTTTTTTCTGATAATACTTACAATGCTCTTCCTAATCACCCTGAAACTTCTAAAATCTCAAACGTTAACAAGACTGGTGATTTTATTAAACTCGCTGTAACATAATGGAAAACTTTTTATATATAAAGTGTGGGTATATAGGGATGAAGAGAGTAGTGGTAGAGGACCTCGTGTATCACTATAAGCTATTGTACATCCAAGGCTATTGCAAGTGGTGTATAATAAACACACACACACATAGACACACCATCATTGAATTTTAGTTCATTAAGTCTGCAAATTTATCTCTTTTAGACAAGAGAGTCGGCAAACGTAGACCATAAAGTACTGTCGGCAAACTTGGACTTTTAGTACTGTCGGCAAATGTTAAAAGCGGGGACCGTTTTTTTAGACGGAAAAAATATTTATGGCATTTTCGCTACAGTCAATCAAAATTATGGATACACCCCTGTTTAACTATGAAGTAAAATCTTTTGCATTAATTAACTTCCCTTTTTGATGTTTTTAAAAACATTACCGTTGTTTTTCTTCTCCACTTAGTTGTTCTAGGAACATCATTACAAGTTGAATCCCAAAGACTACGCTTTTATCTTTTTCTAATTCAAACTCAATTCACCATTTTAATTAGACAGCTTTTGAACTATTTAAAAAAAAATCTGATACACTCAGAGGCACAGCGATCTATACTGCAGTCTTGCCAACGTGCAAACCACATGTCTGACTGGGGCCTATTTTAAATTTCACTTAACTTTAGTCACCATTTTATTGATACTAAAATATGGGTAAAAAATGTTGCATTTATGGCTGCACTATAAATTATTTATCTGGAAAAAAGAACTCTGATAATTTTCAAATTTTATAATCAATAGCTTTCAGTATATCAATTTCCTAAAATGAAGAAGAAAAGCAAATATGGGATAAACTAATTCCAAATGCAAACGTAAAAGTAACTAAAGAGACTGTAGTTTGTGAGTTGCTTTGGCCAATGAATTTTGAGAAACAAATAGAGGAAAATTTAGTAATAAATTTCCACCATCTGTTTGGTCTTGTCAAATTCATTTCGTGCAACAACTCGTGATTCTTCGTGATTTCGAAATTTTGCTCAAGATGAACTATCAACTTTTTTAGAAAAAGATTGATAAACTTTTTTAGAAAAATCTTTTTCTAAAAAAGTTTTTTAACTAACTAAAAGTTTTTCTTTTTAAAAGTTTATCTTTTTCTAAAAAAACTTTTTTAGAAAAAGATAAACTTTTTAAACTAAAAGAGTAATTTTTGCTAAATGAAAAAAATGCTTTTAATTAATGAAAGGGATTTAGGTGTTCCATTAGCATTCTTTATGATTAATAACACTATTCATTTACAATCACAAGTTTATTCAAATGGAGTCCCGCGTTTTTTAACCAAGATTAATGAGGATTTGCATTTTGAAACTTATCATTAAGGTGCCAAAAATAAAGTTCCTACATTTCTAAAAACAGAATTTCAAAAATCAACACATGGTCTATATAAGAAGAAAGTAGTAGAAAAAGGCGGGTTTTTTTTTTGGCTCATTTTTTTTTCAACAATATCCTTAACCATAATCTCATATCATATTTAGCTATAAACATATCCATATTCTCATGAGTCATTTAAACCAGTCGTAGTATGAAATGCTGTTTCTAGCTCATAAAAAAAGTGTAAACCAAAATATAAAGATAAAATAATGGTAGTATAACAACCATAATATATTAATATATTATGGTTATAAACTATAAACTCTGAGCTAAAAAATTTTTTTGTAATTTTAAATTAATTTTTCAAGCTATAATATCATAACTGAAATTTAGCTCAAGCGTCATAGTAAATTACTCCTATTAAATCAGAGTTATCAATTCTTTATTATCAACCCATGAGTTAAACGACTCAGGATATCCATACCACTTTACTAATGATTTGATTTAAGTTTACGAATAACTTTTTCAATCCTAAATATATTTTGATCCGTTTTTTGCATTTCTTGTTCATAAAAAGTACCTTGTATTTCTTCACCATTATCGTCAGTTATTTCATAAGTTGGTGGATCTGTGAACTGAATCTGTGACACTGTAAAAACTTCTTCAATCCATCTCGGTGTGTATCTTTTTTCAAAAGTTCCTTTCTTTTTAGTTATCCTAACTCTATCACCAATTTAAAACTTTGGTCTTACAGACTCTGATCGTACATTTCCATTTAGACTGAAACAATATTTTCATTCTTTTTATCGCTAACTTCAACTGGTGTCATTTTAATTGAAGAATGCTTTGTGTTGTTGTATTTATCTACCATTTCATCTAAAACGTCGATATATTTTCTAGTAGAATTAGCTGAAAAGTACTTAAACATTTTATCTTTCATTGTTCTTTTCCAACGTTCAATTACGCAACTTTTTTCTTCATTTTCAGTTAAATATAACTTAACGCCAAGCGCTTTAACATGCTTATTATAAAATTCTAAGCCTTTATCAACCCATATTTTTTGACGCTTTCTTTCTTGGAAATTCGAAGAATTTCTAAAGATTTTATTTAAAGCATTAGCAACATCAACTCCAGTTTTGCTCTTCAATGGAACAATCCATCCATACTTCGAAAAAACATCAATCACCATTAATAAGTATTTTATACCATCATTGAATTCGGAAAAAGATTGCATGTCAACTAAATCAGCAGCCCATATCTCATCGATTCCATTTATAATCACTTTTCTTTTTCTGAAATGTTTTACAACTGGTTTATGAAGTTCGTTTGCAAGTTTGTCAGACCATTTCAGATACTTTGGACCCATATGAATTACCTCGCATGGGTCTGAAAGACCTACTTCTTTATCCTCTTCTTTTTTACTGATCGTTTGTAGTTTTTTTGAGTAGTTTCAACACCTAAGTCATATGGGTCTGAAAGACCTAACCCAAACTTTGTTTTAGATGATATAATAGGTTTTATAATACCTTTTATAGAATCCATTTCTTCGATCATAATTTTATCAGCTAAATTTCTTTTTGCGATATCATCGAAGTATTTATAAGCAAGATTGTGATGGTAAGCTGCATTATCAATTCTATCTATAAGTTTACTCCATTCTTTATATGCATCAGTAGAAGTTAATCGTTCATCTAAATTAGTACTAGGACCATCAAAGTTCATTCCAGGTAAATGCATTTCACCTGGAAACTTCGACCATGGTAGTTTTATTTTTTTAGTTATTGAATTAATTGAACTAACTAAATCACTTCCGTGCAAAGCTGACACAAATTGAGTTTTTGTTGTTCCACAAATAGCGCAAGCTCCACGTGACATATTTCTATTATTTTTGCTCACGACGCTTCGCTGGTTTAGTGTATTTGTTTTGTTTCTACATTTGACACAGTACATTTTTATATATATAGAAATTTTTATATGTAAAAAAAATCTTATATATATAAAAATGGATATTATAGATTATTCATTAAATGTAAATAAAAATAAGCGAAGTAATGACAAGTTGTTACCTAAAAGTATAAGAGGAATTATTGTTGGAAAGTCGGGTTGTGGAAAAACTACTTTATTATTAAATCTACTTTTAAGACCTGGTTGGTTAGATTATAATAATTTACAAGTTTTTGGAAAGTCTCTTTTTCAACCAGAATACAAAATATTAAAAAGCTCTTTTGAAAAAAAATTGCCAAAAGAAATTATTAATGAACTATTTAAGCTACAAGACCAAATAGAAAAATTAAATGCAAATCCAGATTTTGTAATTGAAGAAGTTTCAAAAAATTTGAAAGATAAAGCAGATATGGAGTGTAAGTTTTTTGAAACAGATGAAGATGTACCAAATCCTGAGGATCTTGATATTAAAAAGAATAATTTGATGATATTTGATGATTTGCAATTAACAAAACAAAATAAGTGTGAAAAATATTATATAAGAGGAAGACATTGTAATGTAGATTGTTTCTATCTTGCACAAAATTATTTTATGTTACCTAGACACACTATTAGAGAAAATGTCAATTTTATATTAAATTTACGAGGAGAAAAATTAGCTATTAGATTTCATATAAAAGAAAATAAATAGATTGTTTTTTTTATAATGCATTATAAAAACAAAATGAGTAAATATACTAATATTAAAGTAAATCTTTCACAAGACCAAATAGAAAAAATGCAATTGAATGTGGTATTGGAGCTAGTATTAAATTATCGCATTCAGATTTAAATGGTGAGCATGTATTAGCTGTAACAACAACACAATTGAGTAGAATTAGAAAAGCATATGGAAAAGGTACTGGTGTATCAATTATTTTAAGTAAAACACAACTAGTACACAATTCTAAAATAGAGGGTGGATTTATTGGTGCACTTTTATCGTTTCTTGGTTCTTTAGCATCAAGAGTTATACCACCACTTGCAACAGGACTGCTTTCAGGAGTAGGCTCAGCAGCTGGATCAACTATGATTAATAAAATTGCTGGAAATGGTATTGTGTACATGAAAAAGAATGGACAAGAAGTTAAATTAACATGTGCAGGATCTGGTTTATACTTGAGACCATGGAGTAAAGGAAGTTCTGCAGGTGATGGATTGTACTTACGTAGTGGAAATGGTTATACATCAACAGGATCAGGTTTATTATTAGGACCAAATTCTCCATTTGCTAATATTCCATTTTTAAATATGATTCTTTGATTTTCAAATTATAAATAATAAAACTTATATATAATAAAATGTCAAATAGCATGCCAGTGCATAAATTTATAAACAAATATAAAAAACCTATAGTTTCCTATAGTTTTTAAACCACATAAAAATTTACAGCATCCTGCAATATTAATAAATGGAAGATATGATGTATTTGCACAACACGACATTACAATAAAATCTCTATCACGTCAATATGTTCTTTTAAAGTTTGGTGTGGTAGTTAATAAAGGTGTTGCGTTAGTTTCATTAAAACATGAACTTAGATTAAAAATGTTAAGTTTACAAGATTGTATATTAGCAGAGTATGTTGATGGTATTATAGTAACAATTGTATATAAATCTTATTCTGATGTGTTAATAAAAAAAGGTTTTTGTTCTGTTAATCTATTGTGTTAATTTTTTTATTTTTCTATAAAAATGGAATACAATAATAAAACGTACAATAACATTTGTTCAGCTACACCTACTGAGAATAGCAATATTTACCCTGTTCTTCCTAATGCACCTGAAGAAAAATCTATTAAAAACCAAGATCAATCATATCGGTTACAATAAATTGGCGAGATTCAAAAATAGAGAGTGAGAGAGAAAAGAGAATAACGCCGAGTAAAAAACATCATAGAGCTGTAAAAATAATTTCTGCAATTGATAATGCATTACTAGCAAGCACTATGGCACTTGGAACTATTGGAATTGGTTTTTTATCAACAATCATTGCAGCACCAGTTGTTATTGCATGTGAAGGTGCAGCATTAGGAGCAGGTGTGTTATCAATAATAGGAAGAAAAATTAATAAAAAAATAAATTTAAAAGCAGAAAAGCATAAAAAGATTAAAGTGCTTGCTGATTCAAAACTAAATACCATAAGCAATTATACTTCTAAAGCTTTAGTAGATGGGCATATAGATGACAAGGAATTTGAGTTAATACTTGGTGAACTTGAAAAATTTCAGACAATGATGGAGCAAATTAGAGTAAAAGTTAAAAATGAAATTGATGAACAAACAAAGTTGTCACTAATCAACCAAGGGAGAGAAAAAGCTATTAAAGTAATTCAAAGTAGGTTTAATAAAAAAATAGTCACTTAACATTTTATTAACAAATAATAATAGATGCAACATTTATATCGGTTCTTTTTAGAATGTAGTAAAAGTGAAAGAGATTTGAATAAAAAAAAATATTTGGAACTTCTTGGATTTGTAAAAGGAGGTTTTATTGTTGATTCAGGAAGTCACTCTATATTTATCACTGATTATGGAAACTTTCAAATACCATCAACTTATAGTGATGATGAGAGAAATAAACTTTATAAACTTATCTGGAATGAAGATAGTGAATTTTATTGTGTAGAAAGTGACATTAAAGAATCACTTAAACAATGGAATAATGTTAAAAAACAGGATAAATTAAGAATTATAGATAAATATGTACTTCAATTAGAGTGTGATTTCAAAGAAAAAAAACTAATAAAAAGTATTTTATCAATGGCACTTATATTAAGATTATTAGAAACAAATGATATCATTTATAAAGACTTTGAGATTAAAAAGAATTGTGGAACGTTTAATATTGATTATTTAAATAGTTTGCTAAAACGTAAAACATAACGTAAAACGTAAAACGTAACGTAAAGCGTAAAACGTAAAACATAAAACACAACATAAAAGTTTATGTTGTGTTTTTAATCTTTTTTATATAAAAACAAAATGTCATTTTTAAAAATTACAGACACTGAAAAGAGAGATCAAATTGTAAAAGAATTATCAGAGAGTAAAAAAAGAATACAGCAGAATGATCTTAGTGAAAAGATTGGAGATTCTAATTTGCAGATAGACTTGTCAAAATTGTACAAGCCATTAATTGATAGTCAATCTGAAATAAAGTTGGGAAAAATTGCAACAGACTATCTTAGGATGTATACTTATAGTAAAAAGTCTACAGACACTACATTTGGAATAGATTCTAAAGAGGGTAAATTTTTTATAGGAAAAGTTTCAATATTAATTAATAATGATGATATAGATATAAATGGAATAAATACATTGGTATTCCTGGTCTTTGGGAATTACTAACAAAGTCTAATCCTAATAAGAAAATATATAATATAGATGATCTTCACAATTATCGAGATATAATAATACAAACAGATGCAATTACTACTGATTCAGAGAAACCAAAGTCATCTCGGAGTGAAAAATACAAAGAAATAATAGCTCCCATTTGGAGAGAGTTAAAGAGAACTAGAAAGCTTGAATCAAAGGGAACAGGAATAGGAAGAAGAATAGGAACAGGAATAGGACCAATAATTATCCCTAGCGATCCTATTGCACTACTTGATAAGCTTGAATATCGCATAGCTGCATGGAGAGCAGGTAATACTGGATCAAGAAATGAAGCTGTTGCAATTTGCGATGAATTGTTAAGACAAGGTATTATGAATAGTGATCAGTATAAAGCAATACAAAATAATCTAGCAATATGATAATATGAATATGATAATATGAGTAAAAAAATTAAAAAAAAATTGCATACATAAAAATGCTATTTGTTAAAAATAAGAGATATGTAAAGAAGCAAGTTGTTGGAGGAAGTGGTATATTTGACAGTTTAATAAATTTATTTAAACGAGCAGCATCATCAAAAGTAACAAGAGTGTCATCAGCTATGTTATAGAGGTTAGCTGCTAGCGATTTAGGAAAAACTGCAATAACTGCTGCTAAATCAGCAGGGAAAGAACTTTCAATATCAGCAGTAGAAGCTGCTAAAGATGTCGCAGTTGAAAAAGGAAAACAATTAATTAGAAAAACATCTACTAAAGTTTCACAACCAAATACAGTCATTAATTATAAAATTAATGACATAATCTCAAATTTAAGTAAAAAAGCTGATGAAGTTACACCAAATATAAATAATATAATGATGGGGCCTTCAATAAAATCAACAGCTATAAGGATAGAAGATCTAGTAAAAAAAGGCCGCGGTCTTCGATTGGCTTAATTTTTTTATATTTATTTTCCATTTAAAAAAAAAAAATTTTATATATAAAAAATAGCAACTTCTGATGTATTAAATTTTACAGAAATCCCAACAGTGGATGATGGAATTGAAAGATTTGAATTCCATGGATATGAACCAGTAGCTCGCACAAATTTAAAGAGCGCTGGAGAAATAAGAATTAACATTGAGCAACAAGATTTGTTCACACTTCCATCTGAGGCTTATCTCTTGTTTGAAGGAAGACTTTTTAAACTTGATGGGACAGCTTATGTTAATGCAGATGTAGTGTCACTCACAAATAATGGTATTATGCACTTATTTAGCCAAATATCATATCAATTATCAAACCAAGAAATAGAGTCAGTTTATTATCCAGGTCAAGCAACAACAATGTTAGGGATTCTTAAATACCCAAATGACTTTCAATTAGCACAAGGATTAAATTAATTGTGGTACAAAGATTCTTCAACAACAACAGTTGATAACACAGGGTTTACAGTAAGACAATTATTTATAATTCAGAAACCCACTACAAAGGAAACATTTTCATTTTGTATACCTTTAAGACACATTTTTGGATTCTGCAATGATTACAACAAAGTTATTTACGGATTTAAACATACACTAACTCTTGTTAGAAAAGGTGATACCGAAGCAATTTTTAGAAACGCTCTTGCAGCTGCAGGAAAAGTTAATCTTGATAGAATATCATTGTTCATGCCACATGTGATTCCATCAGATTTAGAGAGAATTAATCTTTATAAAAGTATTGAATCAAAAATGACACTTCCAGTAACTTTTCGCGCAAGGCGGTGTGATACTATAACTGTTCCACAATCTACAACGTTTTCTTGGAGACTTAGCGTAAAGACATCTCCAGAAAAACCAAGATACATTATTGTTGGATTCCAAACAAATAAGGATGGAAATCAAGAAGTTAAGTCTTCGATATTTGATCATTGTGACTTGAAAAATATGTACATTATGCTTAATCAAGAAAGATATCCAACTGTTGACTATAACTTATCATTTCCAAATCATCAATTTTCAAGAGCTTATAGAGATGCATCTGTATTTAGTGAAAAATTGTATGGAATGAACAATTTGATAACACAAAGCAATATAACTCCTTCAGACTATAAAGATTTATACCCACTTATGGTTTTTGATGTTAGTAGACAATCAGAAAAATTAAAATCCTCAGTAGTAGATGTACAAATTAAAGCAACATTTAATGCAGCTGTTCCAGCAGATACTGAAGCGTTTGCTGTTGTAATATCGGATAAGTTTTTACACTTTCAATCAGACGGAAATAAGTTGAACGTTGTTTATTAACTTTTTTTTGAATTGATTTAAAAAAAAATTTATCTTTATATAATAAAAATGTATTGTACAAGGGAAAACTTGCAGAAGTTGTTAAAAGAAAATAACATTTCACAAACATCTAAAAATTATGTTACATTGTTAATGATTGCTGTAGATAATGGGTTGATTGATAAAGAATCAATCCTGTCAAAAGCAACAGAAGCAACTGATGAGAAAAGACCAGTTGGAAGACCTAGAATACATCTAGTAAACGAAGTAGATACTTTGGATTCATGCAAAGTAAATGAGAAAAGACCAGTTGGAAGATCTAGAATAGAAGAGAAAAAAGAAATAGATCCAAAATATGAAAGATTAAGAACAATTAAGAAAAAACTAGTCACTATTAAATTAACAAACATAGAAACAGTAAATAAATCCTTACATAGTGCTATGCGAGGAACTGGGCATGGATATAGATATCTTGAATTGCGTGATGGGAAGATTGATAATGGTTATAAGATTGAAATATTAAATTCTGAAAAACTAAAAAAAAAAATCTTGATATATAAAAAATGGGATCTAATTTATTTGAAAATCAAAATGCGATTGAAATATTAAAAAATAATTTAGATAAAATAAATTGGTTTATGTTATCTAAAAATCCAAATGCAATTAAAATATTAAAGGATAATTTAGATAAACTAAATTGGTATCAGTTATCTAGAAATCCAAATGCGATTGAAATATTAAATGATAATTTAGATAAAGTTAATTGGTGGAGATTATCTGCAAATCCAAATGCAATTGAAATATTAAAGAACAATTTAGATAAAGTAGATCGGGTTTGGATTTCTAGAAATCCAAATGCAGTTGAAATATTAAAAAACAATTTAGATAAAGTAAGTTGGTATGAGTTATCTGAAAATCCAAATGCTATCGAAATATTAAAAAATAATCCAGATAAAATAGATTGGGTTTCGATTTCTAGAAATCCAAATGCGATTGAAATATTAAAAAACAATTTAGTTAAAGTAGATTGGTATCAGTTATCTCAAAATCCAAAGTGCTATCGATTTATCAAAAAATAATCTAGATAAAATAGATTGGTGGCAATTATCTGCAAATCCAAATGCAATTGAAATATTTAAAAACAATTTTGGATAAAGTAAAATGGGAATGGTTATCTAAAAATCCGAATTCGATTAAATTATTATCTTACATATATAAAAATTCTGAAAAATTAAAAAAATAAAATCTTGTCATATAAAAAATGGAAAATATACTTCGCATGGATACAGAGTATCTACTAGATGAACCTATTCCAGATATAACATCAACAATTTTAAACCCTGCACCTTTTATATATAGAACATTGACAATTACAAAAGAGCAGGAGATTACAAAATATCGAAATATTACTTATTAATTCTTATGGATCCAAAGGATCTATTGTAGAAAACGAGGATGAGGATGCATTTAAATTTCATATGAAACTTTACATATGAAATATTGACGAGAAAAAATATTTTGAAAATAATATAAAGAAATTTTTTCTATAAAAAAAATCTTACACATATAAAAATGGAAAATAAAACGGTAAAAGAATAAAAAAAAAATCGCTAAAGAGCGAAATATTAAATGTTATTCTAGAATGAGAAAAGATGATCTCATAAGAGCGTTAGCTCGCACACCTGTTGAGCACACACAAACGCAATCTACATCAGTCGAACAGATGGATACGGAGTATCTACTTGATAAGCCTATTCCAGATATATCATCAACAATTTTAGCTCCAACACCTTTTCAGCCTGTTACACAAATTAGAAAAGAAATAAATAAAAAGATCAATTATTTTGCAGATTGGATTTTATCATATGTTCCAGAACAATTTTAAATTTGTATCAAAAATTTGGAATTAGAAATCCGATAGAATTTAAATTATCACAATCAGCTGTTAAGAATGTAACAAATCAGTTTTCAGTTAAAGGAATAAAAGGATATGATGCTATATCTTTCATGAATGCTACTAAAAAAAGAGCAATTAAAATACTAAACGAAAATAGAAAATCAAAGGTTTATATAGTTCTCACTTGTGAAATGGAGAAAACTAGAATTACAACAGGAGAAACTATAACCACAACTGTTCCATTTACAATGAAGAGTACTGTTGTATTAGAATCAACAGATTTAGATGAGTTTTATGAAACAGAAAAGTTGAGAATTTTAGAAAATTTATCATCATTTCAACAGCTAGGGTCAAATTGGAGATTTGTTTCTGTTAAAAAGATGGATATAAATACTATAGAGTATAATCCTCTTAAAGCTAAATCTTATATTCCACTTGACAAAAATTTAGCAATTAAAAAGACAATCATTAACATAAAAAATGAAGATAATGAATGCTTTAAGTGGTGTGTTACAAGAGCATTAAATCCTAAAGATAAAAATCCTGAAAGAGTTGATTAAGAGCTTATAATACAATCTAATAAAATTAATTGGGAAAAAATAGAATTTCCAGTATCTTTAAATCAAATTACGCAATTTGAGAATAACAATAAAGATATAAATGTGAATGTATACGGATACGAGAAATCAGTTTATCCTTTACGTGTTTCAAAGAATAATGATCGTCAGCATTTAATAGATTTATTATTAATCTCAAATGACGAAACCAATCATTACTGCTTAATAAAAAGTTTGAGTAGATTACTTTCTTCACAAACATCCAAGAAAAAATGTACTATTCACTATTGTAGAAATTGCTTACCTGGGTTTAATTCTAAAGAATCATTATCTAAACACAAATCGTATTGTAATACACATGATTCATATTGTAATACACATGATTCAGTGCGTATTGAATTCCACCACCAAAATCGACAATGCAGTTTACTAATCACAATAGATCGATGAGAGTACCATTTGTAGTATATGCTGACTTTGAAAGTTTCATCAAACCTATCAGTACTTGTGAACCTAATCCTAATGAATCCTATACTAAACCGTATCAAAAGCATATACCAAGTTCGTTCTGCTACTACATTAAATGTTTCGATGAAAGTTTTTACCAAAGCAATCCAGTTTCATTTATTGCAAGTAATGAAACGGATGATGTTGCACAAATATTTGTTGACAGATTACAAGAAGATATCATAAAAATTTGTAACAGGATTAAATTTAAAAAGAATATTGTATATACACATGAAAATAAGAATGATTTCGATGCAGCAACTGAATGTCACATTTGCGGAAAAAATTTGGATAATAATAAAGTACGTGATCACTGTCACATTACTGTGACAGTGATCACGTACTTTATTATTATCCAAATTTAGACAGTGATCAAATTTAGAGGTGCTGCTCATAATAGTTGTAATTTAAAATGTAAAATTCCATATTTCTTCCCAGTACTATTTCATAATTTATCTGGTTATGATAGTCACTTATTTATCAAGAAATTATCAGGAAATTGAGCTGTTTCCCAAACCACAAAAAAAAGTATATTAGCTTTTCTAATTAGAGAGATTAAAGTTAGAGAGTTTGTTAAAGATGGAAAGAGTGTTGAAATAAAGCGTCAGATTCGTTTCTTAGACAGTTATAGATTTATGCCTTCTAGTTTAGATTCTTTATCAAAAAATTTATCAAAAGAGCAGTGTAAAAATATCAGAAAATCGTATTCAGAGAAAAAATTAGATTTATAACTAAAAAAAGGTGTATACCCATATAATTGGGTAGACTCTGTTGATAAACTTAATGAAACCCAATTACCCACAAAAGAATCGTTATTTTCCAAATTGAACGATGAAGATATAATTGATGATGATTACTTACATGCACAAAATGTATGGAAGGAGTTGCAAAACATTTAGAGATTATCATGACTTGTACAACATTTCAGATGTGCTTTTACTAGCAGATGTTTTTTTAAAATTTTTAGAGATGTTTGCATGAAAAATTATAAATAGATCCGGCTTGGTATTACACATCACCAGGATTAGCTTGGGATGCAGCATTGAAGAAAACAAAAGTAAAATTAGAACTGTTGAGCGATTACGATATGATACTAATGATAAAGAAAGGAATAAGAGGTGGAATCAGTATGATATCGAATAGATTAGGAACATCTAATAATAATAACATGGATGACGCATATGACAAAAGCAAAGAATTAACATTCATCCAATATCTAGACGCTAATAATCTATATGAATGGGCGATGAGTAAGGCACTTTCAACACATAGGTTTAAATGGATGGATGAAGATGAGTTGAAAAACTAGAAATCAATTCCATGTATACTAGAAGTTGATTTAAATTATCCTGAACATCTGCATGATGATCATAATGACTACCCACTTGCTCCTGAAAGAGTAAATTATGATAAAGTTGAAAAATTAGTCCCTAACTTGGAAAATAAGAAAAATTATGTTACCCATTATGAAAATCTTAAATTGTATGAAAGATTAGGTCTAAAGATCACAAAAATTCATAGAGGTCTAAGTTTTGAACAAAACTCTTGGTTAAGCGAATACATTAGCTTCAAGACCAAACTTCGAAAGTCGAACGATATTTGATGAAAATTTAATAGCAATTCACATGAAGAGAACCAAATTAATGTATAACAAACCAATTTACTTAGGCATGTGTATTTTAGATTTAAGTAAAACTCTAATGTATGAATTTCATTACGATTACATAAAGAAAAAATATGCTGATCGAGCAAAACTATTATTTACAGATACTGATTCTTTAGCATACGAAATAAAAACAGAAGATTTTTATGCTGATATTTCTAAAGATATTGAAAGCAAATTTGATACAAGTGAATTTGATCCAAAGCATCCAGCAATAGAACTTGTAGGATTCAAAGTTGAAAGAAATAAAAAAGTAATTGGAATGTTTAAAGATGAGTCTGGAGGAGCACAAATTGAAGAATTTGTAGGATTAAGATCTAAATTGTATTCCTACAAAGCACACGGTAAAGAAAATAAAAAATGTAAAGGAATAAAGAAAAATGTTGTTAAAAAGTATATTACACATGAAGATTATAAACATTGTTTATTAAATAAAAGAGATCATATTAGGAAAATGAATGTAATAAGATCATATTCACATGAAATTTACACAGAAGAGGTCAATAAAATAGCATTAAGCGCAGAAGACGATAAAAGAGTTATTTTAGAAGATGGAATACACACATTAGCATATGGACACTACAAACTAAAAGAAAATAAGACAATAGGACAATAAGACAATAGGTCAATTAGGCAATAGGGTAGCCCAAAAATTATTTTTTAAGAAAAAAAATATTTTTTAAGTAAAAATGAGAAATAATTATAAACTTATCAATGTTGAAGGGATAATTTTACCTAATGAACCACTAACAAATTTTCAATTGATCAAAGCAGCAAAAGTATTAAAAATAAAACATTTTAGAGGTGTATTTGTAAGAGATCAATTACCTAAAAATACACAAAAAAAAAGAATGTGGAATATTAAATACAAGAGATAGAAGTACACAGGGTTTTCATTGGATTTGCTGGTACAAAGACGGTGAAAAAAATTAAGTTTTGACTCTTATGCACAACCCCCACCTGTCGAAGTTGTTAATTATTTAAAAGACTCTGTTTATTATAATAGTGATAGAGTTCAGTTTGGAAATACTTCATTCTGTGGACATTTGTGTCTCTATGTTTTAAAAAAACTAGACGAAGGATATGATTTTCAGAATATTATTAATAATCTATGGTAATTTTTTTTTCTTTATATATAAAATGCCTGTTGATAAATTCGGACGTACAACAATTTATTCAACTACAAGTCGAGTAGTTTCAAATGGATTAACAGCATCTCAAGCTGATAGTATGTTTATTAGAAGAGATGGGCAAAATAATGCAACTAGTGATATTGACATGAATACAAACAAATTAATAAATGTAGCAGAACCTACAAATCCAAATGATGCTGCTACAAAGTACTATGTTGACACAATAATACCTAGTCCCAGCAGTTTAGAAATAGTACCAAATTCAAGTTTAACATGCATGGAAGTAAAATCCCAGACTCTTGAACCAAATACAGATGGAACAGCAGTTTTTATTCAAAATAGTGGTCCTGGTATTCTCAGAAAACTATGGTTAGAACTTAAAGGAACAAATCCTAATGGAAGTGTATCAAGTAACGTATTTATTAGAATATATGCAGATAATACGCTTTGCATAGGAAGTAGAGCTTGTGATTTATTATTTGCTCCACTTGGTGCACCAATTTATACTAACTCTTTACAAGGTTGTAATATGCATTCTAATATTGAATTAGGGGGATACTTTACACTTGATTTACCATTTAAAACTAATCTAAAAATTGAATCAAACAATAAAACTGGAAATCCATTTACATATTCGTTGCAACCTTTTATTACAATAAGTTCAACACAACAAACAAATTTTATTTCATTAATACCCCCATTTGTTTCAGATCTTAAACTATTCTCATCCACATTTAGATATTTTAACACAACTTATGGTAATGAGTATATATTATTGAACACTGCAGGTAATAGAAACGGTGTTTATTTAAAATATATTAGAATGCATGTTATCGGTAAATCTGGAAGTTGGTGGGAATCAAGAGTACGCATGTATGACGCAATCAATTCTCCTAAAAACAATGACTCAGTTATTCAACCTTGGACACCCTATAACTACAGAAATTTAATATTTCCTGTATACAAAAATAATAGCAGATGTATATACTGGTTTAGTAGATTTTTATTTATCTTCATGGAATGGAATTAATATTACTTCATTTGCTAATAGATCATCTGCACTATTGTATCAATCAAAACCAAAAATTGATTTTACAACTACTATCTCTTTTTACAGAAATTTTGGTAAAAATGACTCCATGCCTAGCGTTACTAATGGTAGAAGGTTAGTAGTAACAATAAACTCTGGTGATGAGCAAGTTGGGAAATCTGGAAGTTTTTCTGATTTAATAGGAGTAATTTACTATAATGCGTATGACCTCAATGAGATTTCAGTTATGAAATTATAGCTTGAAAAATTGATTTAAAATTACAAAATTACAAAAAATTTTTTAGCTCAGAGTTTATAATTTGTAACCATAATATATTAATATATTATGGTTGTTATACTACCATTACTTTATCTTTATATTTTGGTTTTGACACTTTTTTTAAAAAATGCACTTTTTTTATGAGCTAGAAACAGCATTTCATACTACGACTGGTTTAAATGACTTATGAGAATATGGATATGTTTATAGCTAAATATGATATGAGATTATGGTTAAGGATATGGTTGAAAAAAAAATGAGCCAGGACCCGTCTTTTTCTACTACTGAAGAAGTTTTACGTTATTTGAAGAACTTAATTCCAGGCAGAACAGAAATTGTAATTCAGGAACATTTAGCTCGTATATGTTTACAGTGTGTTAGTAGTAAGATATTCTAAGGAGGTTGTTATTAGATCTTTTCAGTATTTTGCTCCATCCATAAGTTTGTATAATCTATTGCAAACAGTTACAATTGCCTTCTGTAAGAATTCTTGAAAAGAATAATTTCAAAAGTTTCAAAATTTTAAAATTTCAAAAGTTTCTAAATTAAATGACTAGCATTTTTTGACTAATGTTCTAATAATCTGTTGAAGAAAAACAGAAACTTTGTTTTTTATTGCATGATGAAGTTTATGTTAAAAAAATGTTGTTATACCATGGTGGTATAACAACATTTTAGCCTCTTTTAAAAACTGGGTGTAATGGTTAGTTGCTTATTCGGTGGATCATTCTATATTTCCAAAATAATACCTATAAGTAAATTAAACTCTCAATTTCTTTTTGAACAAATAGGAATTACTATGCAATCAATAAAGGAGTCTTCATATTAAGTTAAAGCTATAATATGCGGTGGAAATAGAGGTATTTTTACGGCATTTTTTTAAATCTTTGATAGCTCAGCTCCAAATAAACCCTAATTGACTAATGATGGTATTTTCTTAATCTTTGATTATGTCCATTTGCTTAAAAACATTAGAAATAATTGGCTTACTGAAAAAACTGGTCAACTTATTTTTGTGATAAAGGAGTATGTAAAGTACCACAATGAGACCATCTTAAAAAACTTTATGAACTTGAATCTAAAAGTTTAGTTATATTATCCAATTTAAATCAAGTTTTAATATTTCCAAAACCAATTAAGAGGCAGTCAGTTTCTATCTGTTTAAGGGTATTTTGTGACAAAACTTACCATGCTTTAATTAATCATCCAGGACTGCTGCATATAAATGAAAGACAAGATACAGCAGATTTTATTAACATTGTTGTGTCATAGTGGAAAGTTCTCAATGTTAAGGGAACAGGTGCTGATATAAGATTTAACAACGAATTTCAAGCAGTAATTTGCGATCCTGATGATAATAGATTAGAAAATATTTTAAATTTTGACAATATGGCTTTAAAGATAGCTGAAAAGCAAGGTAAAAGAAAGAAACAACTTACTTGTGACACTGCAGTCAATTTACCACAAATGCAATGGTGTTGTTGAACTATGTAAATCATTATTAGATAGTTCACATCAATATGTCATTCTTAGTGAGTTTTCTACTGATCCATTGGAAAAAGAATTTAGCAAATTGCGTTAAGGTTCAAGAAGTACATAATTTACAAGGGCAATTCCATGTGAAAACATCCAGGACATGCAACATGCAACTCTAAGTCTCCAATTTTGCTGTTTTTTCACCCTACTCAAAGACTTATAAGATAAGTTATAAACATTCCCAAAATTTTATCATCTTATTCCAAACGGTTTCAAAGATATAAGTACTCAATCTTTGCCTTGAACCAACAAAAATCCGCCATTTTGAAAAAATGGTTTTGATCATTTTTTTTGTTCTGTGTGCAATGGAAAGCTGAAAATGTGTGTATTTACATATTTTGAGGCAAGGAATCCAATAAAACAACTTAAAATATTTAAAAATAAACATAACACCAGCAATTTTGACCCTTATTGCAATTTTACTGGGGCGAGTTTAATTGCAAAAATGACAATTTAGCTCGATTTTATTTTCTTTTTTAAGAGTTCGTCCTGAAGTTAGAGTTATTACAATGAATTGGAGAGTGGTCTTTTTTTAAACAGAAAAAATAGCATGGTCAAGTTGACTTAAATTTGTTACTTAAAAAACAAGAGTTATGAAAAATCAAAGGAAAAAAAAAGGTGGTACTCTTAAGTGCTTAATACATAGCAGTTTATGTTTAATAATTTTTGAAATTTTTTGCCACCCACCCTGAGCTTGTGAAGACCCCCTCCCTCCCCCCCCCCCCTGTTTGTTAAATTTTATCTGTTATGAACAAAAATATCTTTAAAAAAAATTTAGTTATTATTTTCTAATCTTAAAAATTAGAAAATATAAACTTACTTATAGGAAAAAAAAATTCCCACTTGAAAAAAAATTTAACTTGTTTGTTAAGAATAACTTCCCCTCCTTCTTTACTCAACTCCACCCCCCTACCCCCTATTTATTACACTTGGATAAATTCCCAATTCATCCTTGGAAAAAATTCCCACCCATCTTTTTATAAATTTTATATCGTTAGTAGATAAATTTTATGAGGAAGTTTAGAATCATAATGAGACTTTTTTTATTTAATGTTTCTAAGTATTTTATTAAATTTTTATTACTAAACTAAACATTGTAATGAATAATATACAGCTCTTATATATATATCGGGGTGCTTAACTCGTCAAGATAAAGAACTAGCAGAAAATGAATCGCTTGATACGACCACTTTTTATCACCAAAAGTATGTACAATACATAGACTCAATTGACCGTAGTGGGCTTAATATTCTCACAGTTAAACAGTAACTCATAGTTAGAAGTTAAAAAATGTTTTGTTTTAATTTCAGTTGGTAATTATAAAGTAAATCTTTTCGACTTTCAAAAGACAATTGTTATGCACTGAGCGTCAATCATTCACAGAAATTGTTGGGTTTTGGGGACAAAAATTTAACATTCAGAAAACATAACAGAAACGGAAACCAATTAAAACACAAAAATAAGAGTATACATAAGATTAACACAAATTTCAAATTACAGATTTGAAAAATATCATAAAAACTGTTGGGGTGGTTTTTTCTTTCACGGTCACCAACGCCTTTTCTATCTGGCGCTCTTTTTAGGAAAACTCCAACGCAATTTTCTAGATCATTTTCGGCATACTTAGGATGGTCTCTACAAAAACAAAATAATATATAAGATTTATAGAATATAAAATAAAGAATATAATAAAGATTCAATTATTATTATGTAATAAGTAATTATATTTTAACAAAAAAAAAAACTTATTACTACGCGTAATTTAATTGTTTGATCTAAACCGTGAAACCATTAAATCAATTAATTTTAAAGTCAGATTTTTAAAATTAAAAAAACCTAACCTTGAAAAACATAATCAACCTTATCAGACTGTTTTTTTTTACTGCACTTATAGTCGAACTAATTTAAAACTCAACCTTTATTTAAAAACCATCACCTCAAAACCTCACCTACTTCAAATTTATGCTAACTTTGGGAAGCAAAAGATCAATGTGCCAACAAGCTATTTAATTATAGTTTTTTGAAAACGATTTATACACCTATTTATACTTTCAATAAATTAAAAGACTTCAATGGGCTGTTTTGCTTAAATGAAGATATCTTTAATTCAAAAGACTTTTGACACTAAAAAATAACAATAAAACACTATGAAATCAACAAATGAATCTATAATAAAAAGCTTTAGTTTGTTTTCTACACCGTTTGTATATCACTTCCAAGTCGTCTATGCTAAAAACAAATTGCTCCATAAGTCCTTGCTAAGGAATGCTTAACATCTTGTGGATGTTACACCTGTCTTCAATAAATTCTTGTTTGGGGTACGGCCAATAAAATGTTTTATCCAATATAACCATGAAGTTGATACGCACATCATCATCATCATCATCATCATCATCATCATCATCATCATCATCATCATCATCATCATCATCATCATCATCATCATCATCATCATCATCATCTAGTATTGTTGTTATTTGGCCAACAGAGTGATTTGTTTGATTTTCAAAACTCTTTGCTACAAGAAAAACTGCCCAACATTTACATTATTTAGTTTATCAACATTGGCTAAAATCTCGTTAACTATATTTTCAATGTCATTTGAATATACGTTTTCAACTAATTCTTCTGTAAGGTCCTCAATAGCTTTGACTTGTTCAGGTTTTTTAAGCAAACTTTGCTGGTATTTTTTGAGCATTCTGCTGAAGGGAGAATTTGCTGTCAACTAAGGTATTGAGTAGGGCTAAATGATTTGACGCCTTTTTATCTTTCATTGTCCTCATTTTGAAGAGAACTTTTTCTGTTATTCTTTTATATCCTGTTATTTCTCCAGCTTTAAACTCTTCATATAAGAAATTTTTCTGGTGGGTTGTAAATCTTGTATGCTTACGTATAGGTATAGCCTACCCTGTAAATAGTAAGTGACCGGGGCCCCAGCTCCAGCCCTAGCTAAAAATGAGACTTTTTTGCAAATCTGGCCCCAGCAAAATTATAAGATTAAGCAGGGGATGATAGTCGGGGGTAGAAAAATTTATAATTCTTTATATATTATAATTTTATACTTATATTTACTATTTGTCAAATTCTGGCATATATTTATGCCAGTATTTAATAAATAGGGGCAGATACAGTAAGAAGGTGCAATTTTTTGAATAAGAAGCCAAGCAAGAATGAGTTTTGGTTTATTGTAAAAGAGATGATAGTTTGTTTGAGTATTGACCATGATTAGAGAAACAGCATAAATATATGTAAAGAGGAAGGTTAAAGCCTGCTGCTGCTGCTAATGACAATAATGATGATGATGATGATGATGATGATAATGATGATGACAATAATGATGATGATGATAATGATGATGATAGTGATGATGACAATAACGATGATGATGATGATGATGATGATGATGATGATGATGATGATGATGATGATGATGATGATGATGATGATGATGATGATGATGATGATGATGATGATGATGATGATGATGATGATGATGATGATGGTAATGATGACGATGATGGCAGTGGGAATGATGATTATGATTATGTTGATCATAATGATGTTTATATATGCATATATATACAAAATATAACATTTTGTACTTTAGGATGAATAAATGTTTATGCAGCCCCGGTCACAAACCCAGCCCCGGACCTGGTCAAATATCAATCCCAGTCGCTTACTACCTGCAACATCAATATTGCGCTAAAACTTAAATTTACTTTCAGTAACTATCGCTTCAGCATCAATTTCAATCAAGAGATTTGGAGTTGGACGAACAAATAAGCAAATCAGCATGATGTAATAAAATTGAGTCCATTGATGTATGTTTGACTGGCTACTGTGTGCATTTTTATTCTGATGGTTTCAAAGGTCAGCTTTAGTATCAAAAAACATAAGATACGACGACTTACAGTAAAAGACACCAGTGTTAAGACGCCTATCTTTTTGTTTCTTTTAATTTCTAATTGCTCTAAAAATTTCTCCACCATCAAAAGGTTTTATCACTGTTAAACCAGAAATGAATTCTAATTTTGAAAACTGAACTGTTTTACCTTAACCACATTTAAAGTATTGTCATAGTGTTATTCAATTATTGTTATATGAAATTGAATGGACTGAGCTGATATTTCTTATCTTGATAGCATTAACTGATTTTAACTTGTCAATTTCAACCACTGATACTTTTGAATCTTTTGAACCTCCAAAAAAAAATTCCTTTTTTAATATCCTGTGCTAATGTACAATTATTACCAGCGTTGATATAAGCATTAAAGTATCTCTTAGCAACAGCACTTTTGCAATCACATAGGTCTTTACTTTTTTGTGGCTTATTGTAATCATATCTTAAGAGGGGTACGCCTTTCATCTTACACGCCTCTTATCTTACGCCTTTCACCTTGCAAATATAAAACAACATTTTGGCATCTGAGTTAGCTGAATAGCACCCTAAAATAAAAAAAGATAATAATTTATAAAATCTAGTTGTGGATAAAAAGCAAACTATATCATTATACATTACAACAGCCTAAATTAATACTTCATCCACCTAATATGCAATTAAATTGCAAGGCTTTTGCATTTTTAGCAATAATTATAATTATTATATTCTTATCACCATTATCACTTTTTTTGTATATCTGTTTTACACTTGGAACACCTTAAGTAACCTGGTCAACTACATGGTCAGCCACACATAAAGTGTCTCTTGCATCCTGATCACTTTTTTGTATTATTGTGTGATATACTCTTTTCTTTAAATCACCAGCATTATTTTTGTAAAAAAAAGCAGTCAATATGAATAGACATTACCAAAACTTTCTTACCAAAATAGACTTTCTGTCCTTCTTTGAACTCAACAGGAAATATATTTTGAGACAAGGGTATATTCTGGATTAGATTTTCGATCATTTCTAGACATTCTGCTAGTAACGTGCAGCCATGACACTTTTCCGGATGGGATAAGCAAGTATTAGTTTTAAAGTCATTGTCTTTAGAACTACACAAAGCATAGCTGATACAGTGTGAACCAATATTTGACTTTTCTATGCAATGCAAACTATGCGTAGTTTTTAAATATCTCTTTGCATTTTCTAAAGATTTTTCTATATCTTTTATTGTGTTTGCATCTATGGACGCTATGGCAACACATTTCATTAGAGAAATAAACATATTACGTTAACAATAAACCAAATAAATTCTGCTTTATCAGAATGTAAATTTTACAATTTGTTTTATCAGAATGTAAATTTTACAATAGTTTTGATACGAGTTTATGGTTTGCAACTTTGCCATTGTTAGAACAGCTTTAGGTTATATCTACGGAATGAAAATAAATATTCAAAATAAAATAAGATAATATTTAGAATAATTTATTGATATTATAAAGACTTATTTTTGAAAACAAGGCATAAGAAGCTGTGCGTCAAAGCATATAATATGATCGATTTGCAAACGGCATCAGAAATCATCAAACACATTATATTTAATGTCAAATACCTGAATTTGGCATGCTAAAAAAATAAGTTGTTTGTAAACAATGTTTCTGTTGATGTCCATCGGTTAAAGTAATTTTGCTTGTCCCATAAGCTATATCTTGACAAAGTCCTGATGTAAATATATAACTTATGAAGTGTTTTGCAAGATCCATAATGATTTTTTGACGAGTTAACTTCTTTTTTTGTTTAAATGTAAGTGCTCCTGTTTCTTTCTTCCTGGCCAAATCAATTGTGTAGCTAAAAAAAAAAGTTAACTATTTTTTCGAGGATAAAAATCATTTATCAAGTGGTGCCAAATAGTCTTACTTGTTACATTTTTAAGTTTTCATGAGATATTCTTTTGAATAATTTTGTAGTGGTAGTATTGCGGATATAATAAGTACATTATGGCAGAATGTTTGAGTGTTTTAATAAGCTTCATGTAGCATATAGAAGAAAAAGAACTTTCTGGAGACACTAAATCAAGTGTGCAAGTACAACTATTCTCTATTTGGTCATGATTTTGAAACATTCTGTCTCTGTGAATTCTGCACATTTGACCAGACACTGAAAAAGAACCAGGAAATTCTTTATTAATATTTTCATATTGGTCTCTTGTTGCTTTTTGGAGATCGTTTTGTTTGACTGTTCCCTTGTTTGTTGGACGAACTTCATGGGATGGATGTAAGCATTGCTATGGTACATACCAGTATCTGCCATAATTCTGTTTGTGAAAAGCACATATAACTTGTTTATTACTTAGATCTATATGTATTCGCGACTCAATCACATATTTTTTGGTAAAACCATGAGCAAACATGGTTTTACCAAAAAAAGTGCTTACTCGTTGCATTTAAATAATCCAGTTTGTCTTGATCTTAAATGTTAATTAAAAATAAACAGTATTTTAAATAATCAACATTATTATGTTTAGTCATGTTATGTTTGTGAAATGATTGTTTTATTTTATTTTGACTCTGAATCAAACTCTTCTATCAATTCAATTCAAACTCTGCACTTTACAAATTTCATGTAAATTTATATTACATAACAATCCACAAATATCGCATAAAAATATCGTTAAAAATCTCTGAATATATTAACATGAACATGTATCCCATAAAAATATCGTTAAAAAACCTCTTAAAATATTTGTAAAAAATATTAATTATTAGGCATTTTGATAGCAATTAAGAATATTTGTAAATTTATAGAAATCATAAACCAAGAACCGTCCAAAAATGTTCTTACGATTTCCACAACTTAGATGTTGAATTATAAGTAACCACTATGTGGAATTTTTCATGAATTGTATCATAAAAAATAGTGGACCATTATATCATATATGTATAATGTTAAATTATGTATAATAAAAAAATATATTATAGAAATGGTATTATAAATATTATAATAATATGTACATTAATTAAAAAAATTATCATTTGGCGTCCCTTGGATATCTGCTGCCTGGCAAAAAAGAACAAACTGTCCTTTTCTCCTTCCTCCTCCCTCTCGGCGGCACTAAATTTTTTTTTTAAAGGTATTAAATAATTTAATTTAAATCATAAATCCACTTTTTTATGGCTAAAATAAATAAGATATTCAAATTCAGGGTTCACAAAGAAGCAAATTTCAAATATTAAAGAACTACAAGAGACCAACCAAAATTGAAAAATTCGATTTATTAAATAGCTACTGATTCTAACAGCAGTTTTTTTTTTCTGTCGAAAGTTATGTTATATTAAAGATATCTTCATTTAAGCAAAACCACCCATTAAAGTCTTTTAATTTATTTAAAGTATATAGGTGTATAAACCATTTTCAAAAAACTTTAAGTCAATAGCTTGTCGGCACATTGATCTTTTGCTTCTCAAAGTTAGCATAAATTTTATCATTTTCAAAGCAGGTGAGGCTTTGAGACATGGTTTTTAGAGTAAGATTGAGTTATAAATCAGTTCAATTGTATTTGCAGTAAAAAAAAATTAGTTTTTCTTTCTTAAAAACTTATAAAATACTAATATAAGCCTTGATTAACCAGAGACTTGGTGCTCAAAAGTACAGAACTTGCGTTATTGAATGCTCCTGGGGTAGTTTTGGGTAATGGGAAAAAATATGCTGCAGATATTTTAAAAACTTAATTATTTTCCTTAATGTATAAAACTTGATTCTATATTCGAATTGTTAAAATTCAGCACTTCCTCTCATTTTAAACAACTTTTCTGACTGCATGAAGCTGCTACATTGAAACTGCATGAAGTTGCTACATTGAAACAGAAAAAAAAGTCAACATTTTATGAAACTTCGAACCGCAATAACTTTTGAACTACTTTGAATTATGGGCTCAAATTTATAAAAAAACGACTCTTAAGGATCTGCAAAACTTTGAGTTTTTCTCACATTTTATATACATCAATTAATTTTATAGTCAGATTTTTAAAATTAAAAAAATCCTACCTTATCATTTAAAGATCATAATCTACTTTATCATTTAAAGGTCATATTTAAGAGCAACTTTCTGTAAGAATCAGACAGAGCTCAATAGTGACCCTCTTCAAAATCACAAGTTTTTTAATGTTGTTGCTATTCATACTAGGAGCACAATTCCAAAATTAAAAAAAAAATTAATTGGTTCTCTAGATATTAGATGTCAAAGTTTGACTAAACTTTTAGAAATATTGTCCAAATGGTGTTGAAGGCATTTTTGAAATCAAAAAAAAAAGCAAAGTAAATACTTTACAACGAGTAATCCAATTGATTATTGTTTATTGGCGAGTGCAGACCAAAAATTAATAAAATTAGTAAAAGAAATTTTTTCTTTGTCTAAATATCATGCTTCAAAATACGGGAAAAATGTTTTTTTTTTGTCATTTTTGATTTTTGTTTTCATTCAAAGCCGCGATTACCCCATAATTTTTTTTGTTTTTATAAATTTTTATCTAGTTTAGTACCTACAAGTATAAAAACAACTATGGAAAAGTAAAAGCTCAGCCGCAAAACGGAACTCAAAAACGAAATTTTAATCTTTTTACGCATTGATTGTGACATGATAATGGTTAAAGCCTGGATTCACTATAAAATTCAATTTAAAAAAACTTTTACTGACCTTTAATCTACCTTATTTATAAAAAATACTAATGGGGTATTGCAATAGTTCAGAAAAAATAACATATAAATAGTATAAATATTTGCTTGGCGCTTCTATATTTATTTATAAGCACTTAAATTTAGTATGTTTCCTTATTACTCTATTATATTTTTTGAGTATAATTTTTACTCCAAATATGTTTTGAGTATGATTATTTTATATTATAATAAATCTCTTTTGCATATTTATAGTAAGTTAAGATTTTTTACTTTTTTAAAGACATTTTGATTAAGTATCTTCAAAAAATATTTCTTACTGCACGTGTTGACGCTTTGAACGGATTAATTGAAATAAATAATGAAATGGTTGAAACAAGCCAACTCACTAAAAATATACAACCATATTTTACCAACCTAAAGATAAACTAATATTATACTATTTTTGTAAAAACTTGTGATTAAATAGATTTGTAACTGCAAGTAGTAAATCCTAATAATTAGTTTTCATTAATTAGTTTTTGAATCAAAATAAAGAAGGTTGTAAAATAATGAAACTATTTTAAGGTCTTAAAGAGCTATGAGCTAGCTAATGATTGGAACGAAAAATCTCTAATTGAAAATCGTTTAAACAGAAATTTTAATAATGCAGAGAAAATATGTGCATATCATCGCTATACATTAGGAATAGGATTATATTTCTTTCACATTTTTTTTTTTTTTTTTGTGGAAACAAGGAAAAAAATGTATGCACCCTAATCACAAAGTACAAACAGGGAAGAAAGCATTATTAGGGCAACCCGCACTAATATCTATGACACTTCAAATATCTTCCCATTATAATTCATACATTCCAATCGGTTCAATTATATGCAACCGCCATTGAAAAGAAAACTATTCCGATATATATTGATTTTATACCAGATGAGTTTTTACAAAATCAAGAACTTAATACTTCAAATGAAATAAGAGAAAATATCACAGCTTGTCTTGGGACCAGTCCAATTAAATTCCAGTTTAAAAGAAAACTTGAGCTTATCAATGAATCCACAAAGCAACAAATGCGAAAGAAATATAAACGTATGGAAGAAACCTTCAGAAAAAAATTTGCAGAACCTATTATGCCTGGTCAATCGGAAGAGTTTTTTAAAATGCTTGAAGGTGATGAAAATACAGAAACAGAAATTCCAGATGAAATTGAAAAACTCGTAGAAATATATAAAAACAGTGTTGCAACATGTCAACTTGTAATTTTGGCATTTATTGATCATAATAAATACACAAAGCAATTTTTATGCAACACTTTTAAGTGCACAAAATATAAAATAGGACTTGGCAGAAAATGGAAAGCCTCACAAAATAGTTTTGTACTACCCCAAAAGAATTTATTTACTAGAAGTAGACTTTCGATTCCAAAATGTGAACATTTTTTAGATTTCATCTTTTTAAGTGGACTGTTACAAGACGTTTCTTAAGGTACTTCCAAAATAAAGTATGACAGTGGTGATGTTGAAACTGTAGCTAGTGCCATTTTAACAGTAAAAAACAGTCACACCATCACTTTATATAGAGAAAGTTGCAAAATAATTGTGTACGAGCCTCTGTCCAACTTAGGTTTAATGCGGATACTAAATGGAATTAAACCATCACATAGAAAATGCATTTGCAACACTTGAACAATTCTCAAATATGTTCAATAAAAAATCAACTGTTGAGAAACTTGAAAGATCAAAAAGTTATTTAAAAACTAAATATAAACTTCATTACAGCTATTTTGAAAATGAAATTGCAACACATTCAACTTGATTTGCCCTTTCGGATCCTGAAAACATGCGATCATGTAGCATTTTAAATGATTCTGTGTGCTATGAATGTAATGAGCTGTTTGAAGTTTTAGATGAAGTCAACCAAAAAGGAAATGAAAATGATGTTGGTGATGATGTATTGTATGACATTAAAGTATCAATAGGCAGCATCACAGAGTATATGAAACACCTCTTAAGAGATGCACAACAGAAAAAGGCAAAGAATGATGCATATAAACAACTAGATGACAAAACACCATTTTGGTTGAAAGACTATTAACAAAGATATTATCCGTGATTTTTAGAGAGAGTCAGAAATACTATTTTGGGAAGAAAGGCATAAATATGCATATAGATGTTGCTTTTTTTACCAAAAATAATGACATTCTCAAAAAGCATGTTTACCTAACAAACTTATATTACTGCAATCAGGATGTTTCCTCTGTTATCTCTATTGTTGAACCAGTTCTAAATCAGATGAGCCAGAAATAGTGAATATTTTTGCAAAATCGGATAATGCTAACTGTTATCATACTAACTATTCAGTTGAATCCATGTACATACTATTTAAAAACAAAAACTTTAAACTTCTTTTGAAACTATTATTGGGTTAGAAGAACATATGCTGACAGAACACCTCAAAAGATCTGAATAATCTCCTTATGATAAAGTAAAAAAAGTTTATACTGAAAAGTTAAAAAACAACTTTGCAAGATCATTCTAATTCTATAACCGCATCGGTTAAGATCATAAACAATATATATTCTCAAAAGTTCCATAAAATAGGTTGGGCATTGCCAACAAGAAAAACTTTTCATTTTTGAATTAAGCTGAAAAAAACTTCTTTTATGAATACTTCATAAATGGAGAAAATACAGGAAACAAGATGTCACCAGAAGAGGTAAACAGAGTGATAAGAAAATATCTTACAGCTGATAAGTTTGTTTTAAGCCAACAAATAAGATCTTTGTTCTCTAGATGGAGTAAGCTATTAAGAATTGGAGAGTTGACTGCTCCGACTTATGAAGAAAACAATAACAATGAACTTGAAAATCAAGAAGCCAAAAAATATCAAGAAGAAATATACAAACTTGCAAACAAACTTTTTTTTTTGTTATTTGAAATTTGAATTTATGTTAAAAAATAAATGGGTGGCAGTTGTTCACAAAAACCAACTTTTTTTTCAAGTTCAACAATGCCTTCGACACCATTTGGTCGATATTTCTAAAAGTTTAGTCAAACTTTAACATCTAATACCTAGAGAAACAATAAATATCTTTAAATTTAAGCTTCTAGTATAAATAGCAATAACATGATAAAAAATTAGCAATTTTGAATAAGGTTACTCTACAAACTTAGTGTTTTTGGCTGATTCTTACAGAAAGTAAGAATCAGCCAAAAACACTAAGGGAATTTTTTAAAATTTGGTACCCCAATTAGAAAAAGTTGTCATTTAAAGATTGCTAAGAAATGCGCACACATATTAAAAAGTAATAGTTTTTAGACATACCAGTTGTTACAGATGAACATAAAACTAAGGTTAAAAAGTTGTAATAAGAAAAATAGCAATTGTACACGGTCCTAAGGTTAAAAAGTTGTAATAAAAAATTAATATAGCAAATGATGAATAATGGATACGAATATTAACAAGTAATATTATTTAGACATACCACTTGATGCAGAGGATGATGAAACTAATGTAAAAAAGTTTTAAAAAAGAAAAATATAGCCATTGATAAAAAAAAGCATACACAAATAGAAAGTAAAAATTTTAAAACTTATCAATCGTACCAGATGAAGATGGTCCTAAGGTTAAAAAGTTGTAATAAAAGTTAATATAGCAAATGATGAAAAATGGATACACATATGAAAAAGTAATATTATTTAGACATACCACTTGATGCAGACGACAATAAAACTAAGGTAAAGAAGTTGTAATAAAAAACAAGTATTGCAATTGAAGAAAAATGCATACACATATTAGAAAGTAAAGTATTTAAAACATACCAATTGTAGCAGATGAGGATGTTCCTGAGGTTAAAATGTTTTAATTGAAAATAAATATTGCAATTGCTGAGAAATGCATATACATATTAAAAAGTAATAGTTTTTAAACTTACCACTTATTACAGTTAAAGTTGGGACTAAGGTTTTTAACCTTAGTCCCAACTTTTTTTAATTGTTATAAAAAATAAATGTTGCATTTGATAAGGAATGCATAACAGGTTTTTAGAACTTACCAACTGTACCAGATGAAGATGGTTCTCAAGTTAAAAATAGGGTAAGACACCGCAAAAAAAAAATAAGTTTAGCATTAAATATATTCACGGAATAAAAATTACTGGCTTTCAAAATTACCAACTATAGCAAGTGATGAAAGAAGAGTTAAACAAAATATGAGTTAAACCTAGACACACATGTTTAAACTTTTGTTACTATGATTCATAACAAAAGTTATAATATACAAACTTACCAATGGTAGACTTTGTCGATTCAACTAAAGGTAACAAAAAAATTGTACAATAAAAAATAACACCTTGTAGTTGTCAAAAGTAAGTTCAAAAAATAACAACTAAAAAATTAAAATATAAAGATTATATGTATATAAACAAGAAGCTAACATTAAGAATGGGTATATACTTATGTAAACCAAAAAAATACATAAATTAGTATCAGAGGCGTAGAAAGAATTTTTTGGTGTTCGAGATAGGTAACTTCCAGAAATGGAGCAAACTCCAAACATTTATATGTTTATACTTATGTCAAATAATGAAGGTTTGCAAAAAATTGCGATGATTGGAGGCTGGAAACAAAAAAGCCCCAAAATTTTCGCCCCCCCTTGCCCCAAACGTGAGAGCAACAAGTTGATGAAGTATTTTTTGTATTATTCTTAACTAGACTTATATTCATCGATAAATTTTAAGTTTCATAGTATTATCTATTAGCGTTTAAAAATTATTACTATATAAAATGTGCAACCCCCTCAAATTGAGGGGGGTTTAAACTTTATATGGTCATAATTTTTAAACGCTAAAATATTTTTAAATGAAATCTAAAATTTATCGATGAATATAAGTCTAGTTAAGAATAGTACAAATAATACTTCATCAACTCGTTGCTCTCACGTTTGGGGCAGGGGGGGCGAAAATTTTGGGGCATTTTTGTTCCCAGCCTCCAATCATCGCAATTTTTTGCAAACACTCATTATTTGACATAAGTATAAACATATAAATGTTTGGAGTTTGCTCCATGTCTGGAAGTTACCTATCTGGAACACCAAAAAATTCTTTTTACGCCTCTGATTAGTATACATCAAGAAAAAGGTATAGACAATAATAATTATATCTTATATTTAAAAAAACTTTAGAAACATTGAGTTAATGCAAAAGTGTTATGGGAACTATACTTACGAAATCTCAAGAAATCTATAATAATAGTGCTGGGATCTAAACAAGAAGTAAATATTAGACATGTTTGTATAATTATTTAAATAATATTTAAAGAATGAAGTAGTATACAAAAGGAAAATGATAAAAGAAGATGAGTGTAATTTTTATATCATTTTAAAACTAAACACTAAAAAATATGTTTGTTAAGAATAAATCAACATAAATTTATTTGTAGACTTCTATAGAAATTAAAAGAAAAGAAGCAAATTATACATATCATAAAATAATTTATTCTTAACAAAGCATTTGTTAATACACAAATAAGTATTATTAATACTCACTTGTGTATTAAAAAATTTTTAAACTTATTGGTATTGGTGTCAAAAAGAGTAAGGTTTTTACATTTATGTTATTGTCTTAAAAATAGTTAGCAATAATATCATTATGAAAAAAATAATTTGCTTACTATCTGTTAAAGAATCTATGTATTTTTGAAACTCTTTTTTTTACCATTTTTACTGTTATCTAATAATAAAAATTATGCAGAAAAAAAAATTGTTTTTCTAAGAACTGGCCTCCCTATCCGCCCCCGTATTTTTATAGTTCGCTGTTACCGAAAAAAAGTTCATAAAAACAGAAATTAGGTACCAAAAGTGCTGCACTTAGTTATATATCTGCTCCCATTTTTTTTTGGCTGAAATTTGGCAGGTAAAAAGAAAATACATGTAGAAAGTAGAATAAATAATAAAAAAAGCGGGCTCAACATTTCTTCGATACGAAATTAACGTGAGAACTTCGACTAAATTTTCATGGAAAATTGTCAGCAAAAAAATTCAAAAAATAGTTAGGCAACCATACTTAAAAATAATATAAGAATCAAGCTTGACCTTTCTTCTTTCAAAAAATATCCTATGTTTATATGTGTTTCTAAAAAGAAACACCTCAAAAAAACGTTTGCCTAAGGCTACCTAAAAAAAGTGGTATTTACAGAATAACACATAGTAAACTATCTGCTCCCATTTTTTTTTCGTTGAAATTTGGCATGTGCTTAGAAAATGCATGTAGAAAGTTAAATCAATAATAAAAAAAGCGGGCTCAACATTTCTTCTACTATAAATTAATGTGAGAGCATATACTATATTTTCAGGACCATAACAAACCATAAAAAATTAGTAACCATACATTAAAAGCCACATAAAAATCAAGAATAACCCTTCTTCTTTCAGAAAAATATTCAGGTTTATATATGTTTCTAAAAAGAAACACCACAAAAAAACGTTTTTCTGACGCTACCTAAAAAAAATGAAAAAAACGTGGAACAAAATTTTGGCACAAAAATCGGCTCCGTAAAACGCGATTTCCGCGTACCTATATATATATATAAATATATGTATATATGTATATATATATATATATATATATATATATATATATATATATATATATATATATATATATATATATATATATATATAAATATATATATATATATAATATAGGTAGAACATGCATGAGAGTACTGACACACCAACTGCAGGTTTGGGTTGTGGCAGCAAATTTTCTTCAAAAGTTTAAACATATAACAAAAACAAATCAGGGCTCGAATTAACGTAAAAAAATCTAATCCCGATTTTTTTGTTGCTCATAACCCCTCCTCCACTCCCGCCGTAGGGGAGGGAGCATTATTTATTTTAACTTATTTATAATAACATATATTATAAGTCTCATTTTTGCATAAGATGTCATAACATTTACGTTTAGCGGTTGTAAAGTAGCTTTAGTTATAATTTACATTATTACTATTATTATATTGCATTAAATCTAACGGCTGTATTTTTGTAAAATCAATGAACTTGATATAATCTTCTTTTAATTAATTATTTCATTTTCTATTTTATTTACATATTTTAAACTGCTTAAAACAACTAGTATATTTAATTTCCTATAAATTTTTAACAGTAAAAAAAATTATTTAAAACTCTAACAAAACAATCTATAAATTTGAAACAGTTATAAAAAACTATTAAAAATGACGAAAACATTATCGCGATAAAATGTTAAAACTTAACATTTTCACGAAAACCCGCTCAATCACAAACAAGAATGATAATTAAATTCTTATTAAGTAAGTTTTCTTATCTAAGTAACCTTATCAAATTCCCATGAAAATTCTATCAATTGCTTTTTTATTCAATGTATTTTTTAATAAAAGTTAGCGTTAACTTTTTTCATTCAATAAAATAAAGCGAAAGAAAAAAATGTGTCTAAATAATAGAATTTTTTACGATCTAATAGTTTTTTTGGTTTTTGATTTAAGTTTTCCCAAGTAGTACGCAATATTAAACTTTTTCCGTAACGAGTCAGCGTCTTTTACGGCCATTTTACGTAAGCCACGCCCGATTGGAGTATTATGAATAACATGGTTAGATAATCAAACTGAACCTAATGTTGTTTGTTGATAAATTCGCGTGGCCTCTATATGTTGCGCACTGCTTAATTGCGATGCCAGTGAATCTTTTTTCATTGATATTGTTCCTGGTTTGATCCAGGTCATGGAAAACAGTTTTGTTTTACATAAACTGCATCTTAATCTTATAACTTCATTTCCATTTAAATCGTATTCTAACTCGCAACTAAAATGTGGTCCTTATTTGCATCCATTTATTGCTATTAATTTAAAATTAGCAAATGTACTAACAAACTTTGAAGTTTTTTTTTAATAACTATTTAGAGTCTATATTGCCTTCCACTATTCTTCGCAAAATAAACTTATAAAAATATCATTAAATTTGTTCATAATGAATGAGCTAAAGAAAGTGACTTTTCAATCAATTAACTTTTATTTCTTTTTTCAATCAAAATCTTTTATTTCTTGATTCGAATAGGTATTTAATCGTTTGTTTTTTATAAATTTTTCCTTCCTTAAACAATCGGTCTTTTTCCTGCATTTGAACATTTTTGCTAATTGATTTTCTAAATCTTTTATTTTTCTTTCTTTTACTTTATGCTCCGCTTTAAAAAAAAAAATTATCGTTACGGAAGTCACTGCAGTTTTATACTTTAAAAGAACACTAAATATTAAATAAAAAAAGAATAATCACGAAAAAAAGAAAGATCGCGAAAAAACAAATTAAAAAAAAAACTAATCGCAAAGGTGCGAAAAGTAATCGCGATCGCGATACGCTTAATTCGAGCCCTGCAAATACTGACAAAAATAAAAAAGAAGATTTATTAAATATAATAATAATCAACCAAACAAATAAAAAATTTTACATTTTAAATATAGAATTGGATTAGATGTTATTCTTTTTAAGGAGCTATTCAAATTTCTCTAAATATGTTTTTAAATTAGTGTACTTGCCTTAAGTTTTAAGACCTACATTTTTATATGATTCTGAATCAGTATAATGTATTTTAAAATAATCAATCATAAAAACAGGGGGAGGGAAGAGGAGAACGTCGAGTAGCTCCTATTTTTGAATTCCTTTTCTTATTATTAAGCCAAATATCTTTTATTTTCAGATAATATACAATGACAATTTATTGTCTTGTATAACATAACATAACAACAAAAGTTGTGTAACACTTTTTGTCTTCGTGTATAAAATTTATATCGTCATTGTATATACAGTGCTGGACAATGAATTAGAAATTTGTACAATTTCTGTCTATTTCAGCAAGTATATACCAAATAGCCCCTTAAAATATATTAAAAATGACAAAACTAAGTGTATAGGTTTTGAAATTCAAATAAATATCTATGCAACATGCCATTTTGTTTGTTTACGTGACGTTTTGTTTACTTAGTGACGGTTTGAATATTATATATAATTTCATGAAATTTGTAAATATAAGTATTGTACAAAATGTGTTTGATGAGTGAACGGTATGATGTTAGTGGTATGGAAGTGAACGGTATGATGTTAGTGGTATGCAAGTGAACGGTATGATGTTAGTGGTATGCAATCTTTATTTGTGTAAATGTATGGTACATTTTTATTGTTTCTTTAGATTATTGTAATCAGATTAGTTTTATTGTAAAAATTATAAGTTAATTGATGCAATGGAAAAAGTTTCCAATCTCAACTCTGGTAAAAAATGTGAAATTAAAGCTTATCTCCAGTGTTCTTCGATCAAAAGTAAGGATATTGCAACAAAACTAGGCATTTCACCAGCTTCTGTCAGTAAAATTAAACAAAGACTTGAAATTGATGATGATATTTTGAGTTCGAATGGTAAAAACTGTAAACGAATGAGGAAGACGACGGCTCGTGATGATCATCAACTCATATCTTTATGTAAAATAAGTTGCATATCATCCTCTGCCGAGCTGACAAGGCAATGGCAAATCTATGATGTCAACATCAGTAGTAGAACAACAAGGAGGAGGCTTGTGGAACAAGGATATTGGCCTACAGACCAACTGTGAAGCCTTTTCTGAACAATGCCATGAAAGAGAAACGCATTGAATGGGCTTTGAAGTATCGTGATTGGACAGCTGAAGATTGGTCTAGGGTAAGTATTAAGTTTTTACATTTCCTAATGTATTCTATTACTCTTACTGTACTTTTTACTGATTTATCTACATGTACATTATTAAGTATGAATATTTATTGGTTAGGGTTAAATAAAAACTGAATAGCAAAATGGTTAAATAATTTTTTTGTTTTGCTTGTTAAGGTCTGCTTTTCGGATTAGTCGTCGATTGAAATCATGCTAGAAAGAGTGCTCTTTGTTCTTAGATGTTGCACTGAACGTGATTTACCGGGCTGTGCAGTTTCAAAAGTGAAACATGCTGATAAAGTTATGGTATAGAGTTGCATATCTGTGTTCGGTACAGGACAGCATCATATTGTCGAAGGTACTATGAGACAAGATCAATACAGAAACATCATCCAAGATCGACTTTATCCACAAATGAGGTAATGGTTTGGACAAGGGAGAGGAATATTTATGTAGGATGACGCTCCATGACATACTGCAAAACCAGTGATGGCGTTTCTTCATGCTCTTGGCATAGTTATTTTGGACTGGCCGGGGAACAGTCCCAACCTCAACCCAATAGAGGGATTGTGGAACAAACAAAAGCGTGAAGTTTTAAAGATGCCCTCCACTAACAAATGTGATCTGATAGAACGTTTGATACGAGTATAGCACCATGACAAACGTCTCGAACGACTAACTGCCAAATTTATTTGGGGTATGCCTAGACGCGTTGCTCAGGTCACCAAGAACAAAGGGGGATCAACTCAATATTAAAGACTGTTTGATGATAAACACTTATCCTATACTAACTAATTATCATATGTGTACATGTAGTTATATATGCCCTACATACTTTTGTGCAAGTATTGCTGTTATTTTGCAATAAATTTACTATTCAAAACGTAATTTTGTTCAAAAATTAAAAATTTCTGAAAAAAACACAATGATAATAGAGATTGTATATGCACAAATTTTATTGTTGTTGCCACAGTTATTACCAAAACTAAATCTTTTTTTTACATTTCATTTCTTTCATAAAGATTTTTCATAGTAGAATATACATTATGTATTTATATGCATAATCTATATTCTTTTATGAAAAATCTTAAAATCTGAAAGAAATGAAATGTAAACAAAAATTAATTTTGGTAATAACTGTGGCAATAACAATAAAATTTGTAAAAAGTATTGACCACGGCTGTTTCAAAGTGGACATTCGGCTTCTTGTTATTTTTTCAAAATAATTACTTAAGGGGTGTTACTAAAATTTGCATAACTTTTGAAATATTTAAGATAATTTCGTTCTGTAAAAAGAATATGAACACGAATTAAATGTTTTATATTTTAATATTAATGAATTAATTACAGCTTGTTCTGATTTTTAAATAAACGCACAAAATGACGAACTTGGCTGAATTTCGAAATTTTAATGGCACTTTTTACTAAAAATAATCAAAAAAAATGATATTTCTGTTGACTTATTTGTAATATAAACATAGTTAGACTAATTATAAAACATTTATTTTAGTTACATCAAATGTGAAAGGATACAGGCATTATAATAGGCGGAAGAAAAATATCGCAAAATTTTATTAAAACTTTTTTTTTGTTAAAAAAACTTTTCTTAAAAAACATTTTTTTTTTAAAAAAAAAGATTAAAAGTTTCGAATTATTTTTGCTTTCCAACGTATAATAATTTCTTGAAAAATAACACATTTTTTATAAATATACATAATATAGGCAATTTAAATAATTTGATAAATCGTTTTTGTGGTTGTCATAAATAATTTTTTTATAGTTAATATTATGAAAAATAACTTTGCGTAACTTTGTTTATTTTATACCTCCAAAATTTGTCTCGCCGAAACAGTTGTTTCAATAAAATTCGTAAGTAAATAGCTTGGGAAGTAACGCTATAAAGTTAGGTCATCACTTAGAAATGTCAAAGCGTAAAACTAAAAAAAAATTGGTTATAAAACATGCCAAGTTTAAAAACATATTTGATAACATAGCAAGAGGTACATAAAATAATTTTTATATCTTCATCTGCATAAAATGTTGAAATTTCAATAACTTACGTCATCCATCAAAAAATTATTATTTTACATTTAAAAGAAATAAATTTAAAAGTATAAATGCATTAAAAATTGAGTTATAGTAAAAAAATTACACGGATGACGTAGGAATCTGATAGAATAGACATTCATTGCTAAGTATTTCAAATTTCAACCATCAACCATGTAGCTATGCTATCAAATCTTAGTTGGCCCAAGAAAAGTTTTCCGTAAAAATCGCCAAAAACAGAAAAGTGATCTAAAATCATATAAAATATTTTAACAATTCTTATTTTTATTCCGTTTCATGCAAATATTTATTTAACAAGGAAAGATAGGTCTATCATATTATTTTTATTTAAACATGAAAGTGTTTATAGAAAAAAAAAATTATTACTTTAAAGTTATTGAATTTTTATACTTTATATGCGGAATTTTTTTAATGTATTTTACGCGGAAACTTTTTTTGCTAAACCCGTGACGTAATGCCCAATTTTACATTGCGTGAAACAGTACTTTTATTCAACAATATTGTTAATTAAAAGTAATTATTACTTTGTAATATTTTTTATTTAAGCTTTTTACAAATTTTGTCTTTTTAGTTTATTTAGACTGTATTTATAGTTTTATCAAAAACTATAAATACAGTCTAAATAACTAATATGAAATAAAAATAATATGATAGATCTATCTGAAATTTCAACATTTTATAGTTTGTATTTATAGTTTTATCAAAAACTATAAATACAGCTTTTGATATAATTATCTTTATAAAAAAATAAATATAGACAAAAAATTTTTTAAACATTATTTCATATATACTAAAACTATATATAAATCAATTTTTTTGAAAAATCTAAGAAATAATCTATTAATGAAATTATAATTAAATTAATAACTTACAATCTAATCTATTTCAAACTAATCTTTATGAAACCGTTAGTTATTATTATTTAGATTTCAATGTTATTTCGAGATAAAATAAAATATGACGTACGCATGTAACAACTACCAAATAAAATATCTACAAAAAATTAACCATAAAACTAAATATTTTTGACCGATACTAATTAAAAACGAGATTTTCACTTTAGTTTACATGTTTGTTTGATCTGTGTTTCATTATAAAATGACACACTTCCGAATGTAATGCAGACGACTTTTAAAAGTTCCACGCAGACCAAAAAAAATATTTTTTGATTCCAAAAAGGTCTAGGACGTTCAGGACGTAAACTGAACGTTTTTTTTCCGTTGAGCGTTTGCTGGGTTGTAACTCTACGAGTTACGACGGCGTCTTTAAACGCGCATTTGTAAAGCCCATCATGAGCTATGAAAAAAAGACCATGCTTCACCCATGGGATTTCAATTTCCATGGAAATCTCCCCCTCCCCCCCTCCCCCCATGGTTCATCCATGGGATTTCAATTTCCATGGAAATCCCCCCATGGAAATTCCATAGATTTTTAATTTTCATGGAAAACCCCCATTGAAATTTCATGGAATTTCCATTTCCATGGGAAAACCATGGTTTACTCATAGAATTCAATAATACTTCCATGGAGTTCTACTGAATAAACATGGAACTTCATAAAATATTTCCGTAAGGTAAGAGAGAGGCGGTTCTACGGATGTGTGTTATGGGCGGGGGTAGGGGTGTTATACCCTTTCTTCCCCTCCCCCTCCCTACCATCAAGGAAAACAATTTTCAATTTGTTGTCGATTTTTTGAAAAATATAGTTGGCTAGTCTGGTATCCCCCCTTTCCTTAACTTTTTTCTCAGAATTGGTGTATATGAACTGTATATATACAATAAATTATTGTATATATACAGTTACATTACATTAGTGAATAATAATAATAATATACTTGAAACAAAGTTGAAAATAAAATTGTTTGCCACATTTCGAATCACATAACAAAGTTTTATTATATATCACACTTTTAAAAGCGAATAAATAAAGACGGTATCGATTTAAAAATAATTCTCTAAAAACATCTTTATAATTAGAATTTTTGACTCAGCTTAAAATAGCTTTCTTTTTTTTTTTTCCTTTTTCAACAGTTTCTATGTCAGGCAGACATATTGTAATGGTTTCTAAAGCAAACCTCCGATTATTTTCAGACTTAATCTATACCACAAAAATATTTCTGCATTGGATTGTGTTCTTAGTTAAAGTATTTGTATAACAATGTTCTCAACATTGTTCTTACTTTCCTCATGAACACAGTTAAAACATGTACACAATTGGAATTCGTATTGTGTATGTTAATATAATTTATGATATTTTCTAACTATGCTAATTAATAGTTTTATTTTTTAATTCATTAGTTGCTATGTTATTATTAATGAAGTGAATCGTTATTTATTTGATTATACACCGTCATAGAAGTTTGCTTTGCTAAATAAACTTAATAAAAATATAAAAATTTATAGTTTATATTGTTTTAAGAGAGCGATTCATTATGGTGAAAATGTTTTCACATGCTTTCAAACAGTTGTTATTTAAGTTAAAACAGTGTTTTATTGATTCAGCCGTTTTTTTATCATAAAACTTCGGAATATATCAATACTCCTACAATTAGAATCAAACAAATTGTACTCATACACCGTTTGATTTTAAAACGGTTTTAATAAAGTAAACAGCTGACTAAGCAACAAAAAGAACAAAATATTAAATGAGCAGTTGTCTAAGCATTGCAGTCAATAGAAAAATTATTTTAGCGGTAAAATTTTAGATTTAAAAGAATAAAACTAAAATAAAAAACTCAAACTTGAATAAAACTAAAAAAAAAAGCTCGCAAGCATTTTCGGAAAAATAACAAACCAACGTTTTTGTTCACATTTTATAACTTCAAATTTATAAGGCTTCATAAACGGAATATTAGTAATGGTGTTACCACAGTTTTTCAAGCTTTACATAAATGTGTGTTCATTCATGAATTCGACTGTCGTGTTATACTACTTGTTTCCTCTGTCCATAGTTTCGAATGTTCCAGGAGAGCATGCTTCATGCAAGGAAAATTTTACTACCCCTTATCTTCAAAACCCTGTTCCATCTTGTGGCGAAAACAAAAATATTATTTATGGTTTTTGTGAACCAAGTATAATTTCAAAATCGAGCACCACATTTTTATGTTTAACGACAATTAAATTTCGTTTACTTACTTTCACAGCTCAGTGTTCTTCATATGAATATGAAACTTGGAAATTTTACGTTGAGCCGTTATTTCCAAAATACAGCGTTTATATAATATATATGATACTTTGTGCTCTAATATTTCTGATAACAATAGTTATAAATTTTGCTGTCTTAATTGCTGTGGTAACAACAAAATTGTTTAAATCACTCAATACCGTTGTTTACGCAATGCACATGACTTTAATTGATTTGCTGCTAGCTTTATCTGCTCAAGTTTTGCACTTATCTGTGACAATAATAATTCAAGAAGATTATTTTCACGGATATATACTCACTTCAAAAAATACTTTTGAATCTATTTTAAATTGGTATAATCACATTGACTTTATATTGATAAACGCCCAGTTTGCAAATTTGGCGTTATTATCTGTGGAAAGATGTCTTGCAATTTTTAAACCATTTTGGCACTTACAAACAGTGACACCGAGAAAATGCATTTTCTCTCTTGCATTAGTATGGCTTTATACAATAGTTGTATACGTCATTAATTTTTATACTATTGACATTCGCAAAGTGAAATATATTTCTTTTGTGTTAGCATACGGTATACCAACACTTATAATGATATCGACTTATTTTATAATAATATGGGAAGTTCGTAGTGCCAAAAAATCTTCGGAATCTTCATTTAACTTCTATAAAAACCAGCAAATAGCAGTAACAGCGAAACTGGTGAAAATGACTCTCGTGTTTCTTTTATGCTGGATACCTTTTTTCACTTGTGAAATGATGCAACTTAAGAGTCCCAATATCAACGTTATGATTGCAGCTAAATGGACTAAGTTGTTGTCTTACTGCCACTGCATTTTTGATCCCATTATTTATTCCGTTTCAAATTCTGAAATCAAAAAAGGAATAAAGAGAATCATTCTGACCATTGCGTGTAGCAAAGAACAACTAGATAAAAAGGATCAAACTGTTTCTTTTATGATGGATACGCCTTTAAATCAAAGAAATTCTAAATCGTTTGTGATAGAAAATAAACGATACGACATTTCAAATGAAGGTTCTCCACAAATTTAAATGATATTAATAATGAAAAAAATAGTTTATTTTTGATAATATTTTCCAACATTTTGTGGGTACATACAGTTTAGTACAATTATTGAAAACATGTTATAATCATGAAACGATGTTCTAGTAACATGTTTTGTAAATCATAACACAAAGCAAAAACTAATTTAAAGTATTAAATAACGCTGAATTAAAAATTGAATTTTTAATTCAGCGTTATTTAATACTTATTACCTATCTATTTATAAGCTAATAGCTAATCTAATTTTTGTGAGCTCTGGATTTTATAATTTCGTGAAGACCAGTAGTGTAATTAAACATCTTAAATAATTTCATCAGCACTGATTATGCTTTTATTTTGATACCATGTAGAAAGTTGGTATTGATATTGATGTTGATGTTTTATAAACATTTTAGAAATTTTCAAGATTTTGTGAAAACTATTCATCTAGTCAAAGCGCAATTCCTAGAACGAAGTAGCCAACTCAAATTAACGTTTATTTTCACAAGTTATAAATATTTGTTTACAACATATTATAGGCTGTATCTATTTTTATTAAACTTTCATTAAATTGTATCATTTCACATGCAACCAACTGTTACCCAGTCGCATAATTTAGTTGGCCCAACCTGACCAGCCAGTATTGATCAACTTAATTGGATTTGGAATCAATCCAATCGCAATCCAAACGGCTCAATAAAATTACACGGTTGGTGTCGTGTTGCTTTATGAGTAGCAAACGCATTTTTTGCAAACTTTTATTGCACCGCCTGTAATCTTGTAACGCTATTTTTATTATTTAAAATTTTTCCTTGTTTTTAAAAATTTTTTTTACACGTAACAAACTTAGGAAAAAACTTCACAAAAATAGGCAAATTAGATATCTCAAAATTATCTATACCAAAACGCCCATGTTAACAAATACGTTGTATATGAAATAACACCATCTCAAGAAGAGGCAATAATACTAGTATATATAAAAAAAGAGATAAAAAAGAAATTAGAAACTAGGGGCCTGTACCATGTAGGGGCTAAAAAACTGATACGGAAAAAACATAAAAATCAAAGAGTTACAAGATCGTGGTATTGAATTCCGAACCCGTTTGAATAATTCGAAAATCAGCAATTCAAAATATATCTCGGAGAAAGCCAAAGAACTCAGCGAGAAAACAGCAGCAAAAATTGGAAGAAGCAAAATTGAAAATATTACTTACCACAGAGATGGTAGGTGGATAGCGGTTCTTAAGTCAATCAATGACGCGAATAACTTTTGGATGGAGCAGGTTGAAATCAAAGAATGCGAGAAACCCGTTGTTTTTAAGCGAAGGGAATAATAAGGTTTTTTAATAACAATTAAGTGTAATTTTACAGTCACAGATTCTGAACTTTCCGAATAACTTGCTCCTCGCATTAAAATAGTTTACTCAATTAAACATTTTTTTGTTCTTTTTAATATATTTTAAATAAGCATTTTGTTGCAATATTTAAAATACAAATATATATATATATATATATATATATATATATATATATATATATATATATATATATATATATAATGATCTTTATTGATAAAAAATAAAAAAAAGCGGGGACTTGTAGAAGGCCATACGGTCTTGTCGTCGCTTGCCGCTAAGAAATGTTCGTGTTGAAATTTATAAAATATTTACAAGATGAATAATAAGTTAACGAAGTAAGAAACTTTCTTTAAGAGTATATATACTTGAAGATAAACGAAAAAATAAAAATTGAAAATAAAAAAATAAAATATTCAGTCATAAATACAAGATGCGTTATATCTATTATATATGTAGTTTACATTTGTTAATGACAAATATATAACTTTTAAAAACTCATGTTTAAATAGAGGGTAAAAAGGAAGATCACTAAAAATGTCAGAAGTATATTATTAAGTCTTCAATTGTGAAAACGAGTTCCTTAAGCTTTTGTTTAAAAGAAAAATAGTTACTTTTATAAATAAAGTCCTCAGTAAAATTTTTTAAAACTATTTTATTCCATTAAAATGGTTAGCAATAATCAATATAAAATTTAAAAAAATTTGTTCGAAAAATGGGCTCTTAATAAAATAACCATTGAGTAAAATGTATTCATTTTTATATTTATTTTATTTATTTATATATAAATGTATTTATTTTTATAATACAGATACAAATAATATAAAAAAAGGAAAGTTAACAAGTCAAGATAACGTTAAGAAATAAAGAATAAAAATAAATATAAAGAACGCGAAATATCTCAAAGAAGATCATCAGGTCTTCTTTGAGTATCTTGTTACAAAGAAACCGCTATTGAAGAAATCATCTATGCAAATTACTTTTTTAATTTGTATATTGTCAATAACAAGTTGAGGCATGTTTATTGGCAGTTTGTTTTTTGATAAAATAATGGAAAAGAATCCATTTAGAATCCATTTATCAATGTTAAGAGATAATTTGCTAGTCTTAAACCAGTCAGATATTTTGATTAATGGATGTTCACGTAATGAAATAGATTATGAATATTTTTTGTGCGACATAAATAAATTAGTGTCATCAGTAAACATAATTGTTATTAAATCCGAGGCTTTGTATAGCTCATTAATATAAATAAGGAAAAGGAGAGGTCCTCATATGGATCCTTGAGGCACTCCACATGTAATGTTTAACAAATTTGATAAAAGTGTTTCATCGGCGTAAACAAATTTTTTACGATTAGTTAAATAACCTTTTAACCATTTTAAAATATTGCCTGTTATACCATATTATTTTCTTTTTTTAGCAAGAATTTTATGATTAATTGAATAAAACGCTTACGCTAAATAAATAAATATTCCCAATGTGAATTTAGAATTTTTAAATGAGTCTTATATACTTCTTGTATATCAGACTCATTTAGCTGAATAAAAAAAAGCTGAACAAAAGAATGCTCTGTTAAGTTATTTTTTTTGAAACTATACCGCATGTTATATAATAATTTGTTTGCTAAAAGGTGATTGTATATTCTGCTGTACAAAATTCTTTCTAAAACTTTAGAAAAAAAATTTACATTAGTTTTTTCTCCTACTTTAAATATAGGAATAACTTTTGCTATTTTTAAATCATCCCCAATTGGCACACGGACGTCCTTAATACGTTTAAGGACGTCCAAAATGGTCCGTTCGAACGTCCAAAATAGACGTCCTTGGATGTCCATTGAAACAAACCAAATGAAACAACTATCGTCCGTCCATTTTGGACCTCTAAAGTACGTCCAAGGACGTTCAAAACAGTCCGTTTAGACGTCCATAAGAGACGCAATTGGACGTCGTACGGACGTCTAAATTTTGTTCGTTTTTCAAAGTTTAATTTTATTCAGCTCATTCTCATATCGACTTTATTTCTAACAACTATAAAAAATGGAGTCTTGATATAAGAAATGAAGTCTCTTTTTTCAAACGGTGCCTAAATTTAATATACACGTATTTAGTTATTCAACACGTGTGGCAACCCTCATTAGGATAACAATAAGGTTATTGCATAAATAATTAAATCCCATTATCGACACAAATCATTACAAAGTCATAAAAAGAATAATATTTTTGACAAAAATATTATATAAATACAATCAAGCAAAAACATTATTTTTTGGTTCGCTTTAATATGTCGCATTTTTAAAACGAGCTATTAAAACATTTGCTATCAGTTTTGGAAAGTAATACATATAGGTAAATTAAAATGAAAAACAACCTTAAAAATTTGCAAACAATGAAATTATAATGAAAAATAAATTATAATGAAAAAAATTTCCAAACAATGAATAGGAGAAAATGAGCAATGTAGCTACAAACTCGCATTCAATGCTCATCTTTTATGCATTTATAATGAGCAGTGCTTGTAAATTTTCTATTTCCATTTGATGGATGAAAGCATCATTGCTAAATAATGCCTGTATATCATGATAGCATTCAAAACATTTTAAACTGTTTTCCGTGGAGTCGCTTCTCCCATTTGAGTAAACTTAAAAACTAATAAATAACCTTAAAAACTAATAAAATAATTTAAAAGCAAGATTAAATTTTTAACAAAATTTAAATACCATGTTTAAATACATATTGTGAGCTCGTAAGTGACCTTATTCTAGAAGTTTTTACACGTACTAATATGTGTATATATACAATATCAATACAACTACTATTATTTTCACTCAAATTCTTACACACCCCGGCATCACTCTTTACCAATAATAAATATTGGAAAATAGATTTTTATTGTCAAAGAGTGAACATTAGAAGTTACCTTGCATTTTATTGCATTTGAACTTGTTTTTAAAGCATTTTTAATAATATTGAATCTCTCAAATGAACTTATGGGTTTTTTTCTTCCATATCGTCAACATTCAAACTAAAATCAACATCTCAAATTGTTTGATGTTTTTAAGCCTATCAAGGGTTTGGGCTTGCGAACCTTGAATTGAAAGTTTTTCTGCAAATTTATAAGCAAAGTGTATTGAAATTCTAAACAAAGAATGAAATCAGAAAAATAGATACACGGATACATTCATGTATCAACAAGATGCATAAATGTATTCAAGATACATGAATGCATCACCATTAAAAAATCTTTTAATTTAGAGGAATATTATTTTAGCAGTTTTATAACCTTGGTTCCATAGTTGTGTGGCTTAAATAGCCTTGCTGTTTAAGCCACACAACTGTTATAGCCTTGCTGTTTTATCTCAAAATGAAAATGATATTGAAATTTATAAATAATTTTTTTTCGAGCATATAAAAAAAAAAAAAAAAAATACACACGTTAATTTGTCATCTTTTGAAACAAATTTTTACCTTCACTAATTTTCCTTAATTTCTCAACGCATTTACAACTTTTCCAACCATCATCATCATCATCATCATCACCATCATCATCATCATCATATATACATGCAAAGCACACAGGCGGAAAATTTAAAGATTAACAGTAAATAAAAAATTGCCAAAAAAATACGTCATTCTGATAAAATTTGATCATTATTAAGGGTAGCAATTTTTATTTGCACACACTAAGAAATGCTCACGAGCTGGCTCTGTATATATATATTAAAAAATAGAAGTCTTTACAGAGAAATATTAACGGACAAAAAGTTATTCATAATAAACCAATATATTTATTACAAAATAACTTGGTAAATAACCAATTAAAATAACCAATTGTAAAAAAAATATATATGTATATATATATAAATAAACTGACAGTAAAATTAAATAGATAAGTTTATAGTATAATGTAAGGCTTCTTTATTAAGTGAGGGACTTTTCCATTTAATGTGGAGGGCTTCTTTTATCTTTAATTTGTGTTTGCTTGGGGCATTATCAAAAATCTCAAAAGAATCACAGTTAGCCAAATTTTTGCAATTAAGAGATAAATTTAAGTGTTTAAATATATGAGATTGTTTATCACTTTTAAGGTGCTCATTTATTCTAGTTGCCAAGTGTCTGGAGGTTTCTCCAATATAACTGGCATTGCAGCTAGCGCAAGAAAATTTATAGACAACATGAGATTTAAGCAGTTTAAGAAAATTTATTATTTATTATTAAAAAGACTCTCAATTTTTAATTTGGGCGGCACCCAAAAACGGTCGACGCTGTCGAAAACGGTCTAGAATTGCCCATGTTTATATATATGTGTGTGTGTGTGTGTGTGTGTGTGTGTGTGTGTGTGTGTGTGTGTGTGTGTGAGTGTGTGTGTGTGTGTATATGTATACAAGAAATAAATGTCTAATAAATCTTTATTGGAGATCTCTTTTAATTTAAAAAATGTATTACAACTACAACTATTTTTATAAAAATCTCTACAATTTATAATATAAAATGTCTAATAAATTTATAATGGATACAAAATTTACATTGAAAAATAAAGAAATGTAGTTCTATTATTAGTATGAAGAAGTTCAAATTTATTGATTTCACTTTTAAGTTAGATAAAGACTCATTGTCATGAGCTCACAAAATAAACTTTTTGATGGAAAACTATTTTACCTATGTGATTACCTTTGTAATCCATATTTGTTAATTAAATTTATTAATCTAAATAAAAGTTATTATTTTTATTTCTCAATTCTCGAGAAATTGAATAAAAATTCTCGAGAAAAAAATTAAAATTATTATTTGCTTTAATGATTAATCTAATTCAAATTATAGTTCTATGTTCTTTGCATGTGCGTAAGCCAAATGCTGCGCAAGGTTTTCTTTTTCTTTCTGGTTTTTTTTTTTACATTAAATACTAATACTATGATAGCAAGAGTCTTCAAGTAATAATTTATTGCAATATTTTATATAAGAAAACAACGATTAAACTTTTTAAGAAAATTATGATTTGTCTAATTCTTACAAACGATCTTACAAAAAGTTATCTGTAATTTATTTTATTTATAAATTCTAGTTTTTATAGAAAACATGAGCAACAACTACAATGGCAAGACTTACAAAGATGTTAAGTCATATTTTAAAATAAACAACGATGAGGCACATTGCAATTTATGTATAAGAAAATTATTATGCAATGGTTCAGCAATGATTGGTATGCGGAGACATCTTGAAAATGTCCACAAATACACTCGCGTATTAGAAAGTTCTACGTCTCATCAAAATAAACGGAATAAAGTTGAAAATCTAATTAATCAAACTACTTTAAAATTTGTAAAACAACCAACCCTGACTGAATTGATTTCTAAATTGGCTGCTGAGGACGGTATATCGTTCAATAAAATTACTAAAAGTGAATATATACGGCAAAGTATGACCGCCAGGGGATTCAGATTACCTCAAAATCCTTCTGGGGTGAGACAACTAATGGTGGAATTTTGCCATAGCAATAAAGAAGAGATAGTACAGATTATAAAGAAACTAAACGACGAAGAAAGAAAGTTCAGCGTATCTATTGACGAATGGACAAGCGTTAAAAATCGTAGATTCGTGGGTGTTCATTTATACAGAAATAATGAAAATAATTCATTTAACTTTGGTTTGATTTTTATCGAAGGAAGTTGTACATCAGAATTAACTTTGGAAATACTGTCGCAAAAATTAGAAGAGTTCGGTCTATCTTTACATGAAGGTATTTTGGCTGTTATGAGCATACACAGTGGTCCAGAAATGTCACTTTTGAGGCAAAAATCATAACTTCGCCGATTTTGAAGCTAAAGAGCTAAAATTGTTGGTGAATGTTGATTATATTCTGGCCAACAATAACTATCATTGTAATGTTAGTTGTCATACCTTTAAAGGGCACACCAATAACACGAAACCAAGGACAAAGGAAATAACGAATAATAAACATGTGATACGTATTTCATATTTAATTTTCAACTTTCTATTAACTATAAATAGTCACCAGCATGTATGAAACATTTTTATTGAATGAATAAATATCATACATGTGCAGAACACCATGAACACATAGCGTAATAGCTAACATTTAACGTACTTATTTTAACATAATCATTTTTGGAATACCTTTTAGCTAAATGTTCTCTGGAGGAGAAATTACACATTTATTACATCTAGATAGATTGCATAAACATGAAGAGTAGCACACCAAGAACAAAAAGTAGACAAACCATTTGACACAAGAACAACACCAAAGACAAAAAGTAGATACATGACAATATTTAAATTAATTTTATAATTTCCATGATTTATGGTACACTTACGAATATTATTGTGTAGAATAAATAAACTCTAAAATAACACACCAAGAACACATGACATAACACTTTTTGCATTTACATTTATTTTTAGATCTATATGATAAAACTTATTTTCATAATACTGATTTTAATAGTTTGACTTTCTGGTCAATTAATAAAGAAAATCATCAAGGACACATATTTTATAATTACCTAGGCATGAATATTTTATGCATATGAGAACACGACAAGAACATACGACTACTTAAAAAGAACGCACAACTTTGGTTTTACACTGAGATTATAAATAAAAATGAGTTGTCTTTAATATTTATAACTTTTTTTTTTTTAGTAATCTGAGCTATTTAAAAATACATAAATTATAAAAGGTTTGATTTTTTAAAAAACAAAAATAAAACAGGTGTCAAATCCCTACTTAAAAAATAAATGTGCTAATGTAAACATGCAGCTTTTTACAGATTCCTTTAAATAAAGTAAATCTATTTAGAACCTAAATTATCAATACTACAATTAAGAATACAATAAAGAATATAACTGTGTTAGGAAAATTACAAAAGAAGGCCTAAACATTCTGTTGGAAGAGCAAGTTCCTTTTTGATTCAGAACTTTGCCTCATAGAAGTAATAAAGGGATTTGATGAGCAGAGTAATCTTTGCATTACATCTTCATTTGTAATTTTTCTAGAAAATTTTCTTGTAAAATGTTCTGAAAAATTTTTAACATCTTTGTTTCTACTTTCCTGGGCTTCTTCAGATAAGAGACCAATTGGAACTGGCTTGTCTCTTACAACCTGGTGTGAATGGACAATCATCTTGTGCAGTCCAGCAGGCATCAATTGAAGAACAACTAAATTTAGCTATAACAAATACAACAATAGAAATTATGCCACGCCAACGCTGTGATAATGATAACCAGAATCTTTATCAGACACTTGAAAAAAATGCAGCATATTCCAAACAACTGGAATAAGGCCACAAAATTTTAAAAAATCTAAAAGATGCATTATCTTCAATAAAACCAACTTCAACGCAAAACGAACGTATTTTCTCGACTGCTAATGATTTTGTTACAAAAAAAAAGATATAGATTATCAAACACGTAATTGAATGCGTTATGTTTTTTAAAATATTACTTCAAAAACAATAAATAAAAATTATTATATATGTGCTTATAATTTGTCTAACTGCTGTTTTCGTTTCAGATTTTTGTATTAGTATTTTTGTCTTTTATAAATTAACTAACAAATAACAACTAAAAACTTGTTACACTTGTATATTTTAGAGTATATCTTTTTTTCGTCATTTTTATATCATTTTTTTCTTATATTAATTGACTTTTATATTTGTTACTCTGCTGTTTTTTTAATCCAATGTTTGTCCATATACATTTTATGAACATAAATTATATTAAAATTTATAAAAAATTACGGTTTTGACATTTGACAATCTTAAACACTAGATAACAATAACCATTTTCCAAGAGTTTATAAACAGTTGGGGAAATCACATACTGGCCGAAACTTTAAGAGTTCAACTCATAACAGGACCATACTAATATTAGGATTGTCCTCAATCTAATAATCACATCTAGTGCCACTCCCGTTCTATTAGCGAGTTACAGCATTTTCAAATGCCCTTCTGGCAGTGTTTTTATCATTAGCGTTGCCAAAACCCTGTTTAGACATATCAACTATAAGACTTAGCTCCTTACTAAACCTCATTTGAATGTTCTTTTTTCTACTTTTGACTGATGTTTTTTCAGCAAGGGATTTGGCAAAGTATTTTTTAATGTCTAACTTATATCCTAAATGTAAAATATATTCAAAAGATGTGAGCCAGCAATGCAGAGTAGAAAGGCTCAAAGATAAAGCTTTTTCATTGATTGGTTTAGATCTGATTAATGCTGGGTTATTAAGTTCACTAGGCTTTAGCTTTTTTTTATTGAAGCTAATACCAATGCTTCAGCAGATTGTTCTGCCAATTTGGCAACCTTAAACAAGACAATATTTAATGTTTAAGCTTGTAAACTATTTTTTAAACTCGGTTGAATTTAATTAATTTATTATTACCTTAGATATTATGCTTCTATCACCTAAATCTTCCCAGCTCTTGCACTTTCTACTTGGACCTGCTGCAAAGTTTTTTTCGTCAATAGTTACATCTTTGTCCAACCAAGTTCACTCGTGTTCTTAAAGTCTAATGTTTCCGCAACTTTGATTGGAATTTACATTTAAATATTATTAGAGTTTTCTTTAGATTTATCATTTTAGATTTGTCAATACTTTCATAGTATAGACCCTCCAGTCTACAAAACTCACGTGGAAGAGCCTCGAGTAAATTATCATGATTCCTATCTCTTGAATTACAGGAACTAAATGTATTCTTTTTATAATGAATGTAAGCAATGAGCTAATCTTAGTTATTTTATACGCAAGTTTTAATTTAAAAACATGCGCTATGCCATCAAATGTTGCATATTTTGGTTTTTGAGGTTTGATAATTAGCACCATCTGCTTGAGCATGAGTTTTTTTAGAAACTAAATGTATTGTATGTGTGATGAATCTAAGCAATGAACTATTGTTCGCTACTTTATACGCAAGTTTTAATTAAAAACGAAAAAAAAATACAAAAAAAAAAACGAAGTATTTAAAGAGTCTTATTTTAATTGGGGCAAGTCGGGGCCAATGATTTTTATTTTTTATGCTTTCATATATAGATATTAATAGGAAAGTATTAAAACTACCATGGAATCTAGTGGAATCTTTTTGTTTTTGAACTAAACTCATAATTAAACTAATTTTAAAAAATCAATTTGACGCATTTTTTAAATCTCAGTAATGAAAATCTAAAATTAAAATTTATTGTCAAAAATGTTGTTAATAGTTATCAAACATCTTAAACATATGACTTCAAACTAAATTTTGAACTGTTTTTACCCATATCAATCTTAAAAGAGTGACACTAAAGCGATACTTTTTTGAACGAATTTTCCGATCAATAAAATAAAATAAATAAGTCTAGGAAAAAGGTGTATAAATTGGTTAAATCTTAAAAATCATTCACAAAAAAATTAGTTACTGTCTTTTAGTGGTATTTAGTTACATTAGAATTTGATTGTTTTAACTAGACAAAAGTAATTTTTTTTTTTGGATTTTTAAACTAAATAATTATTCCAAGGACACTTAATTATTCCAAGGACAGTCCTTCCAAGGACTTAGGAAAAAACACTCCTTAGATTTTTAAAACATTTATTTACAGTTGTCAGACGTTTTTAAAATATTTTCGAGTAATTTCGAGTAAAGTTTTTTAAAAAAACTGGTGAGTGAAAATAGAAAAAAAAGAAGAAAATCAAAAGCTTGCATGAATAAATAACATTAAAACGTATTCTAATTGATTAACTAAAATAAATTACAGTAATTCAAATTTAAAAAAAGTCATTTAAATAAAGTTACACCAAAATTTTAAATTTGCAAAAAACAAATTTTACAACAACAAAAAAAATGCGTCATAGTTCAAGCGTTGATAACCTAGTTTCGTTACCTGGTTTCTACTAATGAAATTGACACATTTCCACAACACGCACAAAGGGGCTGAATAAGTGCAAAAAAAAAATAAAAAGTTTTACAATATGTAATCATCAGGAATTTCATGAAAAAAAATTTGAAACTGTATCTAACTGAGGACATTAACAAAAAGCGCATTGTTCGAAAGATTTAAATAAAAATATAAAATTTTAAATGCACTTTTTTAAAAGTCCCATTAATATATATTTAAAGCGCTCTAAAATTATTTTTTTTTACTAGCGAAAGATAGCTGCAAACATAAAATTGAAGAATCCCTGAAAAAAGTTTGGAATTTTTAACAAACTTAAGCTTAAACACTATAAAAACAAAGTAGTACTTATAACTCTTGCAAGTGAGTTATTTTTTTAAACAAAAGAATTGAGCTAAATTATGGGTTCTACAAGGTTAAAGGTTAGTCCCACCCTAAAAAAAACACGCGCATAAGATGAACCAGTGACTCTTTTATATATTACCACCAAAAAATATTTTTTAACGCCTTTTTCATTTTCGTCAAGTGTCCAGTTTTGAGGTAATTTTGCCCCATTGTGTGTTCATTGGACGTCGCAAGACGTAGCATTTTGGACTTGGACAAACGGACCTAAAGGTACATCCCATGGACGTCCAAGGACGTCCTGTGTCCATTGGGTCAGGAAAAACTCCCTGATTAATAGAGCATTTAAAAATTTGGAAAAGTATGTCTTTTAAAACGTCAAAACACCTTATAATAGTATTCCCATTGACATATTAGGATCAAATGCTTTATTTAACTTTAAGAATTTAAAAGCAATTTCAAACTCTTCAAAAGCGAAATCAAAAAAATTTAGATATGAGTTTAGAGGGTCATATGTTTCCTTTATTAATTTTTTAGGGTTTAGAATTTTTTCAGCTAGGTTTGGTCCTACAGACACATAATATTTATTTAATCCGGAAGCAATTGTTATTTGATCAAGAAAAAGATTATCATCTACTTTAATAACTGAGAGCAAAGATTGTGACATATTTTTAGTGTTACCAATAATATCGTTTATTAGCTGCCAAGTGCGTTTTGAGTTTGACTTGTATTATTCAAGTAAATCAGTATAGTATATTTTTTTTGATTTGTTCTTTATGCGTTCAAATAATCTTACATAATTTTTATAAATGGTTTTACTCTCAGTTGTTTTTGATTTTAAATATTTAATATATTGTTTTTGTTTAATTTTAAAAGACATACAACTTACGACTTTGACCGAACTATCGAGGATGGTTGAAGACTATTCAGAGTTAAGCTAAACGCAAAAGTAAAATTTTACCACATAATGTCAAAATTGATGGTATGAAAACTACTCTAATCTTTGCTGGAAGATGCCTGTGTTTTACCAATTAGCAACCATGAAATAAAAAGTTAACAACAGTTGAAAAACCAGTTGAGTTTACGTTTGGTCAAAATTCAATTGATAATAAAAGCAAACCATCCATCTTTGTGTTAACTCCACCATCACATAAGCCAACACAAATTATGGCAACACCAAGAGGAGATGTAAAAAACTCTTTTCATTTATCAAATAAAAATAATTCTCTTATTAATTTAGAACATCAACTTTTCTTGAGTTTACCGGAGAATGTGAAAATACAAAATATACAAAACGAAAACGCTTTTGATGAAGCAAGACGCTTGAAGAAAAACAAACTTAAAAGTTCACATCCAGTTGAAAATCTAATTATATTCAACGATCCGTTTATTGATTATAAATTTAAAAAAACTCAGAGAGAAGAGAAGAAAGAAGACATTTCAATCGAGAAAAACGAGTTTGAAGATGGCGAAATGCGAGCGATGACAATTTTGACAACAACGACGAATACGATGTGGCTATGAAACAGGCGAAAGATCGAAAAAGAACGCATCCGCAAACACCCGTTTAACAAATAAAAAAGAAAAAGTTTGAGAAGGACGAAACGGAATTCCGAAACCTAAATGACAAAAATAATCGATCAAATAGTGATGGTCAATTTTTTATTATTTTACTTATTTTTCACGAGTTAATTACGCTTTATCCTTTTTTTTGGCGCATGGCCTTTTTAGTTTCAATAATACAAATGCTACTCTCAATTAAAGCATTCTCCTGATCATGGAGAGTTTATTAGATAAGGCACTTATTTTCATTTTTATAAAAAATTACTAAAAAAAATAAAAATCGAAAGTTTAAGTTTTTTAGCATCAAATGTTAATGGTCTACGAAATGCGGAAAAGCGGAGGACAATTATCAATCATATAAAAATAAACCATATAACTTTTTCTAATACTCATTAAACTAATGATATTTTGAATATTTTTAAAAGCGAGTGACAAGGAGATATTTATTTCTTACCAGGAACAAATAAAACACGCGGAACTGCTATATTATGCAAAAAGCGATTCGAAAAAGTAATTTTTTCTGGTAACAGCGAAAATGAAAGTGAAAATTATGTGGCTTTAAACATTAATAATGCAAACTATTTAAATACTAACATTTACGCACCACCTGGCATAAACGCGCAGTTTTACGAAAAAAATTATTTCAAAAACTGATTATTGTCTACCGTAATAAAGATTTAAACAATTTTCAAAAATTCAATTGGAGAGGATTATAACAAAACTATGTCTGAAATCGACAGATACCCATCACTTTTTTAAAATCATTGTAGCCCTTTTTAAAAATCATTAAAACCTAAAAAACATTGTTAAACTTCTTAGAAACAAAAAAATAGCTGAAGGATTCCTAATAAAGCTGAATATACGTTTGCGGCATCAAACGTAGTAAAACCTCAAAAAATTGACCATAATTCAAAATTTTTCAAAACATTATAAAATTATTTTTTTAATTTTTTTAAATGAACTATACTGCTTATATTATCTTCAAATATATAGGTTTTTTGTTAATGTTTATTAACAGGACCGCTACGGATTTAAAAGACGTCATTTTTGTGATAAATTTTCATTAAAAAGGTACAGAAGTTATCACTTCAATTTTTTTTTTTAATTATTCATAAAATTAATTTTTTTTGTCATGTTTAACATATCTTAACTTCTACGTCAAAAAGATTTCACTTACTTAAAGTGAAAAAAAATCTAAAAATTACTATAAAATAATGCAAAAAAAAATGCAGCTTTTTGTAATTTTAAAATTCGCTGTTCGTTTAAAAGACATCCTCCTCAAGCTAATCTAACTCAATCTTTATCAAGTTCTGGTTATGGTAATACCTCATAAAAAATTTCAGCCGTATATATTCATGCATTATGATAAATTTTTAGCTACTAACACGCAACCTTTATTTTTGCTCTAATATTCTCATTGTTTATGATTCGTATAAAATATAAATAAATGCAAAAAATTTAAATTTTTTTATAAATACCAATAACTAAGTCATCTTGTTAGGTAAAGAAAATTTACTTTTATGTTTTAAATAATTTCATACGTTCTTATTTTTATCGTGAACTTTTTGAAAAAAGGATCAAAAACAACCAAATGCGCCATCTGTTAAAATAGATAAAAATCATGAAAAAATGTCTTATATTTATTTTAAGATAATATAAGCAGTATAGTTCATTTAAAAAAAATAAAAAAATAATTTTATAATGTTTTGAAAAATTTTGAATTATGGTCAATTTTTTGAGGTTTTGCACCATTGTGTGATGGTTCAAATCCTGTCGCTTGCACGTTATTTTTTTAAAATTTTTTCTAATTTTCTAAAGTACAAAATAAAACATTTTTATAGTTCTATTAATGTTATATACATAACATATATTATATACTATAACAAACAAAAGGGAGAGAACGTTTAAAAAAGCCTAAAAATTTTATTAAACATCAAAACACCGCACAGTGGGCCAGAGGTGAGCGAAACCCTTCAAAACCAACCTTTATATTGGAGTAATTTCTTTTTGTAAATGTTATCTAGAGACCCCCAGCGCTCTAAAACTGATATATTTTTTTCTGCAATTTTTGAGCTCAGTATATTAATTTCACTACAATAACACTAGACTGCACTAGGCCGCCTATGTAATCTACTTTAAGTTACACTCTCATATATAGATAAATTTTTACAACCAAATTTTTTAAGCTCAGCTGAGCGCAGTAGGTGCTAGGCTTTTTGTTATAAATGATATCCAATTGTATATTTTACTTTAAAAACTGAAAAAGATGCATAAAGAACAGTTTTAATCATTTAAATCTTGTTTAAATCACTTAAATCTTTTCTAAATAGCACTTTTAATATTATTATGAAAATTAATGGAACATTTCATGAAAGAAGAGAGAGCAAATAAGGATTTGGAGGCTAGGAACAAACAACCCCCAAAATTTGATCCCTCCTTCACCCCAAACGTGAAGGATTAAGTTGAAAAAATATTTTTTTTACATTTCTTAGCTAGACTTATATTCATCCATAAATTTTAAGTTTCATAGTATTATCTCTCAGCGTTCAAAAATTATGACCATATAAAATATGTAACCCCCTCAAATTGAGGGGGGTTTAAACTTTATACCGTCATAATTTTTGAACGCTGAGAGATAATACTATAAAACTTAAAGTTTATTGATGAATATAAGTGTAGTTTTGTAAATAATACAAAAAATATTTTAATAACTTATTGCCCTCACGTTTGGGGAGGGTGTTTACTAGCCTAATACTGTTTTCATCTATAAAATTGTACTTTAAATGTGTCAAATGTGTTTTGTTTATTTAAATAACGACCATAAAATGGAAAAGCAGTATTTTAATTATGAAAAATAGTCATTTCATACATCCTAATAATAATTTTTTAGACTAAAACAACAGCACTACACAATGAAATTCTCCAAGCCTCAAACAAATTATAACCTTATGATAAAAATGCTTTGCAGCTTCGTTACTAAGGTATCCAGAACAAGAAAGAGTCAGGGAAAAGTCAAAGACTCCAATCAACCTGAGGGGGCCAAGGGGCTCTTGATGTGCTAATGTATAATATATGTCATCATCTAGATTCTTATATATATATATATATATATATATATATATATATATATATATATATATATATATATATATATATATATATATATATAAATACATTTATATATGTATATATATATTATATATATATATATATATACATATATATATGTATATATATATATGTATATACATATATATATGTATATATATATATATATGTATATACATATATATATGTGTATATATATATATATATATATATATATATATATATATATATATATATATATATATATATATATATATATGTATATATGTTAATAAAGTTCAACTTTATTGAACGTTATTTGTTTATATTCACAATATCAAAGAAATTAAGAACACAAAATAAATAAAAATCAGGAAAATAATTTGACAACCCATGACCACACCTACTTGTGAAATCATAACCACTACTGAAGATCAAACAAGGCCAGATTTGATTTTCCTGATATCAATTACCTATATTTAGACATACAACTTGTCCCATCTATACGGGTCATAGTAGTTTTGTTATTTTATATATTTTTAAGTCTTATTTTGAATGTTTTTTAAACTTTTTGTACCAATTGTAATTAATCTAACAAATTTCAAGCGATTACTCTAATTTAGAGTACACGCTTAAAACTTGTCGATTAATTACAATTGGTATAAAAAGTTGAAAAAGTATTTGAAATATAACTTAAAAATATATAGAATGATAAAACTTTAAAATACATGGTTGTTGTTGCACAAATTGGTATTAATCAGTAATTTAAGTATTAGCACCCGAAGTGGGTATTCTAAATAATATTTAGACTCTAAATTGTATTTAGAATACCCACTTCGGGTGCTAATATCCAAATTACTGATAAATACCAATTTGTGCAACAACTACTTAATTAACTATATCTCTAAAGAGATACTTAAGTTATTATTGTGCTTAGGTAATTAGTTAAGTCGCGTTTAACCGAGGAGGTATAATAGTCTATTAAACCTTCTTGGTCATTTTAAGCGGACTTTGTAATGTACTTTTGAGCGTTGTTATGTACATAAATTTCTTCAAAAATTTATAGATATCAAGAGGTAAATTTATGGGTCACATGTAAATATAATGCGTTATTTGTTCTTATTTATTGTGGTTTTAATGATTTAATTATTATTGGCATTATATATTATATGCGTGGCTATAATACCTATTACATTAAAATCACACTAAATAAAAACAAACGCCACTCTATACTCTTACGTTTAATTTTATTTAAAGCTAAAATATCAAAAATATTAAATATTTTTGACTTTATCTAAATATTTATACAAGTTTTATAATGTGGAAAAAAACAGTTTATAAAAAATCTCACATAAAAAAGAAAGTCTAATACCTCGTTCATATTAAATTGTTATTGTCAAAAGCTGCATTATAGCTGTAATATAGAAAGCTTGCGCTAATATAAAACATCTTCGCCATGTTGTTTTACTGCTAACTAAGACCCGTTTTATTGTCAGTATATAATGGGGTATAAAATAAAAGTTCTTACACTTAAAATAAAAATAATTACAATCATAAATGATTGTTTTTTCAATACGCTTCAAAAAATTTGCACCTTTAAAATTAAAATGATTTGATAGTTTAATAATGAGTATATTCAAAATTAAAAAATGAGAATATTTTCTTTCGCCGTTTCTTACCAGTTTTTTTTTAAATTTTCCTTACTTTTTCTTTTCTTATATGTTTTGACATTTTAAATTATATTTACACTGACTAAATTATATTTACACTGACTAAAAACGAGCTCATCGAAACGGAGTCAGAAAAGAAGGATCCTCTAGAACAGTTATAATGAAGTTGTTAAGATACAATGATAAAACGAAAATTCTAAAAGAGTCATATAGACTAAAAGGTACAAAGACTTATATAAACGAAGATTTTTCCCATGAGACTGTCAATATTAGGAAAAGACTCCTGGCTGAAGTAAAAGAAAGACGCAATAATGGTGAAAATGTTGGTTTAAGGTATGACAAAATTATTAAATTAAATAATATCCAAAAAAAATAACACTTATTTCTGATATTTATATCTTAGCGTATATATATATATATATATATATATATATATATATATATATATATATATATATATATATATATATATATATATATATATATATATATATATATATATATGTATATGTGTATGGGTATGTGTGTGTGTGTATATATGTATATATGTATGTGTATATATGTATATGTATATATATATATGTGTGTATATGTGTATGTGTGTATATATATGTATATATGTGTGTGTATGTATATGTATGCGTGTAGGTTTTTAAACTGTTAAATTTTTTATTATGGCAATGACGGAAACAAAATATTTTGAAATTTTTGATAAAGAAAACACTCTTCTTCTGAACAATAACAACGACCCGGACAAAAATTTTTTTGAAAACAACTCATTTAAGTCTAATTACTACAGCATCGAAGAATTATCTTGTTTTATAAATGCGTCACAAAATACATTTTCAGCGCTGACATTAAATATACGCAGCATGAGTAAAAACTTTGAAAACTTTAAAGATATGCTAAAAGACATAAGTCACGAATTTACGGTAATATGCCTTTTAGAAACATGGTGCAAAGACGAAAATACCATAAACTCAAATTTTCAATTACAAGGATATAAAGCTCTCCATCAAACTCGTAGTAGAGGTACTGGCGGAGGAATATGTTTCTACATACATAATACAATACACTTTAAAAAAGTAGAAAGCCTCAGCATACTGAACGCAAACTGTGAACTTTTCACGGTTGAATTAACAAACCAAAATAAAGCAAATGCGTATATAAGTGGCTTATATAGGCCGCCAGATGGCAATATAAAATCTTTTAAAAAACATATAAATCTGTACCTAAAACTGGCTAAAAATAAGCGCTTATATATAATGGGAGATACTAATTTGGATCTTTTAAAAATAAAAACTAATAGCAATGTCAAATGCTTTTTAAATAATCTCTTACAGCACGGCGTAGTACCCTTAATAAATAAGCCGACTCGAGTAACTCTCCAAACCGCTACCCTCATCGATAACATGTTTACAAATAATACTATAAAATTTAACATTCAAAGCGGAATAATAAAATCTGACATAAGTGACCATTTTCCAATATTTTTTCTACTTAACAATTTCAACAACAAAAAAGAAAACAAAACAATGATTATAACAAAAAGGCAAATAAATCAAACAAATTTAACAAAGTTCCGCAGCAACTTAGCAATGGAAAACTGGGATCAGGTTGTTAATTGCAAAGATACTAACACAGCTTATAATATTTTTAAACTCACTTTTGCAAGTTTGTACGAAAAAGCGTTTCCGAAGCTTGAACAGTTAACTAAACTCAAAAACCTTAAAAGTCCTTGGATGACAAAAGGTCTTATCAAATCTTCAAAAAAAAAAACAAAAGCTTTATGAAAAGTTTTTGAAAAAAAAGACTTATAAAAACGAAAAAATATATAAACAATACAAAAATCTATTTGAAAAATTAAAAAAGCATTCAAAAAAAAACTATTATTGCAATTTATTAGAAAACTATAGCGGTAACACAAAAAAAACATGGGGCGTAATTAAAGAGGTAACAGGGAAAAAAAAAGATGCCACAAAAGTATTCCCGCAATACTTAAAAACAGATGAGAATGATACAGTAGCCAATAAGGCAATAGATATTGCAGAGAAATTTAATAATTATTTCATAAAAATTGGGGAAAAACTAGCTAATAAAATAACTCCTGGAAAAAAATGTTATAAATCGTATTTAGAAAAAAAAACGTCAGTTATGAACGAGCTTGATATAATTCCGGATGAGCTTAAAAAAGCATTTAATACCTTACAACAAAACAAAAGTCCAGGTCTAGATGACATTAGCGTGAACGTTGTAAAAAATGTCTACGATATTATTGAATATCCCCTTCTGCATATCTGTAATCTGTCTTTAAAAAATGGGGTATTCCCTGATCAGCTAAAGCTAGCAAAAGTTGTTCCTATATTTAAAAGCGGAGATGATTCTATAGCTTCTAACTACAGGCCTATTTCTATTTTATCATGCATTTCAAAAATATTAGAGCGCATAATGCACAATAGGCTTTACAACTACCTGTTAAACCACCACCTGCTTAATAATAACCAATATGGTTTTCAAAAACACCATTCAACAGAACACGCTATAGCCAAACTTGTCAACGAAATTTTAAATGGGTTTGACAACAATAAATACACTCTTGGGGTTTTTCTCGATCTTTCAAAAGCGTTTGACACAGTTGACCATGAGATTCTTCTTTATAAACTGTATAATTATGGAATAAGAAATAACAATTTAAAATGGTTTCGCTCTTACCTTAATAATCGGAAACAAGCTTTATCATATGACAACACTGTAACACGACTTAAAAACATTACTTGTGGGGTCCCACAAGGATCAATTCTTGGTCCATTGTTATTCCTCGTTTACATTAACGATATCTACTTATCTTCTAACATACTTAACTTTGTCCTTTTTGCTGATGATACGCAAGTATTCTTTAGCCACACAAACATTAGCCTATTATTTAACACTGTTAATCAAGAACTTGAGAACCTGAACGAATGGTTTAAGGCTAACAAACTCTCTTTAAATGTCGAAAAAAGTAAATATATTCTTTTTACAAAATTATCAAAATCTGAAACCCTCCCCTTAAAACTACCTGATTTACTAATTGATAAAACAAAACTTAAACGAGAATACTCAATCAAGTTTTTAGGCGTAATTCTTAATGAACATATTAGCTGGAGTAATCATATCAAAGTAATAGAAAATAAAATATCTAAAATTATTGGTATTATGTATAAAACAAAACATCTCCTGAACGCAAATTGTTTAAAAAATATTTATTTTGCATTTATTCATAGCTACATCAGCTACTGCAACGTTATCTGGGCAAGTACTTATCCTTCAAAGTTAAATACAATCTACAAAATACAAAAACGAGCAAGTCGCTTGATATTAAATGCAAATAAATACGCTAGTGCCAGACCACTACTAAGAGAAATTGGAGTGCCTAATGTCTATGAAATAAATATTCTTAATATACTTATTTTTATGTTCAAGTTTAAAAATGGTATGCTACCAAGCATTTTCCAAACTTACTTTTTTTCTTTAAACCACAAATACGAAACTAAATACTCAATAAATAACTTTTGTATACCTAAAACATTATTAAAACAAGCTGATTTTTCGATATCTTGCCGAGGGCCGCGGTTATGGAACTTGGTTTTAACGAGTAATATAAAAACTTTAACCTCAACTCAACAATTTAAACGTGCAACAAAACAACACTTATTTGATTTTGATACAAAGCAATTACTATCTTTTTATTAAAAATTTTGATAATGTTATTTAATTAATATCTAATAAATTGACGCAACATGTTAATTATATTGTATGGTACTTAAAAACATGTTTGATATTATTCTATATTATAATAATAACGCAATTTGTAAATGCAATATTTATTATAACTTACGCCATTTGTAGATGGAATATAAAACAGAATTTATTTGGTTTTGTATGTATACATGAACGGACTTATATTTGCATGTATGTGTGTGTGTGTGTGTGTGCGTGTATAATAAAAATAAAAGTAGAATAAAATAGAGAATTAAAAATAATAATAATTTTAAAAAATAATTAAAAATTTTTTTTTTTCTTCTTCTTTTTTTTCTGCAAATAGTAAATTGATTGTTAAATCAGTTTTCTCTTTAGTTTCTACTTTCCTTTTTCATTTTTATCGGCTGAATTTTTTAGTTATATTAACGGGGCTGGATGATAAGACCATGTCTTCTGCCGGCTCCGGTCGAAACTTTAATGTTATATTTTTATGTTGTAAAAACATTGTAAAAGCTTATTTCTTTTTAATGACGAAATAAATAAATAATAAAAAAAAAAAAAAAAAATTATTAAACTATAGCAGGGCCGTAGCATATTGTTCCCATTTTCCATTTACTCTTCAAAAAATATATATTCATAATATAAAGCGGTGGCCAAAAATTAAAGACCACTCATTTTTTAGTTGGTTTCTTAATCTTTAAATTAAAATTAAGAAGATTCTAATTGACATATTAAATTTTTTTTTTAATATCTTGTTAATTAAAACATACGGATTAAAGTGGTATAATTTTTTTAATCTAATTCTAATTAAATAGCGTTTAACTTATTCAAAAACTGATGAGTACTTATAAATCTTCTTTAAATAAATTGGACAAAATTTAACGACCACTTTCAAATCTTTAATTTGCGCTTATTAAAAATAATAATCCTTTATTATTTTTAACTGTCTTAATTGCTTATTACGTTGGCTATAAAATAAAATGTCGAAACCTGAGTTTTGATATCAAATAAACATTAATTTTTTGAATTGCAATAAGGATACAAAAATATTGCAAAAATATTGCATTATTAACGTAATTCAACGATACAAAGAGACCCGGTCAATTAATGATCGTCATAGGACTGGACGCAATAAAATTTCAAATGACCGTGATGTTCGCTCGTTAGTGAGATTAATGAAAGAAAACAGACAAGCATCATCTACAGACTTGTCTACGAAATGGACACTGTCAAATGGTCTGAAAGCAAGCCTTAGAACTGTGCAAAGGGTCCTCCACAATTTAAATTATTTATGGCGTGCTGCTGCAAAAAAACCACGCTTAAATAAAAAACAAAAGTTTGCCAGGAAAGAGTGGTGCAAACTACATAAAAATTGGTCAACAGATCAGTGGAGCCGTGTGGTCTTTAGTGATGAAATGAACGTCGAGGTAGACAACAGAAAAGGTCGCGTAATGTTGCGTAGACTTCCAAGCGAACGGTTCGATGAATCATGCATTTTGAAACGAACAAAACAAGGCAGTGGTTCAATAGGCATTTGGGCCTGTATGAGTGCCTGTGGAGTTAGCATTTTTCATTTATTCGATGGTAGACTCAACAAAGAAAGGTACATAGAAATTTTGGAAAACTCGCTTATTCCTAGCATTGATTTATGGCAGTTGCAAGATGGATTTATTTTCCAGCAAGATAATGCGCCGTGTCATAAAGCGCATGTTCTTAGCGATTGGTTCAAGTCTAATAAAATTCAAGTGCTTCCATGGCCTGCCAATAGTCCAGACTTGAATCCAATAGAGAATTTATGGTCGTGGCTTAATCACAAGCTTAGTAAAGAATAACTTTACAATTTGGAAGATTTGAAATCTTCTATCTCTCATCATTTGAAAAATGTGCCTGATGAAGTAATCAAAACTTTAATGAATTCAATGCCAGAACGAGTACAAGAGTGCTTGAAAACAAATGGAGGAACAACACGTTTCTAAATTATTTTTTTTATTGCTTTTTGAAATATTTTTGAAACTGGTCTTAAAATTTTGTCCAATTTTTTTTCCCATTTATATTTTTTACTAGTCAGTTTTTTAATTTTTTAACATTATTTTGTAAAAAAATTATAAATTCTTTTATAAAAAATATAAAATACAATAAAAATTCTTTCTAAAAATGTTTTTCTATTTTTAATACTTTTTTCCAAAATAAAATTATACTAAGGTTAAAAATAAATTTTGAAAAAAAAAAGAGTGGTCTTTAATTTTTGGCCACCGCTGTATATATATAGATCGCAAATGAAAAAAAGTTTAGAGCCCCCTCATTTTTTTTTAACGTTTTACATTTTTTCTCAATGATTTTATTAACTCCTTGTCTCTGTTTGTCTGTAAGCATCAAATCTTGCAATTAACTTTTGAGTCACTTCCTGATAATAGATTTTCTTTAAATTTTGCATACATACTCTTGCTTGATAACAATACAATATTCAATAATTAATTTTGCAATAAGTCAATTAATTTCGTTAATGTTAACTAAGTTTATTTCTTATATGGAAACAAGAATAATTTTTAAAATAAATATATTATTTGTTATACATACGCTTTGTATACATATACATACGTTTAGCTCATTTGGTTAACTAAGCGTTAACTTCGGAGGCGGAATGTCTATGGTTCGTGACCCGCCACTTACTAAATTATTTTTGTACTCATACAGCCGAATTTTAATAAAACAAAATAGTAATATTAGAAAAAATTGATTACAAAATTTGCGTTTTAATAATATATAAAAGGATTGGGTTTTAAAAATACGTTTTTAATTTTACTTGTTAGTAAAAGGATCAAAAAATAAAGAAAGATATTTTTGTTTGTTTTCAACGGTTTTTATTTTATGTCAACTCAATGGGCAGAGCAATGATATATTATATAACTAGATGTCTAACTTTAATCGAAAAAGTAAAGCCGCTTTTTGCCCATTTTCCAAATGGCGGATTAAATTTATAAACAAATGTTTTTAACTTTTCTTTACTTAAATGAAGTAAATATACTTTAAATTTAAATACTATTATTGTAAAAATGTTAAGCGGAAACTAGAATACTTATAATATAATAATTTATTATTCCTTTTTATTATTATTATAATATTATAATTCCTTTATTTATTTTCGATTAAAAAAATCCCTTATATTATTATTCCTTTATTTATTTTCGATTAAAAAAAGGATTAAAGTTTTGAATAGAAAAGTAAAAAGACAGACGCTTTTGACGCATTTTTATGAATTAAAAACTTTTTAGTAAAAGTAAAACAACAGACGCTTTTGACGCATTTTTATGAATTAAAAACTTTTTAATAAACATAAAAAAACTTTTATAAGTATTTTATAATTATTAAAATTTGTTTTTAAATTATCTTTAATTTATTGGAAACTTTTGACAAATGGCGGACAATTGTCATCAACAACAAAAATTTTGGCTTCATTTTTTGCCGAATAAAAAATCCCGCAAGTTTAGACATATTGTTTATATAATATATCATTGGGGCAGAGTGGATTAAAAAAACTTGAAGTAAAAATAACTTCAACTAAAAACGATTAAAAAAGAATCAAGACAATTTTCAAAAATAATTAATGATTGGAAATCGTCAAATAAACATTGACAATTTCCCTCAAAGTGAAACCAGTTTTTTTAAAGAAAAACTTTTACATAATCTAGAATAACATTGTTAAGAAAACAAATGGAAATTTAAAAATAATTTAAAAGCATTTTCTTAACTTATTAAAAAGCTTACAAAGTTACTCTAATCTTAAGCAAACATTGCAGTCCGTCACAGTGACGGATCCAAGAATTTTTGGTGTGGAGGGAAATTTGAAATGTTTTTGTATTTTGTACCAAATTTGCGTTTCCGAAAATCTATCCCCCATCCCTTCCCCTGAATCCGTCACTGGTCCGTTAATATAGATAAGTCCGTAGTTTAGGTTACCTTAAAAAAACTAATGAACCATAAGATTTTTTATATATAAAAAAAGTTATTAAACTGAATTATTATTTTACAAATGGTTTAAAAGAACTACAAGCCCAAAGTTTTAAATAAAAAAATTCAAGAAGTTTTTTTTTTAAAGATACATACCACACATTATTTTACGACTAAAATACATTCGTCAAAATCACAACATTTATTCTATTGCAAACGTAATTCCAGAGAAAGTTTTTTTATTAAAGAAAGAGAAACTCTTTTCCTCTCGGTATCGATACCTAAAACTTTACATTCAACTCGATCACCAGGACCAACTAAAACATTTGGCAACATATAACGATTTGGAATTAAACCATCAGTTTCAACTCCTATGTCGACAAATACTCCAAATGATGTGCAGTTCCTAACAGCGCCTGAAACCATACAGCCTATCGTTAACATCGTCATAGATGTTAATCCAGTTTTAAATAACGGCGTTTCAAAACCTGAAAAAAAAAAGAAGCAAAATAATAACAAAAAAAGTCATAAATCCTTAATCTTGTTTAAATAAAATAAATTTGTACCAGAAAATAAGTAATAAATTAACTAAACACATTTACACGCATACATACGTACCACTGTTGTAAAAAAATGAAATATTGCTTGATGTCATGAGCCAGAAAAATCCTTTGGGAGTATTATTGTACTACTGGTGTTTACTGGAATATAAGTCACTAAATCTGGTTGCACCGTCGGTGGAAGAAAATCCATTATCAAATTTTGCATAAAATCGCATTAAATACATAGTTGATAAGAAACTAACAAAGTTAGTTTCAAGAATTTTTATTCATCCAAAAAACAAAACAAAAATATTTATGCAGTAAATTCACTGGTAGATAACAATTTTCTTCAATTCTGACAAAGTTTCAATTCCAATTTTTTTTTCTTGAGAAAAATGTCTAAACTGATTTGTAATGTTCCTAATCAATTTTTTTGCTGTTGAAGTCTGTGATGCATCTTTGCAGTCTATCTTCATACTCTGGGTGGTTGCTTGGTTTCTTGTACCTTTGTCAATGTGAACTGAAAAGATAAAGCGCTTCAGTTTTGATTCAGTCATTGCTCTAAAAAAATTCCCAAAGAGCTATTGTGGCGTTGGATGAATTGTAGAACATGGTGAATGACAGCATGAACCTTGGGAGTGTTGGTGGCGCCCAAGTTGTAAATGGTTGTAAATAGAGTGTTGGTGGTTCAAATTGTAAATACGAGACTCTGAATTGCTCAATTTTTTCAAAAAAACTTTTATTAAGGGCATTGCCAAAACAAGCATGGACAACATCATTAAATTTTCCGGGAGGCTGAAGAAAAGCAAAATAGCATAAGTGCGAAGTGTTACAAAAACTGGTATAGGTGCTAACTGGCATATGTTTAAATTGGCATGAGAGCGCCAAAAGAATTTGCGAACTTTGGCACAAGTGCAAACTGGCATAAGTGCAGAACAGCTGCAAAAACTGACATAAAAGTGTGACAAAAACTGGCATAGGTGCACCGAATAAAATTGCCAATTTGCACTTATGCCAGTTCGCATTTATGCCAATGTTAACAAGTTCTTTTGGCGCACTTATGCCAATTTGCATTTATGCCGATTTGCACCTATGCCAGTTTTTACAACTGCTTTGCACTTATGCCAGTTCGCACTTATGCCAATGTTTGCAAATTCTTTCGGCGCACTTATGCCAGTTTGCACTTGTGCGAGATTTTTCAACTAATTCACACTTATGCAAGTTCACTCTTATGCCAGTTTGCACTTACGCCATTATGCAGTTATGCCAGTTCGCACTTATGAAATTCGCACTCATTCAGTAGTCCGGAATTTTTTAGTGTGTCAATAATGGAAACAGCTGGTAAGGAGTGCTGCTGGACCAATCTCTCCAAAAACTCCCTGCACTCATTTCCAGCCAGTTGTTTACCATGAAATGGCTGCTGTTGAATATGAAGTATTCTTTTTTAAACTAAAAAAATGCAACCTTTTTTTTATTTTCTTCCTAAGACAACTTATTTAACACCACCTATTAATATTTATGAAGTGGATGAAAGTTATAAAAAATTAAGTTTTATTGCTTTAGAGTTAAATATATTGCAGATTTTTTAATGCAATTTTATGCTAATTTGAAAATGGATTTTCTTCCATGGACGGTGTAATCAGATTTAGTGACTTACATCCAGTAACCACCAATGATAGTACAATAATTTCCGCAATGGATTTTTCTGGGTCATGACATCAAGCAATATTTCATTTTTTACAACAGTGACACATAAAGTTACACTAAATATTCTATAATAAAACTAACCTTCTCTCGGATCAAAATCAAAAGGTTGGCTTAATCCATCTAATATCAATTTCAAAACTTCTTTATCTGTTTTCAAATAATCAAGCAACCCTATATATGTGTGTGTATATATATATATATATATATATATATATATATATATATATATATATATATATATATATATATATATATATATATATTAATGCTGTAGCTACTGGGTCCCCTCAAAATCTATCATTAGGGCCCTCAAATCTTAAAAATTTTTCCATTAGGTAATAATAAAAAAAACAAAATAGTCCTTACATTTGTAAATGGGCAATATATATATATATTTTTTTTACAATTTTTTTTTAACATTTTTTTAGAATTTAAAATGCCACTATGTGAAAAGCTGTTCTATGTTCACTTAGAAGTTCATAAAAATTTTAGCTCGAAAGTCTAAGAGGAAAAGCTTTATGTAAAACTAAGGTTTCATGCCAATAAGACATTTATACCAGTTTTTGCGTTATAATTTCAAAAACAATGGTATATAAAAATAAAGAAAACTGCATAAATTCATTTTCTGAATATATATTTATTAAAAATGGCTTAAGTCTTTCTAGGGCATATTTGTAGATATTATTTTGTGATGTTGTCTAATTACCAATAAAATATTTTGTCGTTGTTCTTCATTTTGAGATGAGCCAAAACAAATTACTGGATTGTTTCAATATTTCTTTCGGCACAATCATTTGTGACACTTAAGTTTTTGATAAAAAAAAGAAGAAAGTTTTTGTAAGATTCAAGATCCTTTAAGTTGGCTTTAGTATGAATGGTATGTAACCAAACCTAATCTCACTAAATCCAGTTTTATAAAAATCTTACTAACTAAATCCAGTTTTATAAAAATAAACCTACTTTCTTCTGTAATCAAATCTTTCAATTGAGTGTTATTAAGAACAACAACCGAAGGCTTATCAAAGTTTATAAGTTCAATTTCAGGCACTTTATACTAAAGCAAAGTTTATAAAATGTCTGATTTGGTTTGCAAATCAAGACGTGAATCAGCTAAAACCATAATAACTGTTTTAGGAGACAAGTGCCAAGAATGAGCTTGCATACTCTTCAACAGCACATTACCTGCCTTTAAGTTCCTTTTTTTTTGTAAAACTTGTGCCTTATTGAAAGCACTTAAGTTATTTAAAACAGAATGCTTAGCAAGACTAGACTTCAAAGACATGGGTGGATGAAAAATTCTGATTATAAGACACATTTTAAAAATATTTTTTTGTTGTTGTTCATGTAGATAATCAATTACTGGTGATGAAATTTTAAAAACTAGGTAATATATGGAATCTGCCATAAAACAAGCTGCATGACAGGCGCCAGGCTGATAAGTTTTAAAATTTATTATTAAACTACTCATCAGAGTTGATGTTAAAATAAAAAGCAAGATATTCTACAAGATGCTTGTAATTGTCTTTTGGAAAAGTTGTGTCATTCAAAGAAAACTCTATAAAACTCTTTGCTTCAAAATACAAACTGTATATGCCTCAACCAAATATTAGTGAGTTCTCTTAAAATTTATATTTAGCATAAGAAGCAGAAATTAATGGCAAAAATTCTTCCCATTGCTTCCTAAAGTTGGAATAAAGTTATTATTATTTGGATCTTTACTTTTAATCTCAGCCTTGTAAACATGTTTAATGTGAAGTTCGTAAATATGATGTGTACACATTAACCAAAGCAGTGGTTTTTTTAAAATTTTTGTTAAAATCAAAATTGTTCCATCTAATCTGCCTGTATTTGTGGTAGTAATGTCAGTACAAACTGCAAAAACTTGGTCGAGTACTTCAAAGTACTCCAACAGATTTTGTATAACTAAAACCTGATCAGTGCTTTTACAGTGTTGCACAACTACTAAAAGAAGATCATCTTTATGCTCAAATTCTGGGCTTGTAACATAAAGGCATTTACCAACTTCAAGGCATACAGTGATATCTTCTTAATTTTCAATTATGTGTTCACAAGCACCATCTACTGCCATTTTCTTCCTGTATTCTTCATACCTTGTATTTCTCCCCAGTCTCCTTTCAACTCTAGCTTTTCATTCCTTATCTCTAATGTGACTAATGAACTGAACTCTTTCATTACTCTTATCTTCAATAAATGAAAGATCTTCCATTATAGTCTTTTTGCTTCTAGGCATAGCGATACTCTGACGGATTTGTTCTTTTATGTTTGCTTTGCCAATATCAAAAAGACCTTCCATTATACTCAAAAAAAAATTAAATATAGTTATATAATAAAATGCTCTACACATCAAATCTAAGTATATTATATCATTATACAAATCGTACGGGAACTTTTTCCGCACACTGTATGTGTATATATATATATATATATACATATATATGAGCCCCTGAGATGCATAGTGGTATAAGTTACTCATATCTAGTTTTGAGATACAGAGGGATTTAGTAGACATATCATAAATAAACAAACTGTTTTAGAGGTGTGTGTGTGTATATATATATATATATATATATATATATATATATATATATATATATATATATATATATATATATATATATATATATATATATATATATATATATATATATAATATATATATATATAAATTAGTAAAAAACACATATCTAACTTTTTTCTTCTACTTGAAGTTTCATCATTGCTGGATCATTAGGAAGAGTACAAGAGAAAGACTCTTCCTGATGATCCAGCAATGGTGAAACTTCAAGTAGAAGAAAAAAGTTAGATAAGTGTTTTTTACTTATTTATTATTGCTCTGTTCTTTAAGAACATTGAGCAATATTATATCTATTTATCTATTTGTAAAATACACTGACATAATTGACATATTTACATATATATTTATACAAAGTGTAGAAAAAGTTCCCGTTCAAAAGTATGATTTAAAAAAATTATCTGTATGGTGTTTTCTTTCAATATATAGTGTGTTTTCTTTTGTATTCTTTTAGTATTTTTTTATTCTTTTAGTATTATTTTGTTTTAAATTAAAGTGTAATTTGTTTCTCGTCTTATACAGGAACTTTTTCTGTTTTTTCTGTTTATATTTTTGTACGGGAACTTTTTCTGCACACTGTATGTATATATATATATATATATATATATATATATATATATATATATATATATATATATATATATATATATATATATATACATACATATATATGTATGTATATATATATATATATAAATAATCATATCATATATATACATATATATACATATACATATATATATATATATATATATATATATATATATATATATATATATATATATATATATATATATATATATATATATATATATATATATATATTCATATTAGGGTGACCCAAAAATGCAAACAAAAATTTAGCCAAGGTGTCCTATGAATTTTGCTACCTAGTATGAGTTCACAGGCAAAATTCTAAGTATGCTGGATGCTTGTAACAGCTACAAGTAAAAATCTCTTTTTACAAGGAATTAGCATTTTTATTTTATAAACAGGTATATTTTACACGTTTTTACAATAAACGTTGTCTTGTACAATGTATAAGATATTTGATATGATTATTTCAGACATTATAAAAAATACTTGTATTATAATGTTAAAAATCGATTTATTTAACGAATTTCAGCAGACAGCATTTTCCTGTTCAAGCTTACGAAACAGAGGAAATAGTAGAATAATGCTGATGCACAATAAAAATACTTTTGTTTGTTTTTATTCATAATATTCTATTCATAATCATATTGACAATGCTTACCAACTCCTCTCCCCCTTATCCTTGCCCTATATCCTAGAACCCATCGCTACTACTGTCTGCCATCAAGTTAAAAGCACAGTTTATTAATTTTTATATTTAACTTTATAAATGTTTAAATCAATTCTTTGTTCAAACATCTAAATATTTCATAAAAATGGGAAGAGCTAAAGCTAAAAAAGGAGCTGTAAAGCCAATCAATTAAAACCCAAGAAGACCTGCCTATCTCCTTAAAACTCCAGTGAGCTCTTTACTTAGAAGGCAATTGCCTACTAATGGTCATGTCATTATATACTTTTTGTACGTTATTTCTCCCAGGGTTAAAAGATTCAGACCAATCTTTGCTTGTGCACAAACTTTGTGAACAAACTTTGCTTGTACACAAAAGACATCTTCTGGATATATAAAGTGCAAAGGAACTGATGGACCTTGCAATGTTGTAACTGGAGAATACTGTTTGCTCTGGAGTATTGTAAATATTTGGGCCTCTTGTGGTTTTCTGAACTATGTTCTTTCAGAATTAGGCATACTAAACAAGTTTTTAGAAATTTACAAGCAATATAAAGCTGTTTGTAATGAAAAAACACTTAAAATGAAACCAAATGCATCTCAAAAGCAGCAAGAAAAGTTCATGATAATGACAGATAACCTGTTTGACATCAGTTCTCAATAGTTTGAGTACACCATATGTCAGGATATTTACATTCCAAGAAACAGGGCTACAATAAAAGAAGACCTAGACTTTCTTCAAGATCAAAGACAAGACAAAAAAATGTTTATCAGTACTTGCATTGATGAAGAGTTAGAAACCAGGGTATTAAACATTTAATGAAACTAAAAATGATTTGTCAAATATATAAATATTTTATATACTAAATTTCAAAAGTTTTTATTTATTTAGATCAAGAGAAGAATTGACAGATACACTAGACACGAAGAGCTATTGAAAAAAGCTGCAACAGATTGGTTGGTTCCTAATGATCCAGAGAGTTAAGATCAGGACTATACCAGTGAAGAAGATGAACCGGCTTTTAAAAAATGTAAAAGAAAATCAGCATCAGGTATAATGTTTTTTAGTATCTTTTAATTATTTCTTAGTCATTTCTCTCTTCCCCCATCCTTTTTAATATCATTTCATGCAAGAGATAAAAAATTTTAATTTCTTCATACTAAAAAACTTCTTTGATAGGTTCCGCCTAGCTGTACCCTAATAAAGAAGATTATCAGCCTGACTTTAAAAATAAACCAACTTTGGCTGATAAACCTGATAGACCTAAATCAAGACACAGATCTGGTCCCTCAGCTTTACTAGTAAACAAAGAGATCACTAGGGAGGATTTGATTGCAGCAACCACACCAATGTGTATGAGAGCTGGTATCAGTATAAGAGATCAAACTCTGTTCATCTCCAGAATTTTAAATTATCTTGAAGGAGATATCACAGTGTTAAGGATAACCAGAGATAAACTAATCCATTTTGAAGGTAATAAATTATACTGTTTTAATATTTTAGTTTTTAGATTGTGATAATATAATAATCTATTTTAGATAGCTGATTGATAAAGTTATTAAATTTAAAGATAAAAATATCTTTAGGTTGTAAAATTCGTAATGAGTATATGGAAACAATGAAGTAAAGCACATTAAAGTAGAATCGGGGAAAAGAGTTCTTATTGATAGACTAGCAGAATCAGTTACAAGTCCTGAATTTTTGTCAAACAGTGATTTACTTCTTGGAGTTGTTTCTGCTGACAATGGAAAAGCTAATGATATGGCTATTATACTCCAGAACCTGGTAGAATATTTCAAAATATCAGATAATACCATTGCTGTGTTTACTGACGCAAAAGTTTTAAACAAAAGAAAGAAATCAGGAGCAATTGTAACTTTAGTCAGAGTTTTAAGACAATCGATTCTCTGGCTCTTGTGTCGGCACTTGTGTCAACAATGATTTACTTCTTGGATCAGATTCTTGGAAACAATGATTTACTTCTTATTGCAGAGATCCATATAAAATGGGGCATTAAAGCTATTTTTAAAGAGCAAACTGTTGGACCATCTAAACAGATGTATAAAAATTTAAAGCACGCTTGGATGAACAGTTATTAACCTAAAGCAGGAGTAAAGCAGGAAAGCATGAGCTGAGAAAAAATTCAAGAAGTTTCCTGAAAGTGAGCTGGTTGTTGGAAGTGATCTTTACAGTTTAAATCTCAAGTCTAAGAAATTCATTGCTTATTCCCTTGAGCATAATATTTTTCCTAGGAATGATTATAAACACTTGGTAAAATACCTTGCATTCTATATGAATGTCAATTTACCCAAGCTTGAAAAAACTAGTTTGTATTAACCAGGTGCTAACCATAATGCCAGATTTATGTGTGAGAGCATCAACTTGGAGCTTCTGGATTTTACATCTCCTATTATTAACTTCCTGAGTGATGATCAGAAGATTTGAGTCTTTAAGGCTAACTTTATTGTTGCCCTATACTTTGCTCCTTTAATACTTAAATCCAACAAATCTGAACATGCAGTAATAGATGACCTAGAGGCATACAAAGCTGCTAAAATCATCTAAAAGGATTGGGATTATGATGTTGGTAGTGCTTTATTAAAAAGCCTTCAAAACCATACTTGGTATCTTTCCTCAAAGTGTGTTACTATGGCGTTGGCTGATCCTGATCTTGACAGATCTAACATAATGTCTTTCATAGGAAAGCTACTTGCATTCCCTGTATCTAACAAGAAAGATTTAAGTTTAGAGGCTCCAGGGAGGGTATCCATCTCAGAGTCTGCTAAACTAGAAGACTTAATTGCAGAAGAAAGTTGACTTCTGTTTATTATTACCACTAGTGTTGTAAGGGAGTGGTATCGGACTGAGAGAGACTTGCAGGAACTTAAATCTTATAAAGACTTTTGTAGCTTTATATGTGGTTTAAGTGTCACTAATGATTGTGCTGAAAGAAACATTGGTCTTATCCAAGAATATATTGATACATCCCACAATGTAGATCAATGCCAGAATATATTGTTGGTTTTCCAAAGGCATAGAAAGCTTTTCCCAAAAAAAATACCACCGTCTCAACTTATGTTAAATAAATGATGATAAAAAATAATTGTAGTGATATTTCTTTAATCAGTTTATTATCTCAAAAAACAGTTTCAAATTTAATTTTTTTCATAATCAAGTTAAAAATGTTTCATTTTTACCAAAATTCATGTTTGGAATTAAAACTCAATTTTTACTTGAAGCTGTTCCCAACATATTTGAAAGGAAATAGTTTTGGGAGGGACCCTTTATATGGTGTATAATGGATAGGAAACCTTTTTTTTTTTTGCATTTTTGGGTCACCCTAATATATATATATATATATATATATATATATATATATATATATATATATATATATATATATATATATATATATATATATATATATATATATATATATATATATATATATATATATATATATATATATATATATATATATATATATATATATACGGATCATTCCATATAAGATTGCCATAATTCAAAAATATTTAAACTGAATTTTAGTTTTTAAATTAGAAATAGATTTTTTTTAAAATAAACTAATAGACACTTTAGTGCATCTAAAAAAAATATCTTCACTTTGTCATTTATTTTTATGCATGTGTAGGAGATGTTTAAAATTTGGTAGCAATTTTTAATATTTTATGATATAAAAACATGAATTTTTTAACATGGAGTTGTGTTAAACATTTTTTTTTTTTTTTTTTAATTTTTAATTCTCAGAATAAACATTAGTGATTAATTGAGTTTTTTAATAAGTGATATTATTATTATCTCAATTATTAGTTGGTATGTTACTAAAAAAAAGTAGCTGTTTTTCATCGTCACGACTGTGACTTTTATAACAAATTTTAATTAGAAAATATTTAGCAAAAGCATTTTAGTTGAAAATGGATATGTATGTAAAAAAAAATTAACAAAAATTTACTTTTTTCCTTGTCTGGAAAAAAGTAAAATGCAGTTTCTTTTTTGTCACGACAGATGTTTCGATGTTTAAATGCATTGTATAGGTGTTCAAATGCGTTAAGGAAGAAGATTTAATAACAAGGAAGAAAAAAAGTGTAATTTTTTCTCTCAAAAATATAATTATAAATGTAACTAAAATAAAAAACACAGTCATTTTTATAAAAATTAATTGCATAACAAACTGCAATGCTTTTTAAAAGGCAAAAAAAAAAAAATAATTACACGGACTAATAATTAAATATAAAAATATTACACTCTAAAATACATTGATGAAATATAAAATTATTTAACTGATAAAAAAAACAAAGTTATTACACTCTAAGTTTATTTTTTTATTTAACTAGTAATATATTTTATATATTAATTACTTTCAATGTATTTTTCACTTTTATTATTAAATTTTTAATTGTTGTAATAATTGTTAAAATGTCTGCATTCTATTACAATAAAAAAATAAAAAATCTTAATTAAAACACGTGTTATAAAAAGTAATTTAAGCAATTGATATAACTGTTTATTGAAAGGTTATAAACTAATTTAAAATATAACTTATTTGACATATTCTACATAAAAATACAAGAAACATAAATATTAAAGTCCCAAATTGCACAAACAAGTTTGTAAAGATTATAGAGCAAGAAAAAAAATTGAATTAAAAGAAATAGAAAAAGAACCAAGCAATATTTGTTGCCAACAATCAACGCTAGAGCAAGAATTGAAAAATAAGGAGCTTGCTAAATTACAACAGCGTAAACACAGAAATCTTCCAAAAGCTCAAGGTATCATTGATATTCCTTGTTCTTCTTCTAATCAAATGAAAAAACACGTCTATCATTCGAGTTTGTCAGAAAAGCATGCTGTTAACTGCATTAAATTGGCTTTACCAAAGTTGCCACGAAAAGCAGATTATGTCATCAAACAGTTAGCAATAGAAACGAACATCTCTTTACTAGATATATCAAAGATAAAAAAGCGCATCCGTTTATCTTCTAGTGTATTTAATCATGGACGAGAGTTTTACAACCACAAAGAAACCCCTCAATGGACTCCAGGTATGAAAGACTTTATAAAAATTGATGGTGAAAAATTTCAAAAATGTTACTTGTTACTTAAATTAAAGGAATGTTATGCCGTGTATGCAGAAGAATTTGGTAGCAAAATAAAATTTTTTAAATTTTGTGCACTTTGTCTAACTCAAATACTCACATATTCAGAGACGCCTCTTGAAACCTGCTGTTGTTTAATTCATGAAAATTTTATTAATATATGCAACGCTTTACCCTCGAACCTTAATTTTGAACCTTATAACACAAACTGGGTAAACAAATGGATTCTTTGCAGCTTCTCACTCCAGATTGCCCCTTACTGTTATGTGTTTTTGTGCTAACTGTCCTAACAACCGAACACTACCACCACCCAAAGAGCAAAACGAAGAATGCATAGAAGTCAGTTACATAAATTGGTACAAAGACAAGGTTACAAATCGTCTAAGCAGGGATTGATCAAACAGTCTTTGTATGCAACATATACAGAGTTTTTGAAACCTCAACTCACCATTTAATTAAACGCCACCAAGCGTCTATTTATTGCCACAAAATAGATAACATTATGGATGGTGAATTATTAATACGCTTTAATTTTAGTCAAAACTACTGCTGTACTCATCAAGAACAAGTTCAAAGTGCTTATTGGAGTCAATCTCAAATATCAATCTTCACTGTTGCTGTTTATGGTAAAGATTTGAAAAATATGGTTGCTTATTTAACAGATAAAAATGATCACAGCAAAACATACATCAGTGTTCTCCTTGAAAGCAGTTCAATTTTTATATCTTTTATTTTTATCTTTGAGGGATGTATAGGATTTGTAATATATTTTTTAAAGGCTTACACAACCAATTTAATTATACACAAAGTAACATTGTGAAGTGATGGTCCATTTTCTCAATTTAAAAACCCCTTCATGGTAAAATTCCTGAAGTTGTGTCAAGTGACATTTAATATTCCAACTTTCGAGTGGAATTTTTTTGCTACTGCCAACAGAAAAGGAGCCAATGATAGGATAGGAGGAACTTTAATAAGAATAGCATGGCAAAAGGTTAAAGCAAGAAAAGTTATTATTCAAAATGCGTGGCAGTTTTATAAAGCTATATGCAAAGATTCAATTGTAAATTTAATATATTTGACTGAAGATGAAATCAATCAACATTTAGTCAGCTAAGCGATACTTTACTGCTAGCAGAAAAAGTTGAAGATGTACAACTTTACCATTACTTGAAAGTTAAAAATGAAATTTTTAGCATGACAAAAAATATCACCACCATCAGACAAATAACACAGCAAACAAAAAATCATTATTTGGTAAATTCATTTGTTTAGTCTATTTAAATATGACTTTAATATAGCAATTTAATAAAGTAATTTGTTACATTTTTTTATTAAAAACTTGTTGATGTTTCTTTTATTTTTCTAAGGATAACTATAAACATTGTTTAAATTGTTTATATATTTTTAATAACTTTTTTAAATTATTTTAAAACTTTTTAAAAAATATTGTTTAAATTGTTCAAATATCTTCAAATTAAATCTTTAAATACCATTGTTTAAATATCTTTAAAAACCTTGACAACGCTAAAATATACCTCAAAAATACCTAAAATGTAATGTTATCTGATAGTACAATATTTTGTCACGACCGCGATTTTTTTCTAGCTACCATTTTATGTAAAACATGAACAAAAAATAAATAAAAAAATTGTATTATAGTTAATATAACATCCTTTAAAAAATAATTAAGATTAAATTTTTAATTTGTTAAAAGTTTTCTACAAAAAACGAAATTACTTAAACAAGTTCTGTTTCTGTTTTTGTAGCTGAAACAACTGTGACTGATTTCATTCTGACAGCGATGCAAATATAGCATAAAATTTACTGTAAATTTTTCAGATAATAGTATGTGACCAAATGTACACAATACCAAAAAAAAAAGGTTTATTAAGTTCCTTGCTTATATTTTCACATTTTGCAGTAGTAATGTCACAACCGCGACTATATGGAATGACCCATATATATATATATATAGTTCTATAGTTTGTTGCATTTGAGAGTACGGAAGGAAAAAACGATTCTTTTGCCAACCAATACGTCACATTTAATTACTTTTGACTTTCATCCAACATTTGCGTGTTGTCAGAAAGTAAAAACCATTAATTTAATTACAAATTAATCATTTTTTAAAAAAACTACAAAAACGCAAATTTAATTGACCAGAATGTTTTTAAAAACATTCTGAATGTTTTTAAAAACATTCTGAATGTTTTTGAAACATTCTGAATATTTTTAACATTATAAACAATGTTTTTAATTTTATTTTTTTTAATAAAATATTTTTATTTTTATTTTTTTTAATAAAATGTTTTTATTTTTATTTTTCTTACTGTAAATCATGCGCGGAGTGTTGCTACAATGACTATCTTATAGCCTGACTTGCAACAAAGTGCTGCTACATCGACTGACAGATAGTCTGACTCGCAACGGAGTGCTGCTATATCAACTGACAAATAGCCTGACTCACAATGGAGTGCTGCTACATCTACTATCTTTTAGCCTGACTCGCAAGAGAGTGCTGCTACATCGACTGAGGGTTTGGTTGGGGCAAGCAGTCTATCAATTAATAAGAAAAAAAATTCCGGTCTTTCATTTTAATTTTTACTTTTTGTCAACAAAATACGGAAAAACTTTCTGACAACCAGTTAAGAGTTCTATATATATATATGTATATATATATATATATATATATATATATATATATATATATATATATATATATATATATATATATATATATATATATATATATATACATATATATACACAAATATGTATATATATAAGAAGCTCAGCGATAAGACTGAGTTTGTCTTCTTCTTGCGCTAGCCATATATTTGCATTTTATGATAAATAATTTTGTTTTTTTCTTTATGGTTAAATAAATAATAATAATAAATATATACTAGGCATAGTCAAAAAAAGTAAGCTTTTAAATCTAAAAAACCATACGCATCTAAATTTGGGGCAATACATATAAAAAATGAGCCTCAAATGGTTCGAGCGCTATCAAATCACTTTTGACCCTCCTCCATTTTTTACTATATATAGGCCTATATTTTTGTTTAAAAATATATAGTTTCCTTTCAACCCCTTAAAAACCTATGTTTGGTGGTATTGAAAATCATAAAAATTGGCATTTTTTGTATATATACATGTATATATATATATATATATATATATATATATATATATATATATATATATATATATATATATATATATATATATATATATATATATATGTATATATATATATATATATACATATATATATATATATACATATATATATATATATACATATATATATATGAAATAAATAAGCCCTGTATGTACACATAAACACACAGACCCTTTGACTATTCCCAAAACATGCCTCAGGGGGCAACCAACTTCATGGCCCCTTGACCACTGCAAAGTTACCTATATTTAAAACCCCGCTATTTATCTATGATGAAAAATCAAAATGAGTAAGAATAAATAAATATATATTTAAAACTTTATAACGGAAAAAACAAAAAAAAAACATTTGACAATCTAATCAAATGCATCACACCAAGTTTATCATTAAAATTACTTTTTGAAATTGTACTAGAATTTTGCTATAGTAGTTGTTGTAGTGACCTGAATAAAGATCAAATATTGTCTACTGTGAGCAATCTGTTGCATTTTTCAGTTTATAGGTATGATGTGACAGTGTTCATAGAGTATCTGCTAAGGTTGCTTCTCTTTACCATGCTTGCTATATCTGTAACTCTATTCTTTTTTTCTAGTAACTCCCAACTTAATAGTGGTTGCTTGTAGCATTGTTGGGAGTGAATCAGAATAAAAAAATAAAAAAAAATCTATGAACTGTCTCATCATACCTATAGATGGTTCTGAATTAAAAAAAATCAAACTTTCAGTATAATTTTGAAAACTTTTAAAGCACACTATGCCAATAGTTAGGTGGATGTAAGAGCTAGTCTTTAAATCATTGCTTATAAAGCCCAATCATGTTAAAAATCAGGTAAGAAAAGACATTAACCAAGACTCATAATGATGGTGGTTTTTACCGATATTTTTATTTATTTTATAAATTTCCTTAATATCAAGATTTACTTAGTTCTCAGGCTTATAACAGAGCTAGGCATATCAAATGGCAGAATTGCTGATGCAATTCTCACCTTCTCTTCTAATGTTAACTCATCAAATAGCAAAGCTGGAGGTACCATTGTTGATTTCAAATACAGCATCAACAGCTATTAGGTTTGTACATACATTCTTGTGCAGATGCATTTGATGTATGGCTGTAATGTCATGAAAAGTAGCATTGATGACATTCTCAGATTGTAGATACTATTTTGCATAGAAGCAAACAATTAATTCATTTATAAGCTTAATTTCAGTTTTAAATTTATCATTTTCCTGAACAAACATAAGTTGATTGAATAGTTGATGGATTTATTATCTAAAAGTGAAGCTTTAGATAATAAATTGCATTTCCTAAAAATCTTGCATAATAAATAGCAACAGCTTTTCTTACTTTATATGTAATAGGGGATGAATAAGTGACAACTAATTCTGTATACTCATTTTTATAATTTCTTATAATACGTGGTTTACCAACATAAACTCTGCAAAATGTTAATGACTTATTAGTTGCTTTTTTTTTAAAGACTGCTTTTAACCATATTTCAATTAAATCGTAACAGTTAAATTATAATTAAAAGTAGAACCTTCAAAAATATTTTTCAGGTCAATTAGTTTTGTCATTGGTCACTAATTTACAAGCTTTTTGGAGGAGATTTCGAAAACTAATCCATTATTTGTCCCAGTATTAGATGACGTTGTATCAAAGTGAATTCCTCTAGTTTTGAAAAATGTTGATACTCCTTAATTAAAACATTACACCCAAGAATTGATCTTCACCAGTGGATAAAGCTAGCGGAGGTACTTCAAGTACATAAGTCTCTCTATTAATGTTAACTAAAACAGCCGTTCTATCCCTTTTTAAATATTTTTCCATGGTTTAGCTCAAACAAGGTCTAACCATCAAAATGAAATATACATTAATATAGAAATGATAAACTTCAACGTATATTTTGGCACTGTTGGCATAGTACTTTATTGCAACCAATTTCAATTTCAATTTGAGATCTATCATAAAATGAACAAAAAATAAACCAAAAAAACTTTCTTTTCTAAAGTTCAGAATAAAAAATTATTATTTTATGCAAATTTTAATTCTGATTAACCATATGCAAAAAAAAAAAAATTGATTTATTTTTAATATTATTTAAAATAAATTGAATTAAACCAAAAATTATAACAAAAAGAAAATTTTGGAAACAGAAAACACACGCAGATATATATATATATATATACATACATATATATATATATATATATATATATATATATATATATATATATATATATATATATATATATATATATATATATATATATATATATATATATACACATATATATATATAAAATAAATAATAAATTCAAAATGTGACTTACGATTAAATTGTTCATCAGTGTTAACGAGTGTGCCTAAAGTATTTTTCATATCTTTTGACCCAATAAGTAAAGATGAAACCCCTAAGTGGCTGAGCAATCTAGAATGTAAAAGATTTAAATTATAAAAAGTTTTCTGAAGTTTGATTATATCAGAAATATTTCAATACTTAATAACTAAAAAAAAAAGATTAAATTATTAAATATTTACTTGTATGCCAAAGGATACTGTTCTGGGTGAATCCATGTCTTATCTAGAGGTTCAACAGTGTATTTGGCTTTTTTGTTGCTAATTTCATCTTTCTTTAGTTTTCTTTTACGTGTAATTAAAGAACTATTCTTAGAAACAATTATTTGTATCATTTACAAACTAATAATAATATTTTAAATACAAATAATTACCAAGTAACAAGATACAAAGAAAATAACTCAGAATAAAACAAAAACAAACAATTGCAACATACAGTTTCAACATCTTCTGTTGTAGTAGTATTTACTTCACTGTTATTGGCTATGTTTACTCTGATAAACCCTGCACAATTACGAAATGTAACAGGACCAATCCCTTTGACAGATTTCAGTTCTTCACGATTGACAAACCCACCATGTTTGTTTCTATACTCAATAATTGCATCAGCATGCTTTTTATTAATGCCGGTTACACATCTAAAATTTCACCAGATTTTTGATTTTTTAAAAACCCATGCAAACTCTATCCTAACACACACAAACAAAAAACAACAAACAAAAAAACAAAAAATAAACAATTGTTTATAGTAAAAATGTAAACATCTAAAACCATTCTGATTGGCTAGAAAACAATAATACACTTATTAATATTAGAATAATTAAAAAAAACAACAACATAGAATCAAAAATAAAAAATGCGTAATTTTTTGAAAAATAAACTAATCTTAGGATTTTATTCCAACCAACCACCTACAACTATTATACTTTTTAAAAAATTTATTAGAAAAAAAAACAAAACATTTTACAAGTACCAGGGTCTATTTTTTTATAAACTTTTTTAATTTTTGAAATTTCTAAAACATACCTCAATATTTGAGCTGAGCATGCATTTATATCAACACCTATGAAACTGACACAATCTTCAATAACTGCATCCACAGCTTTCTGAAGAACCCCACTATTCAAATCATGCTATTAAATAAGTATTATTACATATTAATCTATTTTCCAATATATATATATATATATATATATATATATATATATATATATATATATATATATATATATACATATATATATATATATATATATATATATACATATATATATATATATATATATATATATATATATATATATATATACATATATATATATATATATATATATATATATATATATATATATATATATATATATATATATATATATATATATATACATATATATATATATATATATATATATACACACACACACACATATATATATATATACACACACACACATATATATATACATATATATACACACACACATATATATATATATATATATATTATATATTTTCATCATTTTCATATATATAAATAAAATATTTTTCAATATGTATTTTCAACAAGGTTGCAAGCAACCTAGTTGAAAATAAATAATAACCATAACTACTGTTGGAAGATAACATAAGGCAAAGAAGAGATCTATACATATGTATATATATATATATATATATATATATATATATATATATATATATATATATGCGGTAGTGGTGTAGTGGTAGTGCGCTCGCTTCATAAGCGAGAGGTTCCGAGTTCGATCCCCACCATGTCCCTGGTAGTACCGCGCTCAACTTGTTTCTCCGCGCAGCGGCCTTGTTCGTCAAGGTTCGTGTTTCGGAGTTATAGAGTTGAGAGAGGGTTATAACCACAATTAAGTAGCCTCCTTACCTGTAGTGGCCTTCTGGGCCTTGGGGATGTTAAATAAAAAAAAAAAAAAAAAATATATATATATATATATATATACACACACACATATATATATATACACACACATATATATATATATATATATATATATATTTTTTTTTTTTTGTTATTTCACCTCCCCAAGGCCCAGAAGGCCACTACAGGTAATATACATATATATATATATATATATATATATATATATATATATATATATATATATATATAATACATACATATATATATATATATATATATATATATATATATATATATATATATAAAGAAGTGTGTGATTTTTTGGAAATGCCTATCTTTATGTTTCCTGACTTCATTAGAAAGTTTCATATCTTTTTAATATCTGGTTGCATTAAAAGATTTTAATAGGTTTTCAAATCTAAGCTTGAATGCATTTTCACTAATACCATATAAGATTTTTCCATAAAAAAACCTACATTTCTAGTAGTACTGCAATTAACTTGTTTCTCTGCACAGCGGCCTTATTTGTCAAGGTTTGTGTTTTGGAGTTAGAACCTCCTGAAGTAGTAACCTCCTGGACTGTAAAGGCACCCTCAGCCCTATTAAGGCAATTATAATTAAAAATAAAAGACTGGGATTAGCTAATTTTAAGTGGCTTTATATACAACATTTTTAAAAAGACATTTGTTATTCAATGTCATATGGTTTTTATAATATAGTTGCAGTTTGAAACACTAGCAGTGGAAATTTTAAGGTATAATGTAAAACCATGAAGGTATAATATAACATCAAGGTTATTACCCAATTTCATATAAGATTGAATGGAAATATTGGGGCTTTTTTGTTTAAATATCTAAGTAAAAAATTTCTTAATTTTTTTCCATTTTTAGACAACTTGGATTTCTGAACATGCCTAAGCCATCATTTCTATATGATATAAAATCACACTTGCTTTAAAATTTAAAAACCCTAAAAAGAAGGAAAATACCAAGTAGCTCGCACACCTCTGCACTATCAAATGCTCCCATAGTGACATTAAACAAACCACTAAACTTTTGATCCAAACTCGAACATTGCTAATAAATATTATTGAAGGTGATAAATTAAAGATTTATGGTCTGTAACAATAGTAACATATTGTTCTGCGAAGCGAATGAAGTTGATAAGAAGCTTTTTGCTAATAGAAGGGTAAAAGTCAACATTGTCAAAAATTATAACTTTTATAAACACGAACCAATTTATTACATTTTGTGTGTTATTCTACTAGTTATTTGAAAAATATTTCTTAGGTATAAAATATGTTTACTTAATCTTAGCTTGGTTTTTTATTATCAAGTTTTTTTTAGTGTAGCGTTCCTTAACAACTTATTGTATTTACATTAATACTTGATCATTTATATAAATTTAATGCTTTTGATGTGTTATTAATTTCATTTATACCTGACTGGTTATTTACGTAGAAAAAAAGTTTCCATTTTAAATATTATTTTTAAACGCAACACTATCCAGGCTATTCAAAAATATATAGGTTTCATATTTTTTCTTGAAAGAAAAGTCAATAAGTCAATCCAAGAACGATTAAAAATTGATGAATAATTTCTTGCAAAAATACAATATTTTTTTATTTGTATATAAATTTATAACTATATGCACATATGTATAGATTTTTTTTTAAACAAATGTATAGAGTTTAACTTGTAATATTATATTAGTTTTTTATTATTGTATGTTTGCATAAGTTATTTATGTTAGAAATCAGCTTAAAATAAAAGTTTTTTTTTCAATTTCAACTTCTTCCTAAAGTCTTCCTAAAGTCTTCTTCCTAAGGATTTGATTGATATGATTTTATTAAATCCTAATATACAAATATTACTTTAAAAAAAAATCAGCTGCATATATAAGTATTTAAACCAATTTTAAAGCTCCCAAAAATACCTATTTTATGTTATCAAAAATATTTGTCTCTATTTTTGTTTTATTTTTATAAACACATGTTCAAAAACATTTTTTTTTCCTTTATACAATCGTATTTGCTACCTAAATTATTAAAAATAATTCAAATACTCATTTTTATTTTATTTTTATAAAATATAATAAAATAAATATAAATATTATAATATAAATAGATGAAAATACTTAAAAAAATGAATATTTTGGTTAACTTAAAATCGAAATGCAAAGATGAAAAACTTGTGAAAAATAAACGAAAATCATCACCTACAATTTTTAACTAAAATATTTAGCTTTGGCTCGATATGTACATGATATGAAATTTTTTTTTCATATCATGTACATATTGAGGGTATTGCCCTTGACCCCCTCCATTGCAGCAGCCCATTTGGATTCAGCATTATTGATTTAGTATATAAACATTAAAATTTTAATTTTAGCCAAAAATCAAGTTTTTCAGACCACTGTGCATTGTAGCAATTAATCAGCCATATTCAAATGTAAAAATTAAAAACCGTTATTAAAATTTAACATTGCAACTACATCTGATGTCAACTTTTAATTTTTATGTTGTAGTAATGTCGTAGCATTGCAACTATATCTGATGTCAATTTTGTATTTTTATAATGTCTTAGTAGCATAAAAGAGTTAATATTTTTGTTAATAATTTAAAGTGTTTTTGTTAACTAAGAGATTTTCGCATTTAATGTGGAGCATTTCTTTTACTTTTAATTTATGTTTTGTTGAACCAGTATCCAAAATCTCAAAAGAATTACATTTAGACAGACTTTTACAATTAATTGATGTATTTAAATGTTTATATATGCTTTAATCATATATTTAAATGTTATACATACTTGGAATTATAAGTTTTAAGGTGCTTATTTATCCTAGTTGTCAAATATTGGAGGTTTTTCCAATATAACTGGCATTACAGCCAGCACATGAGAATTTGTAAACAACACAAGATTTAAGTAAACTTAGAAAAAAAGATCTTTTAAACAAAAAATATTTAGTGTTTTATTAGTGGTAAATATTAATTTTATAAGAACATCTTTAAAATTTATTAACAACTTTTTTAATTTTCATTTTAGTATAATTAGAGTAGTTATTTTGGAATATTTAAAATGGAGTTTTCTCTCTAAAGTCTTCTGTTTTTAATATTTACTCCAACATTTTATTGCAAAATTAAATCTCTTTCAATAAAACTTTAGAGTAAATATTAAAAATAGAAAACAAAATAAGAAAAAAATCCCAAAAACAAAACTAGATTATAACAAGTAACTCATGCTAGGTATCTATTTTTTTGACCTTGACTGAAACCTATATTTTCTTTATGCATTATTATAAACTAATAAATAAATTATTTTTTTTAACACACACCTATTTTTTTTGCATGAAACTGTATAGTTAGATTGACCCTAAAGCAACAAAAATAATGTAAAAATTTAGATATATTATTTCTTTAAGTTAGAAAATTTTGAGTCACATTAACTTCGAAAAGATAACGAAAAACTATATAAAATGTTTTTCAGTGAAACATCTAAAACAATACTAATTTAAAATTTAAATAATTTATTTTTAATATAAATATTTTTGTATTAAAAATTATTTAATATTTGAATTCACAGTTGACAAAAAAAAGCCATTAAATGCAATGATAAAACATCTAGATACATATTTATTTTGATTCCCACATTAAAAAGCTATATATATATATATATATATATATATATATATATATATATATATATATATATATATATATATATTAGGGATATGACTTTTTTGCAACCTACTAGGCCTGTATCGTAATTCAATGAACTTTTATGTAAAAAGAACGAATAGATGTTTCATTTTGACATATTTTGAAAGAGGTCACCCCAAAACCAAAAAATCGAATTTTCAATAGGTACACTTTTGTACAGTAAATGAATATTAAAGGCTGAAGATGTTGTAAGAGTCATACTCCTGTTGTTATTTTATTTATTTATGCAACATGTACTGTGATATAACAAAAAACATTATGTGATATATAATTATACAAGTATTACAAAATTAACAGTATCAAAGCGTCTAGTACAACAATATACATAACTGTCTGTGTCTATAGGCCTACTGTGTTTAGTACATGGGTCACATGATGCTCACGTCTCATAAAGAGTCTAGCGCTTATTACTTAGAATGAATCGAAGTTGCAGTTTGTCTTTCTTTCTGCAGGAAGCATACAGGTCTTGCATCACCTTGATTGCACGTTCAGCTATCTGATTACTTCGTGGTATATCGATGACGGATGGCTCTTTCTTCCAGTGATTTTTGAATGACTGCAATGCCTTTTTGTAAGGCTTCAATACATCAGATAAATTCTTGAAGTCATTGTCATTGTACTTTTGACTATTAAACCAATGTTCTGCCCACTCATATGAAATGAACCTGCAAACCTTCTCCAAATTCTTTCTCGCTTCAGGCATAAGAATGAACGCCAGAATGGCGAGAATGGCTCTTGAGTTCCATCTGGCATTGCTCATATTAGGAATGTTCTGAAAGTGAACCAGAGGGAAGTTTCTTTGTTCTTCATAGAACCTAAACACTCTTGTTAAATGGTACAAAAACTTCATATCGTCTCTCCACCCTGATTTATCAAGAATTTCTACAGTTCCATTCACAAACTTATCCTTCAGTTCATCATACTTATTCAACAGTTCAGACACAAATGGGTATTCAATGTTTGGAGATTTGGTATCACCCCCAAGTTCTTTGTCCATCACCAGACGGAGAATCCTGTCTAGTACGTGATGCTGACAACCGATAAATTGTGGTATTGTGACACCCTTTAATTTAAACATACGTTGCAACTTCACAACAACTCCATTTCTCTTTCCAGTATTGACGTTTGTTGTATCAGTAATGATCATCTTAATTGAATTCCACAAATTGTATTCATCAATAAGTTTGGCAATTTTTTCAGCAACAGTTTCAGCTTTGCCATCTTTTAAACGCAGTGCATCAAGTTTCACGTCAGTTCTTTCATTCTGAAGTACAACTACCTGATATTCCTTATCATCTATTCGTTTGCCGTCAAAGTGTAAGGACCACTGTTCCATTTTAAGTTGTTGTATCATTTCTTTTTTTAATTTACCTGCCTCTTTGAATATGGACTTGTAAATTGCTGATTGACTTGGAGTTGGAATATCAATACATTGATACAGTGATAATACATTGCATATTTTAGCAGCTTTCTTTGTGGAAACTCCACTTGATGTAACCATACTTACAGCAAATTTACTTTTGTAGTGCTTTCTAGTTTTTTTCTGAGTGTCCTCATCATCGTCTTTATCACCGTCGTCGTCTTCATCATCTTCACTCTTACTTTTGCAGTTTTCAGATTCAGTACCATTGTCTGTGGTAGACAGGACTTGTGATATGGAAGGTATTGCTGTTCCAGACTGGACTTTCCTTCTCTTGGAAGGGTGAATGGTTTCTTTACTTGCCACTTGTCCTGTTGAGTACCCCACCTAGCCTTTACTTTCTTTTTGTAGGTGGTATAGACGTTTATCTTCCGAGGATAACCACTGGCCATTCACTTTCGTGATGTCAAATAATGCATTGAGAACATCATATTTTCCACGCTTGACACATTCATCATAGACCTTCAGCACCTTCATAAGCTTTGCTCTTATCACTTGATCAGACACACGTGGAAAATTCAGTTTATTGTCCCACAATTTTGTAATTTCCTTAGAAATTTGGTCTATTCGTTCTTTTCTTCCTTTAACATATGCTCCGAGAAACTGGTATCTTCCTACGATCTGCAATTGAAGTGGTATTCTGGATTTTTCATCGAGTGAATGTTCTTCTACAGCCACGCTTCCTCTTCTTCTGTGTGACTCTTGAAATCTCACCAAATTTTTAGTCCAAGTCTTCTTGTTCTTTGTTACTGTGGTATGACTTTTCTTGTGAGACATCATATAATATTGTTACGACTTTACGGATAGCTGAGCGTAAATATCCGTTTAATAAAGTCGTTTAATTAATAAAATACTTTAACTGTATAGTAATCCAATTATAGTTCGATAATCCAGTCAATGTTGATAACAGTTCGATAATCCAGTCCGTATCCTATTGATAATGCTACAACTACTTATACTTCGTACACTTACAGCGTCTTTAGTTCGCTACAGTAGTTCCTTATTAGCTCAGTTACACGCAGAGTACTTCATAGAAATATTCACATTATCAACACTGAGCTCTGACAGCAGCTCGCTTATATAATTATTTAGAGCTTCCAGAATGTTCTACTAAGTTCTATAATCTTCTACAGTCTGTTACAGTCGTCTATATCACCGTGGTAACACAATGACGTCATCACATAACAATTCCAAGTATTTGCCGGCACACGGCCGTTTCGTTGCCATGGTAACGTGTGGCGTTATATTTATAAATTCATAACAAAATAATGAAATAAATAGAATTAAGCTGAGAATTAAGCTTAAGATTAAAACATCGGTCAAAAATGAATGTATAAAAATGGTAAATCAAATTTTTATTTTGGGGTGACCTTTTTTTGTTGCAAAAAGCTATTTGGGCCTTTTTTCATGATTTTAGGTAAAAGTTCATCGATTTATGATACAGGAAACATTTTATTTGAAAAAAAATTAAAAAGTCATATCCCTATATATATATATATATATATATATATATATATATATATATATATATATATATATATGTACATATACATATACATATATATATATATATATATATATATATATATATATATATATATATATATATATATATATATATATATATATATATACGCACATACATGATTTATTTATAGATGATATCAAAAGTTTGTGTTTTTTTTTATTCTGAAAACGGACAGAACTTTGAACAAAAAAAAAAAAAAATTTAGATATCATCTATAAATTGTATTAAGAAATATAATTGCCATTAATTTCAATGACATCTTGCCAGCAAGATATTCCATTTTTGAAAAATGTTTTATTCTTTGATTCAAAAAATTGAACCAGTGCTTGTTTGATATCTTCTTTATTTTTGAATTTCTTGCCATTCAAGAAATTATGTAAAGACAAAAACAAGTGATAGTTGGAGGGTGTTAAGTCTGGGGAATATAGTGGATGCAATAAAATTTCCCGGCCGAGCTCTACAATTTTTTGTCGAGTCCCCAAACCAACATCTCTTATTCAAATGTGGTTTAGGTGTGGATAGGCTAAGCAATTCATTTCTCATTCCCAGTTATCATCCTGCTCAGAAATGGTTTGGTTTTATTCCAACCAAGTAGAGATATGCATATGACAACTCAATCATCCATACTATTCTGATTTAAATATATGTGGCACCAAGCTTAAATATTTCCATACTAATCCTATCTTTTGAATATGGTCCGAAACAGTTTGCTGAGCTGATTTAAGTGTTTCTGCAATCTCGGATGTTGTCAGAAAAGAATCTTTTTTTCCAACATGTTCTTAACAACATAATCGAAACAATGATTTGATAATATTGTTAAGGCTGATCAGAAAGATCAAAATCATCAATTAGAAATTTTTGGAACCATCTTTGACATGTCCTATCAGAAACAGTAATTTCATCAAACCCTTTCAATAAACTTCTACTTTCTGTAGCATTTTTTCCTTGTTGAAATTCGTATAAAATACAGTGAAGTAAATGAAATTTATCAGTAGCCATGTTTACAATATCACTTTATAATCAAGACAAACGTAAAATAAATTTATTGGAGTTAATTTGCTACTTCTGTATGAATATTTTAAACTAGAAAAATAATGAGCTGAACATGAGCTAAATAAACATGTACTAATGCGTTGAAAATTGTTTTTAATGAAACGGACAGAACTATCTGGTAGGCCTAATAAATATATATATATATATATATATATATATATATATATATATATATATATATATATATATATATATATATATATATATATACCCCCTTAAACACTACACATATAAACTTTCAGCTCTGGGTTCCACTAATGTCAATGAAATTATTAAACAATGATTGAATCAGTATCTCTAAACATCCTAAATGACAAATCATTAAAAATTTACCTCTTTTACAATTTTAAAATCCTCAAAAAGAGAATGCAAATCAAATTTTTAGTTTTAAAAATGGTTCAACTTATGCATTATGAACTCCTACTGTTTAATAATTTAAATTTAAGTTTGCAATTATCTTATTTCTAGATAATGTTACACTTGTTCTAATCCACCAATGTTTATATTAACTATTTTACAAACTCTTAAAGATGTTTATTTTATATTTTTTTTGCAGTGCTATGGATGTAGTTTTTAAGGGGTCACTAGCTTTAAAATAGGAAATCTAGATTTTAATACAATAACAATGTATATTTTGAATAATAGGAAATATGAAAAATGATAAGAAAAGTTAGATTTAATACAATAACAGCTTTAATAACAGCAATAACTATTTTTTGAATAACATAAAGTGACTAAAAAAATATGAATAGCATAAAATATTCTAAAAAAGAGACATACAATAAACAAACATTTCATTTAAAAAAACATCTCTGAGTCATTATGATTTAAAATATTTAAATCAGAACCAAAATAGAGTTTTTTTTTTAAGAATCAGAGGATGACGCTGCAGATGCAGGGAGAATAATTGTCAGCTTTTTGTTATCAATGTGACAAGCTATTTTAGTGCATACAGATTAAAGAATGGAATGAGATTGTGAACACTCTTTTAAATATTTTGCAAGAAATTCTTCTTCACAAGAACATTGCAGTTTGCAACGATAAAACAGTTCTTTTTCTTGGAGCTTATGTTTCTTTTTCTCCTCTGAATTGCGATTTTTTCTTTCTGTTTTTCTCCTTTGAGAGAAGCCACTTTTGAAAGCACATCTTGAGCCTCCATAGATCCATGCACATTAGTGACCATTGTTGTTTTTTTTTGATTAACTTCCTTGGGTTTAACCTGGTTTACTGAAAGTAAACCAGGCACTTCTGCTAAATTGAGGCTTTTCTCATATGATTCCTCAATGAATGATTGTAACATTTTATACATTGATTTCCAATATTCGGCTGAACAATACCTTCCTTTTGTTTGGGCGACTTCGGATTGTGATCTCAGAGTTGTTGCAAAGGATCCATCTTTTGAGGTCACACTTCTTGTTTTCTCAGGAGTAGAAGATTGTAGAGAAACATCATCAGTTTTACCAATAAAAAGAGCTGATTGTTCAAATTTATCCTGTTGCATATCATCAACATTAAGACCATTCTTACTTATACCAACTCTCTTAGCAGCTGCTACGATATTGGCAGCGGATGCCCAATTGTTCCACATTGTTCCTAGGATATTCATGAATCTTTCTCGATTTATTGTCTGGAAAGAGGAAAAGAGCTCACCTTTTGTGTTATTATAATATCGATGGAGCTGTTGATTTGGTGCTTGGTCTAGAAGCTGTGTGACTCCAGTAGTATCAGGTGGAGACACAAATAAATTGTTTTGCTTTTCACACAAAAAATTTAGAACTTTAAAGTCAAACCGTGACGAATGACCATCTGATAGAAGCACAACTGGTCGCTCTATACCTTGTTCAGTGAGATGTTTATCAAGTTTCTTGTACACAGCCAATAATCAACAGTTATGTTGTGAACCACTCTATGTCGTGGAGATGATCAAATATTTGATGTTACTGACAGCTTTTTGTGGTGCCATCTGGCTTGTTATGCCTTTTGCCAGCAAATATTACCTGACACAACCTCTCCTAAAAGTATAAAATTATATTTCACTTTTTAAAAATTAAAACTATAAAAGCCACAACTTTAGTTGTGAAAAGTTGTTTAGTTGGCTCACCTGATAATTTGTTGACCTGATAATAAAACAAATGGGTTTATAGTTATGCACTCTCTGTTTTCACAAATCATTATTTTATATGTCTCTCCTTTCCCAGCATAAACTAACCCAGTGGCAGTACCATCTATAACGTAGTTGACAAACTGTGATGCTTCATCATGATTGAAAACTCTTTCTGTTGCAATATCACCAACCCATACACCATTTTTTGTTTTTTTATAGTTCTTCATTATACTACAAGCAATTAGTTCATCAGCTAAGGCATCTGGGATAAAAAAAGTTGTAAAATTATTGATATAATCAAGTTACATAAATTATCAACGTACAAAACATATAAACTTATTCAAGAATAACAACTAAGTAGTAGAACACTTGAGAATGAAATTGAAAATAGATCTTTTTATATTTTGACTAAACTAAAAACACAATATGTGTACCTAGATGAGTTATAGCCATCTCCCTAGTACAATTTAGGGCTCTGTTTATTTTAACTCAACTTTGCCTCTTAATCACAATATCATCATATTCAGCATGCCATCTCCTCCAAAATGATTTCCCGAGTCTATATAGTTTGGATAATAAGGTTCAGTACTTTACATCTATTTAATATCTACTGTACCCTTGTACCTGTTGGGATGTTGATAAAATAATTTAAAGAAAAAACTTACTTACCTTCCATTTTGTAGGGCTGTTTTTGCACTTGGTTCTTCCACCTTTTCCATTTTTGTTCAAATGATCTCTGATTTTCAGCACATCCAAAATAATTTCAGAAACTTCTTTCTTAGAAAGTCCCTGGTGGGCTCTGTTTTTGTTTCTGATAAAACAAACTATTTCCTTTTCATCATCTGGATGTAACACTCTCAAATGTTCCTTTTTTAAATTCTTAACTTTGCCATCTAATCTTCTGTCTATTGTACCAAGTTCTTTAATTAAAGGAAACTTTCCTGTTTTTAATGCTGCCTGTCCTTGTTTTTTATTTTCTGTGCACCAATCTACTGCCTCTGATATTTGATTTTCTTTAGCTCTTATGTCCTTTCTGTAAACTGTTGCTTCAGCTCGAGTTTCTGGCTTTGTTTTTGTTCTACTTCTTTTTTTCTACCAGCAGAAATATTAAAATTAAATTGCGGTTTTCCCATACTATTATTTTATTTAAACAATAAAAATAAAGAATATATATACTTGATTAGAGATTATGAGCACAAAATGAACAGAAAGGTACCAGTTATAACCATTTTACTATTTCTTAGTTAAAGAAGATCAGTATAAACATTCTCTCAATTCTTGGCTATTCTAAGTGAGCTTTTGGAGGCATATTTTACCTAATGTAATGTAGTATTTAAGGGGGAAATCGTGTAGTTTTTAAGGGACTTTACTAGCTAAAATGCTTTTTTTTGTTGGACTTAGTTAGCAAGCCTCCTTATATATCATACTACACTGATTTCTGATACAATAAAATTTTTTTGAAATTTCAGTAATTTTTCATCCATATAAACACAATTATGTTCCTAGTAGTTTTTAGAGGGCATCTTTAAAAAAATCAGAAAATTCACTCTGCTAATTCTCACTAAATATGGCAAAGCAAGAATAACGGCTTCCAGGAAAGAAAAACCCTATAATAGGTATTTTCAAATCACAAAAAAAAAGTTCAAATAGTTGACCTGTAACGAATGTACTCTATTTTGAAAATTTGCGTAGTTTTTTAGGGAATTCTACCTGTGCATATATATATATATATATATATATATATATATATATATATATATATATATATATATATATATATATATATATATATATATATATACATACATATGCAGTACTGTGAATAAGTTTTACTGTGAATAATTTTTTTAAAGCGTACTTAAGTTTAATAATATATAAGAAAAGTTGAAAGAATATATTATTTTGAATAAATAAACAAAATTGATGAGGAAACATGAGGGATTTGTTTGTTTATTTATTAAAATGATGTGTCATAACAACTACATCCAAAACAAGATATTCGAAGAATGCTGTTACAAAAATCAGAGAAACTGGCTCCCTTGAATATAGAAAGAAAAGTGGTAGACCTCCTAAGCTAACAAAAGATGACAACAAATATTTAAAAACCCTATCTTTAAGAAATACAAAAAAAGCATCAACTGAGCTGGCAAAAGACATTAACACAGCAACTGGGAAAAATGTCAGCTCTGCTTTTATTCGACAGCACCTAATTAAATCGGGATTAAGAGAGTGTGTTGCAATTCCAAAACCATTATTACGGTGTGGCAATAAAGAAAAATGACTTAAATATGCAAAACAACACAAAGATTGGGCCTAGGAAATGTTTAATCGGGTTCTGTACATCGATGAGTCCAAATTCGAAATTTTTGGAACGAAAGGGCGCCAATATGCTTGAAGAAGAATTGAAGAAGCCTATCAGCCTGAGTGTTTAAACCCTACTGTTAAACACAGAGGAGGCTCTTTACAAGTTTGGGGCTGTTTATCTTCATCTGGAGTAGGTGATTTGATCAAAATAGGAGGGCGACTCACCGGGGAACGTTATGTGGATATCCTAAGGCACCATGCTGTATTATCTGGAATGAGACTAATAGGTCATAATTTTATTCTGCAGGACAATTACCCAAAACATTGTTCCCGAGTGGCAAAAATTTATTTAAATGAAATGGCAGAGGAAGGAGTACTGGAATTGATGACCTGGCCTCCCCAGAGTCAAGTTTTGAACATAATTGAGCATATTTGGGATAACCTGGACAGAAAGAAAGTCAAACATGCTCTCCAAAATGCTGAAGAATGTTTGAAGTACTTCAAAGAGAATGGAACAACATACCCCAGGATTTTATAACTAACTTGTATGAATCTATTCCCCGGCGAATATTAGCTGGGATTGAGGCAAAAGGAGAACATAGTAAATATTGAGAGTTTTTTATGAAGATTGACATTAAAAAGTTTGTAATTGTTCGATATTTTGTGTGAAATACATGTGTTTTAATAAGTTTATAATTTAGAACTACAAACTTAAATATTAGAGGAGAATTCTCCGGAATTTTTTGAAAAAATGTAAGTGGTCTAAAACTTATTCACAGTACTGTATGTATATATATATATGTATATATATATATATATATATATATATATATATATATATATATATATGTATATATATGTGTATATATATTTAGTCCTTTAACATAACAATAGACAAAAAATAAGGTTTTATATATAAGTATACACATACATATATACCTGATACATTCCCACGCCTGCATGTTTAGCATCAATTTTAACAAGTTCTAACAATGGATCTTGCAGTCGACGACCAATTGACACTTAAAAATAGTGAACAAACATTAATTTGTTTTATTAATAATGAACACTAAAAGATTATCTACTAAATATATTAGGATGAGTTAATTACTTTCAGTGACCACTTTATAAAAAAGTTTATATATATATCATGCTATGTAATAAATTGTCAGGCATAAAGCATTTTACATAAGCGAAGAGCAATTTTATAATATTTTACAAATATTTTTGAATAACAATGCGTATATCAACCATTTTGTAAAAATAAAAGGTAATTTTACGTAAAATTGCTGGTAAAAAGACTATTGCTCATTTTTTTTCTTACAATTAAAATTCCAATTTAAAGTTTTTAGTTTATAACTAGCTGACTTTTTAAAAACAAAAAACAAATTGTTATTTTCAAGACTAACAGCCTTGAAAAATACATATTCAAGAAATAAAACAAATTTTTTTAATATTTGTCTAGTTATAGACAAAACATGATTGTGTCTAATGTCGAGAAATTAAACAAACATCTTTATATTTTAAAAAACAAGAATCTAAGTAAATATTCAATAAAATTATTAAATAATAACAATACTACATTGTTTTGAATTAATTTTTAAATTAAACTAGTTTTGCTTTAAATTTAGTATATTCAAATAGTTCAAAAAAAGTTAATAAATATCAATTAATATGAAAAACAAATAAAAAGAATTTTATGATGTTAAAAACTCTGTTTTGTTAAGCATTTTTTATTCATCACAAGCACATATATATATATATATATATATATATATATATATATATATATATATATATATATATATATATATATATATATATATATATATATATATATATATATATATATATATATATCAGGGGCTATTTCTAGGAAAAAAATTTGGGGGGCAGTACCCCCAGACTGGCATTCGCTGTAAAGATATTTCCTTTAAAATGTTCAATATTTGCCTAAAAAACGTAAAAAAAAGAAGTCAATTTTGAATTTGGTAATACGGTTGGCGCTGTCGAAATATATATATATATATATATATATATATATATATATATATATATATATATATATATATATATATATATATATATATAAATATATATATAGATATATATATATATATATATATATAAATATATATATAAATATATATATATATATATATATATATATATGCACATATTTTATTAAAATATACAAACCAGCACTTATTAAATTAGGATCCATGTTTCCAAACTCCAGTTTAGCTTCTTCTGTGACACTGTACACTGAAGCACCACTTTCACAAACAATACTAAAAGTTAAAACACACAAAAATAATAATTGTCAATGCAAAAAATGGTTCCTACAGAGTTATTGGTTATAAATTATGCAACAATGTGATTTAAAAGTAGGCTTATTTTTATCGATTTTTAAAGTAATCAAAAATTTATGTTTTATTTATAAAATACAAGAAATACCTTTTATTATTACTTTTTCTGTCAACTTAACTAAAAAAATTTCATCCATTTTTAGCAAATGAATATTGATGTTGACACACGAAAGTTTATTTAAAATATACCTTTAGTACTAAAATTAATTTATTAATATTTTTTTAATAATTGGAATTAAATTAGCTTGAAAATGGAGCTAACATGTTCAAATTGTTTTTAGTCAGATTTTATACTTTATAAAATTTTTGTTTTCTCTAAAATTTAGTTAAAAAACTTAAGTTTTTTAATAATATATGCAAAAGAATATTAAATGCTATGTTTTTGCATTTAAAGTTTTGAATATTGATGCTTAGTTAGGCACATTTGTATTTTAAATTTGTGTAACGTAAGTTAAAACTACATGCATTTACTAAAGTTCTGGCGCTTTTTTGTTAACAAAATGAATTACATCATTAATTCTTATTTCGTCGCATTGGTTTGACAAGGTTCTAACTGAATTTTATGTTAAAAGATTTAAATGTAAATACTTTGCAGATTTCAAAAATTCAACCTATCAGCATAAATGTAAGAAGTGTAAGTAAAAACTTCAACAAACCAAAGATTTTCTTATTTAAATGACTCAAATAAGTATTAATAAAGTTGTAATACTAAAATAATTTTCTAAAGTTGCTCTTGGTCTTGCGGAAAAACTACTTTCGATTTGATAACTTTTATAAATGTTATGAAAAATCACTCAGGAAGAGTTCTACCAGTTTTTTAAAACTTCTTTTGCTAATTATTTTTAATGAGTTCAACACTTTTTCAATTCTTTTGTTACATAACTCTAACTCTTAATAATAGATATAAAAATCCACGATAATAATTGCTTGATAATGTAAGTGATGTAACATAAGATAAATATATAGTTTCAGAAAAACTAGTTTATTTTCCTTAGCTGGTCACCTCTGATAAATTTTGATATACTTTTAAAATTATTATAGTATTCTTAACATCTTGTGAAAGTTTCTAATACAAACCGCTTTACTGATTCATAAAAATCTGACCTAAAAGTTGAAGCAATTTTTTAACCTTGTTTTTCATGTAACGTATGTTAAGTGGCATTTTCAGTTATAAGTTTGCCCTCTTTTGGCCAGACTCAAAACTTTTTAGCTTTCTTTATTCTTTAGACTAACAGCTTTTGTACAAAATAGCTAAAAGTTTAATTTACAGTTTAAATAGGCAAATATTTGATAAAGTTGCTGCACCTGTAACATAAGTTGAAGGTGAAATTGCCCATATATATATATATATATATATATATATATATATATATATATATATATATATATATATATATATATATATATATATATATATATATATATATACACATATATATACAGTTATTTAGGATTTAAAAGAAAAAATATCCATTTTCTAAAGAATTCTTTTTATAACTCATTTTAAAAAAATACTGTATTTAATATAATTTCCTGTTTACAGAAAAATACTGTATTTAATACAATTTCCTGTTTACAGAAAAATACTGTATTTAATATAATTTCCTGTTTACAGAAAAATACAGATTAAAAAAAATTCAATGTGAAAATTTTGTTCTATAAAATTTTTTATTGGAGAAACTGACAGTAGAAGCTTAAGTTAGATAAATGTTTTTTTTACTAATTTATTATTGTTCTGTTCTTTAAGAACATTGAGCACTCTTTTCATAGAAAGAAAGCTCATTTTATTGAGAAAGAACAAGAAAAATTTCATAATTTCATTCAGTCTGATAAGAAACAACAATGGGTTTTAAATAGACACTAAGGGATTATTCAAAAAACATTTGAAATAAGTATATTTTCTAGATTTGTGAGTGTACTGCATATCACTTTCACTAAGTAACTCCAAAATGCAGACCAATATATTTTGATGAAAATACTGAGAATGAGCCTTTTCATCAAGATATATTGATCATCTTGAAACATTTAAATTTACATGCAATGGTCGCATAAGCACTTTCTGAGGCTCTATCAGCAACTCCCGCTTCACATTGTTCTTGCTTACTTTACTTATTACTTCTCTTTTACAGAATTAAGTAATTCCTTTATTCCCCAATAACACGTTGGTTAGAGTCACCTGTGCTTTTGTTTTATTATGACTACTTTTGGACAGTTCAATAACGTTCTACAAAGTTCTGGTTTTCTGGCTGGGTCAGAGAAATTAGCTTAAAGTTATTTAATGAAAAATGTAACAACTTTTAATATCCGTATTTTATAAAATTTAAACAGTTTATAAAATTTTAGAACATTTATAAAATTCAATTCAAGAAAAAAGAAATATCAACTTATGGTTGTTTTTAAAACAATATTATATAAAAATTTAATGTATAAGCTATAGAAATAGATATATTATAGAAATAAAAATAAATAGCTATTATTTTTATGATTTTACAGTAGTTTTAAAGATGATGGCTGATTATTTAACTACGATTACAAAAAAAAAGGTTTTTAAAAGCAAGTAAAATCCTACCAACAGCAAATTAATTAAATTAACAGTAACTTTAAAAATCTTTTATTTAAAAATTAAATTGACAGTAACTTTAAATATCTTTTATTTAAGGTCAACACTTCAGTTGACTTTTAATAAAAGTATTTTGATGTTTTTTTTCAAGAAGTTTTAAAATTGTAAAATTAATAAAATTTGTTTCTTTATGAACTACAAAAAAATCTGACATTTTTTTTTTAATACAACTGTATCTCTTCAAGGCCCTAGGGGGGCCATTATAGTTGAAGAGGATAATCATCAAAAATTTTTATTTCTTTTATTTGCAACTCTCTATCTCAACTCTGAAATAAGTTGAGTCACAGCACTTCCAGAGAAGAGGGTGCATTTGAATCTCAAACTTCTTGATTGAGAGCCAAGTGTTCTACTATCAGTTTACTAACACATTTAATTATAAAAGTCTTAAACTATAAGCTAAACATTTGAATTAATAACTGCAGTTTATGCAGTTTAATTCATAACTTCACAATCTTTAAAACTATGTGTTTTTTAGCAAAGTAAAAACTGTTATTTAGAGTAAAATTGAACATTTTTTTGTATGTAAAATATTTATGAATAAGAAAATAAAAATAATGAAAATTAGATTAATAAAAAAAAACTTTTTCCTGATTTTATTAAGAGCAAAATTCATATGTTTAATCAATTTAAAAAATGTTTCAACAAATTAAAAATGTTAAAACTAATTATGTTATGGGAAAAAAAAAATTCCACAGACTAATCATTAAGATTGGAAAAATAAAATTTCAGCTGACCAATCATTAAGATTGTTTAGATGTATGATTTTAAAGTAACTTATCAATTGCAACAATATAAACTGTTGTTTTTTTTGTATTTTCATTAATACACAATTCAGCTTGCAAAAAACTTATCTTCCTACATCCACTCAATACTGAGTCCTCCACTTGAAATGCCATTTTTTTTAACATAACTTTATGATTGTTTGTTTTGATGCCAACTCTGGCCGTAAATCTGCTAGTATATTCATAAAACCTTCGCACTTTATCCTCCCTTCATAAACAGAGAATAAAATGCAAATTTTAATATTTCTGTAAACAGAATGACTTTATGATTAATTTGACCAAGAAGCTGGGTAACGCCAGTTCTGTCAGGTCAAACTAGGGGTTTCATCATGACTGTAAAGGTTTCATCATGACTCTAAAGGTATCAAGATCCCCCTATCATACACCTGCTTTTAATTGATTTGCATCAATGAAAATCATTAGGATGATTACATGCCATTTCTTTTGTACATTTAAAGGCACTATATATAGATACAGTTACCTGTCTGTTTTTGGTTATGTACTTTTGATATTTTGCATCCCAATGCTTCTAAAAAGATTTGCTTTTTTTCTTTAAAATGCTGAGCCTTTAGTGATAGATTACTGATATGAAATTCACAGAAGTTTCTACAGGCTTACTTCTATACTTCTAAAACATTTAACATTGTTCTTGTCAACTCCGATTTGGAGTCATCTAAATAAATGATTGAAACTACAATAGAAGAAATATAAACAATATAAGTAAAGTTTTCTAAACGCAATAATTATAAAAAGCAGATGTTATTCTGTACTTTATTTGTATTAAGTTGGCAGTTACTAGAACAAAAAGAATAGAGTTATAGAGCAAGGAAATGGTTGACAGAAAACTTGAAAAGTTGTAGAATGTATGAGTAAGGAAAACATAAACAAATAAGTCTTTTGAGCATGCAGGGACAGATACAGTAAACAAATGAGACTTTGCTGAATGACAGTTAAATCAAGCAAAAATGAGTTTTAGTTGATAGAACAAGAGATAATGCAACCATGATAAAATATATATAGAAATATGTAGAAAATAAAAAAGATGGTAAAATAAAAAAAAGAAAGAGATGCAACTTTATGACGATGGGAGAAAGGCTCAAGCTTAACATATAGAGTGGGTCAAATTACGTTTACAATTCATTTTTGGAATTTGTCTAGAAGAGAAAGAGAATCATTAGAAGAAACAGCCCAAACATGACAATAGTATTCCATACAGGAACAAATGAGATTTGCAGAGGTATAGTATTGAATCAGGAGTAAGAAAACGGCAAACACGATAATGATTGTATATTTAGTTTCCATGAAAAGTCAGTAGTAAACGATAATGAGTTCTCTTCTTTACGTCCAAAAAGGTGTAAAGAAGACTCGGTGAGAGGGTTGCCATTCATCAATATAAGAATTAGTAAAAATTGAACAATACACCTTCTCTATTCCAGTTCCAATGACACCATAAAGTTGTTAGTTACTTGTTCTAAAATCTCTAATTACTAAACCAACTACTTTGCCAACTAAGTTTATTCAATACCACTTAACTGCTTCCACTAAATGTTTACATTTTATGTCTATGACATCTCTTAAAAAGTTGCATCTTGATTTGCTCATTGGTTTCACTCTAGGGTTAAAAGACTTTTCTATATCTTATTTATCCTTTACTCCAAACACACTTTAATTTTCTTTAATTACTTTAAAATCAACTTGAATTTATTCTAAAGCAAATAAAAAAAAACAGATAAAAGTGTGTTTTGAAGGAGGGTATTAGTGGAACTATAGACAAAAAAAAAATCAATTTGATAACATTGAGATGAAATTGAATGCAAATAGCTTCTTTTTAAAAAAAATAAGTTTCATTCACCTAGTATTTTGAATATCCTTAACCTAGTATTGGGTGGTGATAAAAAGTCTAGTAATAATAAGTGAACAGGAAAAATAAAAAATGCAGAAAATCATGATTATTTAAGCAATATTGCCAACAATATTACCTAGCAACAATTATATTAAACCTATTGTTTAACCTGGCATTCTGTTTACAACTTTTAATAGTTTCTAAATTTTTTTTTACTTTATTAAAACTTGTATATTTTTTACAATTTTAACTCATTGAATATTCACATTTATTGTAAGCTGTCAACTTTAGTGAGTTAAAAAGCATGAATGTTGAAATACTCATACACATTTGATAAGTTTGAAAACTTTAACAAATCAATCTTAAAATACCAGTATCGCAAGTTGTCTAATTTTTCTTCTTTGATCAGCTGGCTAATAAATTGCTCTGTTTCCCGACAAGCTGTCCCATTGCCCAAAGCCACAATTTCAACTCTACAATTCAAAAATTTTATAAATAAAGAGAAAAAATATTTCATAAACTTTCCATTATAAAAATTCTGACTTAACATTTAGGTGGGTGAAATGGTAATGGGTTGGGTGGGTAGCAAAAGATGTTTTTTATTTGCTTAGAAACTATGATAGTAAAACTGTCAATCAAATTGTCATACTGTAATATTTGACATTTATAATCTGTATACTTGAAACAAAAAATAAATTGTGAAAAATGTGTGGAGTAATCTGACTGCTGATCATAAAAAAATCATGAAGGGTTTGGGGATGTCTAAAATATACTTTATAAAAAATATTCAAAATATATGTCCAAAATAATTTTTTAATGTTAATGCAATAATTAAATTTTCAAATAATATAAATACTTTTTCTTATTAGAAAATTTACTTTAGGAATGCTTACTGGTATTTTTTTATTAAACCTGCTAGTATTCGAAAAGAATCCAGTTTATTTTTGAATGGAAAAATAACACAAGTTTCAAGAACAAAACCTAAAAAAAGAGAATTTATTTTTCTATAAACCATTATCATCATTGATAATTATCTATACATGCTCGGGTTTTTTTTATTTTTATTTATTTTGATATTTTTAGTTAAGTAAAGTTGTACTTCAGGGTGTTAGCCAGCTCAGTACCGTGTATACCACGGAATTCTTAATGGGTTTATAATTGCCAAAATTCTATGACCTTTTTTTATTTAAAAAAAAAGTAAAAGGACAATATCAATAATACTTCCTAATATTTTGTAGAGCAATAACAATAAATATTTGCAATATAACAAAAACGCGGTAAAAAATATTCCTGGCGAACACCCTGCACTTTAAATAATAGTAAAAAAAAATAAAACAAAAACAAAATAACCATTTTTATCAAGAAGTGCAATTTTACAGCCATTTTTAAAACCAGGATCAATACTGAGGATAACTCTATTTTTAACTGGTGCAGCGAGATAAAGATGTTTAAGGTTTTTAATAAACACATCCAATGCTTCTTTTTCTGCTAATTTGTTTAATTTTTTCCTTAAAATTAAAAATGTAACAACTGCTATTACAACCATTTGTTTTAATTAAAAAAAAACATTGATAATATCATAATATTTTGATATGACATCAAGATCTGTTTGTATAAATACAAATTTTAGTTACAAAGATTTGTAACTTCAAAAAAATTTTTTTACAAACAAATATTAAAATGAAATGTTATATAAGTAACTTATAGTTTCATAAACCTAAAACTAAACCTACCTGATGCGAATAAGAAATGATTTTTCAATCAATCTAGCAAATGCATCGTTTACAACTTCAATCATAAAATGTCGATAGCTATCTAAAAGTTCCACACATTAGTCATTAAAATAAAATGTGTATAAATATGTTTAATTAATGTCTTGTCTTATTTTATGCAGCTATATAAAAATTTTATAACGTGAATGCAAAAGAAGCAAAATTTGGGGCAAATATTAAAAAAAAATACAATTACAAAAAAATTTCACAGAATATTGACATTTACCTTTTGCTCAAGCCTCAAAATACCCAAATAAATGTCCCAAATAGCTACCAAATAGAATAAAAACATTCAGAAACAGAATGTTTTTATAAACATTCTAGTCTTTTAATTTGCATTTATGTGGTTTTTAAAAAAAACTTAATTAATTTCCTCGATTAAATTAATGCGCTTTATTATTATCTACCCTTAATTTTGTTGATATACCATAAAGTAGCAAGGAGCTGTTTTTTACCACAAATGGTATATTTAACACCTTTACTATAGACATATATACACACATATATAAACATATATATATATATATATATATATATATATTTATATATATATATATATATATATATATATATATATATATATATATATATATATATATATATATATATATATATATATATATATATACATGTGTTTATAACTCCTAACTGATTGTCAGAAAGTTTTTCCGTATTTTGTTGACACAAAAAAAAAATTAACATGCAAGACCAAAATTTTTTTTTTATTACTTGATAGACTGCCTGCCCCAACAGAAAATCCTCTGTCGATGTAGCACCACTCCCTTGCAAGTCAGGCTATAAGATAGTCAATGTAGCAGCACTCCATTGTGAGTCAGACTATTTGTCAGTCGATATAGCAGCACTCCGTTGCGAGTCAAGCTATAAGATAGTCGATGTAGCAACACTCCGCGCATGATTTAAAGTAAAAAAAATAAATAAATAAAAACATTGTTTATATTACTAAAAGCATTCAGAATGTTTTTAAAAACATTCTGGTCAATTAAATTTTCGTTTTTGCCAGAAATGTGTCAGAATAATTTTGATTTGTGACTTTAATAAAAAAGTGGCCACCTTTAGCTTTGACTATCGCTTGGCAGATACATTGCATGTGATCAATCAATTTTTTAAAATATTCCTCATCAATATTTTTCCATATGATTCGGATTGCCTCCCAAAGATCATTTTTACCCCTTGGTGAAGTTTTTCGGACTTCTCGATCTAAATGATCCCACAATAACTCAATTGGGTTACAATCAGGACTCTGCGGTGGCTAAGTCATGACCTTCAACAATCCTTCCTCTTGTTTTTCATTTAAATATTGCTTAACCACTTTAGCAGTGTGTTTAGGATCGTTATCTTGTTGGAACACAAATTGTTCGCTAATTAATTCGGGTCCACAGACTAAAACATGTTCTTTCAAAATCTTTAAATAGACTTCTTTTGTTATTTTTCCGTCAATTTTGGCAATTGATCTCACTTGACCACCACCAAAACAACCCAAACCATTATATTCCCACCTCCATGCTTAATTGTTTGCATAGTACATTGTCCCAGCATTCTTTCTCCTACCGGACGACAAACAAATGACAGGCATTTATTCCCAAAAGTCTCAAACTTTGATTTGTCTGACAAAAGTACTCTATTCCACTCTTCTACCGTCCAATTCTTGTGTTCTTTTGGCCCAGACTAATCTTTTTTGTTTGTGGACGGTTGTAAGACGTGGTTTTTTAACAGCCACACAACCTTTAAGCCCTACTTCAAGAAGTCGCCTTTTTACCATCATTGTACTTATTTTTGTGGTATGATGTTCATTAAAATTAGCTGCTAAATCTGGCGCTGTGCGTCTACGATTTCGTAAAGACACAACTCTCTTAAAATCCTGAGGCGCCGACTGATTTCTCGATTAGAAAAGTCTAAATTAGGAAGGGTCCAAATTTCTATATGTTTTTCTAAATTTATCTGCCCTCTTTTTGCCATTTTAAATAACGAATCTTATAAGAATACTAAAATAAAATAATTAATTTGAAAAAATGAAAAATAAAGTTAAAAAAATTTTCTTACCGAAAATTGAAAGTTCAAAATCAATCAAATCATTAATTTTCAAAAACTATAGATTTATTAACTTTTTAAAACAGAAAAAAAAAATCTTATAACACACTCAGTTTAACTAATAATGAGAGTAGACAAAATAAAAAGTAATCTAATTAAAAAATTTATTTATTTTACAATACTAGTGGATATCACTTAAAAATGTTTCTGTTTATTTTATTTTGTAAATAATAACAAATTTAATAATGCAAGAATATATTTCTTTTAAAAATATCTCTCTTAACTATGTTCTCACAGTACTTTATGATGAGACCAATGTAGACACTCTTAATTAATTTTATTTATGAGTTTAGTCTTGACTATTTTTTTCTGCTAGAACTAATTCTGAAAACAAATTCTTTTAATCTATGTAAACTTCATTGTTTCATAAAGTACTCACTGCTTGTCTGTGATCATTTAGAAAATTTATATGCCAAAATTAAAAAAAAAAAAAAAATTATAACTTTTAATAACTTTAATTACTTTTTTATAAATAAATAACAAGAAAGCTATTTAAAAACTTTTCAAAGCTTTTTTTTACTGTACCTCATTGGAAGATACAGAAAGTGTTACAGAACTGTTTGGGGGTGCTTGTAACCATTTCAAAAAATTACATAATCCTTTCTCTAAATTCAAAGGGACACTTTAATAAAGTGGATTATTTTTTTTTCTAATGTTCTTTAAACCCTCTCATCTTTCAACAAAAATTCAACAAAAAATTGTAAAAGTGTTCAAAATCCTTAGAAAGAAACAATGTAATTTTTACATCAACCTTAGAAAAATTGAAAGAAACAATGTAATTTTTACATCAACACCAGACAAATAGATAAAAATTCTTAGAAATCTTGAATTTAAGGAATGTTTTATTACTTTTCAATTTTAACAACGATTTACATAAGTGAAAATATAAAACACATTTTATATAAAACACATTTTATATTAATAACCAGTGTGAGTTAAAAAGCATGTGAGTATATAAAAAAAATTGATTGTAAGCGATACATGTTTTATGAAAAAAATGTGATCAAATAATAATAATATTTATAATAATAAAATTATTTAATACCTGAGCACTTATTTGGAATATGTAGTTGAATTAATTGATTAATTACAGCGCGTCTACTATCTTCTTTGATATCAAGCTTCACAGAAAGCACTTTTTGATGCTCTGCACGATTAATTGCCAAAACCTTTTAAAATATGTTTCTTTTAAAAATCATATAAATATATTAAGAGGAGCTGTTTCTAAAGTCCACTGACAAGAATTAATATAAACTACATTACTCCTCTTTTCTAATGATACAAAATGTTTTTGTAGTTGCATTTTTAACTTAGTATCTAAAATACTACTTGATCATTAATGAAATACACAATCATTTAAAAAAAATTATTTAAAACTTGAATTAAATTTTTATTAACAAACAGTTATTAAAATTTGTTTGTTTAAATTTGAAATACTTAACACAAAAACAAGTTAAACAGTATCAAACACATTCATTCAAGTTTTAATTATTTATTGCAGTAGTGGTGTATTGTAGAGAGCAGTGTAGAACTAAAAAAACTATTACTAAACCGTAATTAGTTTTATTGTATCCATGAGCTTTTTTATCTAAATATCAAAAAGCCTAAAAATGCTTATCGCTTGCATTGCCTGGCATGTTCATTTTAGACAAGCAATTCACCGCTTATGCACGCATTACTCCTGCCAAGCCCTGTTTAGATATATATATATATATATCTAAACAGTTATGTTTAGATATATATATATATCTAAACAGTTATGTTTATATATATATATATATATATATATATATATATATATATATATATATATATATATATATATATATAAACAGTGGGTACAGACTACTGACTATATTACAGGCTCAATAGAAAACTTACTGTATCAATTGCAGAGTCAATAGAAAATTGATTACAGACCAGACAGAATAAAAAAATGCAAAAAAGCCAAATAGAACTAGAAACATAATTTGGTTCAACCCCTAGTTGAAACATGGTTGGTTCAACACCACCCACATAGCAAAAATGCTGGCACTAACATTAGAAAATTGTTTTTTAATTAGTGGACTAAAACTTTCTGCCCTCTAATAAATTACATAAAATATTTAAGCAAAATACAATTAAAGTTAGCTACAGTTGGATAAAAAAATGGAAAGTATTATAAAAGGTCACAATAATGCTTTGTCAAACATATATATAAATATATATATACAAGTAACACTTTACTTGATGAGAATAAATCTGTGAGAGTAAGCTGCTGAACTTGTAGTAGTTTTCATATAGTCTTTTTTTGTCATTTTCTATACCTTTTGTTGATGCCTTTGTGGTAATGGAAATTCTAGAATACCCTCTAAATCATAAATATTTTATGTTCATAAATCATAAATATTTTTTATTCATAAACATTCTATATTAAACCATAAACTTGCTTATTTTTTGTTCATTGATTTGTTGGGATTAAAACTTATAATCCTAAAGAATAGATTCATAATCAAAGAGCATATAAGAAACAAATGTAGAATAATGTTTCTTAAAGCAATTTTCTTATCAGAAAAGACCAATAGATATTGTTTATAATGTAAGCAATACCAGTTCTATCATTTATAATCAGTCTAGTAGAGTCTCCATATAACATACTTGATTAAAAAATTGTGTTGATATGGGCAAACAAGTGTTTTGGACGAAGTTTATTTATTGAAGATTTATGTCTAATAAAATTGATTACATGTAACACTAATAACTAACAAGAATGTTACTTTGATTCTTTTTTCACATAAAGTTTTGGTTAATAAAAAGAACTTTTTTTATTTTTAGTAAAATTAAGATAAATTATTTTCACTCCACAAATTTTAAGTTTAGCACAAATATTAGGAAACTGAGGGGAATAACTTGGAAAGCTTTTATGGTATTTATTGGATCAACTGGGTTGGTATCCATCCAACTAATAGCAGTGATTAGCATTGTTGTTGCTGAATAATGTTTTCCAATTTGAGATAAATTATTTATGATAGGATTCTTACAAAACATTTAAGAGAAAGAATCAAGGGAAATCAAACTCGATTTTTTTCTTTTTTGAAATAAAAGTACAGCAGATTTATGTTTTAGAACATAATATTAAATAGAATGAATGTAGTAATAAACAAGATCCAAAAATAACTTTAGATTTATGCTGCTCATTGTTGTCATCCCTTGCTAATTATGTTATATCAATGAAAAATTGTTCCCATGTTATTAAAGCAGATGCTAAGTTATTGCTACCTGATGTTGATGAAGAAGACATTGAATTAAGAAAAGATTTAACAGCAATCCTGAATCAATTAAGAATATGTTGTCATCAAGAAAATTAAAAAAATATCGTAGGAAGTATAAAAGATCCAACAACATTCATACAACACATAGCAGTGGTAATAACACTCCTTTCACCACATGTTATACCTACTATCTGGTGTTCACTTAGAGCTAACACTTATTGAAAAAAAATAAAACCTATTACTTACAGAAACCGGTGGCTCTTGACATAGAAGTTAGTTCAGGTATCTCAAACTATAGCTGGGATAGCATTTCTTGAACTGATAATACCATTTCTTTCCAGCCATACCAACATCTTTGTTGAACTGATGAGATTTTTTTCTGCAATTTCAAATACTAATCTTCTAAAATCCATTTATTTATTCCAAATATACAGGATTCCAGTTTCAATTCCATTTCAATTGATGTTTTCAATTAACTCTTTCTCAGCATCAGAAGGCATGTTACTGCACTTACCTAATTGTTTATTTGATTCATTTGCACTTATATTTTGATTATCATATGTACTTTCAATGTTGGTTTAGCAACTCTATATTTTACACATACAGCGTTGAGTTTAATGTTACCATTACAATAAGCAAAAATAGCCTGCTCAATATTTCAGAATTTAAAGTTTTAAAAAGACTTTCATGCTTATATTTAGTAGTCAAAATGGTAGTGTTAGTACAATTTAGGATTTGAAGAAAAAATTATACAACTATACTTGAAGAAAAAATTACACTAGACTAGGCTTAACTAGGCTAAGCTTAATTTGAGTTTATAAAAGAATTTATAAAATTATGACAAATAATGCTGTATTTTAAATTCATGGAAGTTAATTTGAATTCACAAAAGAATAAGACTTTCTCATAAATGGTTAAAAAAGCATAGATTTAACATGCAAAAAGTAATGCTCTTTCATCTGTGCTATGGCCCCCCCCCCCCCCCCAAAAAAAAAAAAAAAAAAACTCAAGGAATCCATCAACTAGGGGTTATTATAGCCAAAATCCAGTTTCAATGCATAGGAAAACTATTGATTCATTATTTTTATATGGTAAAGTTAATCTATTTGGGTTGTAAAAAAGAGATACTACAAAAGTACAATTAAGGTGGTGGCATAATAACATCAACCTTAACCTATTAGCTGTTACAACCAATAAATAAATAACAACTAAAAACAATAAAAGATCCACATAATTAAATCTAATGTTTTCTATAAGCTTTTTTGGGTAACTATAATCCCAGCTTTATTGGAGAAACCTTCAGATATTCTATAACAACAATAAATGAGCATTATACAAATGACAAATAACCCCATGTTTATAAAATTTTAAATTCATTCATTAATTTGAAACACACTGATTGTTTTAAGATTTTGGACTTCTACTAAAAGTAAATAAAAAGAAAAGAAAAATCATTATAGATATGTATATTAAAAAATATAGCATAGTGAAAAAGGTATAAATAATTGTGAGCAAAACACCCCCCCCCCTCCTCTCAATTCTTTTGGGTTGAACATAAATAAAAATAAAAATAAATTACATTTCTCTGTCTAGTATTGCCTTTACTATAATATTTACTGAGATCTGGTGAGCAAGAATGTGCATAATTCCAGTCTTTACTTGTGTTTCTAATGTTAACTCTTAGGAGAAAAAATAAACAATGATTTAAAAGTTGTTTAAATCTTAAAGAAGAAATAAAACCATTAAATAAATTAATACAATATGTTCACAACAACATTAAAGTGTACAACAAGTCTACTATAATGTTAATGAATGCAACAACAAAAAAATAACAACATCAACTAAAAACAAAGAAATTAAATACCATTTGAATAATCTAGATAGTTCTGAAAACAGATTGTTTTTTCAGGATTTCTAAAAATTTCTATTGCAGCAGCATTTAAACCCAAACTCTGTGCTCTTTCAGCTAGAGTACCTTTTCGTTTTTTTTTAAAGGGTGCATACTAAAAGGTTAAATTTGATAAAAAAATATGTTAAAAATTTTTAAAGCAAAAATAAAACTAAGCAAAAAAAAAAAAAAAATTAATTCAAAATTATGATACATTCTTACTCAACAAATATAACAATAAATATAATATATACAACAACTATACAGGCCTAGGCGGGATGTGAGAGCTTTAGCTCTCCCTCTAGCCTACACTCCCCTAAAACAGTTTACGGGAGCAATTTATAGCTCTTTCAAAATATATATTTTTTCTCTCAAATGTTTAATTATCATTGTAACTAAAATGAAAAACGCTAAGTCAAAAAAATTTAATTCATTGGATACTAAACAGGAACAGTTTTTGCTATGTCAAAAAATTTTTACGTCTGCAGAATTTTTTCACGGCGCAATAAATGATGATTGTTATGTGTATATTATTGTAACATAAACGTTACTAACATAAGCTAGTAACAAGTATAAAACCAAATTTTGTATTTAATGAGCAATTTTTATATAAATAAACAGATAGCTTGTGCAAAAACCAAAAGCTCTCATAAAAACAGTTTAGAGGAGCATGGCTCGCTATGTTGGTTTTAGGAGAGTTTTTCTCTGCTCTCGCGCTTAATTATTCCTGCCGAGGCCTGATTATAGCAATAAAGTAGTATACAACAATCTCAGGAACAATACCTTTCCACCAAAAACATTAATAAATATTTTTTGGTTATTGTGGTATCTTATAACACACACACACGCACACACAAACACACACACACACACAACTTCCCCTGCCCCTTCTCTCTACAATTTGAATCCTGCAGATAATAAGTTGTTTTAAAGACCTAGTTACCATTACATTAAATCAAATAAAAATTTTTTTGAACAAAATTATTTCTAACAAAGCTGCAAGCAACTTCTATTTAATTTGGGACACAAAGTAAAGAAGAGAGTCAAAGTGTAAGAAAATGGCAGAAGACTTTTAAAACTGTAAATTGTATGAATTAAATGACCAATCAACTGAGATTAAATTTTGAACAATTGAATAAGTTATGATACCTTGCTTGAGCAGCAACTATGTTGGTATTTATATAAAAGAGATGCAACCTTAAGCTAGAGTTAGAACAGGTCCACTAGAGGTTCATAAAAAAGTAGTGAAACTTTTTTGCAAAAACCAATCAACTTTATATTGCATGATCGTTGAACATATAAAAGTGCCTAAATTTTGGGTCATAGTTATAATAAATAAGACAACTCAAAGCTTTGAAAGAAAACTCTTAAGTGGAAAAAAAAGAAAACTTTCCATAAATTGACAAAGGTAAAGTTGATTCACAGTTCAATAGCAAGAAATCTAAACCGCAGAGAGATCTAGCAAAAAAGTTCAAGACTTCACATGCTTATATCAATTGTGCATAATTGAAGTCAATCAAATATATTGCAAGGCAAATAATTCACAACTTCCTGATCAACAATTTGCTATGAGAACAAAGATAAACCACAGCTATTTCACTTAATGTAAAAGCAAGCCTGACATTACAAGTTTGAATTATAAAATAAACAAAATTATGCAGGCTTTTTCTTTTCAGATTATCAAACTAATATCAGGTAAGTTTTTAAATCAATACAGGGTGGTACGTATCACAATTGTTTTTATCAATATTCTGAAATTATTGGTTGGTGCAGTACCAACTATAAAAGTCTTTAACATGAAAAAAAAAAAAAAAAAAAAAAAACAGGCTTTTTTTATATCATGTTATATAAGGCTTAACTTAATATCATGTTGCGACAACACGGTCTGACATTTTTTAAAATTAAAAGTTTAAAAACTAATTTTTATTAAAATGTTACACTAAAAACAAGTTAGTTTTACACATTTGAGTATTTTTATTGTTTTTTATTTTTGGGTAAGTTTAACCTTTAATATAACTAAGGTTGTATTTTTTTATTAAACTTGTAGGTGTACTTAGAAATACAAAGATAATTTACTAACACCTGTGTTATTTAGTTTTTCTTAAATTATGTTGCATCATTGCTGAATGTTTATTGCTAAAATAATTCTTATAGAAAATACACTTTTACAAAAAAATTGTTTGTCTCTTTATTAAAAGTAAAGAAAATGCCTCTGACACATGTTGAACACCAGAGAAAATATAGAGAAAGACAAATTCAAAAATTTGGTGTATATTTTATAAAGGGAAAAGACTCATTAAATTAGCACATTTAAAGGACAAGGTAAGAACAAAAAAGAGTAGAATTTCTTCATCTAAAACATTATTTACTAAAATCTCTCCTGCTTACAAATTTAAAGGTTAAATTTAACACAGTTAAAGGGCAAATAAAGAAAAAAAAAAAAACTTCATCTAAAATATTATTATTTAACATCTCTCCTGTTTACAAATCGTCTTATACACTTGGTAAAGCTGTTAAAAAATCAATGCGTTTTTCTCCAAACTTATCCTTATAAAAAAACAGTTCAGCTTAATAAAGATTTTCTAGGTATGCACCTAAATCATGCACCTAATGCTCTTAATAATGAAACAAAGGTATGCGTCACAAGTTTTTTTTAACAAGACGATATATACCTTCAGACACCCAGAAAAAGATACCATTGTTTTAAGAAGTAATAAAGTAAAAAAAAAATGCAAAAAAGAAAGTTAACAATAAATTTAAGTTACACATATAAAATATTTAAAAAAGAAATATTTGTTTATATCAAAAACATTAACTTGATTCTCAATGCATTACATTACAGCGATATATTGCTCCTTGATATATCTTATAACAATTCTCATTTATTTAGTAGATTCAATTCCATGGCTTGAAAGCAAACACAAAGTAAAAATTTGCTAGTTTGCTACCTCTCACAGAACCATGTGATGGTATAGGAGCAACTATAATAAGATTAACAACACAAAAAATTGTTCAAATAGAAGCTCTTATTAATGACGCAATAGTATTTTATAATGTCGTCAGAGATGATAGTCCAGTAAATGTTTTCAAAGTTGCTGCTGAAAATATTAGAGCCGCTTTTGATAACACAGAACTTGGAAACATCATTACTAATGTTTTGTAAAATGCCTGTTCATTGCTTAAAACATGGAACATATAGTGTTCATTGCTTAAAACATGGAATATTAGTGTTCATTGCTTAAAACATGGAATATTTAGTGCTCATTGATAAAATCATATCAAAGTGCATCATACATAAACGATGCATATTTAAGTGCATCATACATCAAGTGCATCATATGGTTAAATAAAATGAAATTTTTTGGGTGTGCATTGTCGAGGCCACATTTGGAACCCTTTATATCGGCTTGGGTTTTATAATAGTAATGAGGCAATTGCTTCGACTATTAAATAGTGTGCTGAGTACAAGTTCTTTAACAAAGTTAAAAATGACTAAAGTTCCAAAAACTATAAAACACAAAAAAACCATCGTCACCAAGTTTTCTAAATCTATCATTTTAATATTTGTGGTCTTCCAAGAAACTTTCCTTGTTGAGTCTTGCAAAGTTCACCAGCCCTACTTGCTCATTGTGAGACTAATTTGAGTTCAGCTATTTCATCTTTTGACCTTAGTGTTGATGGTTATCTTTTTTTAATTCGTAAAGACTTCAATAGTCAAATGCTTGGCCTGGGCAACTACATTTGTAAGAATTCACCTATTTGTTGGGAAACTAGGTTTAAATCCACAAAATATTCTTTTATGTGCTTTCGTTTAGCACCACATCACTCTGTTGCCTTTCTCTTTGTTCTATATCGCTCTCCTTCACCTCAAGATTGCACTCTTTTTGATGTTATTTCTGATCAAATTGACCAAGCCCTCTCTTTATCCTTCAGCCAATATCGTTGTTGGTGACTTTAATGCTCATCACACTGAATGGCTTGGCTCAGTGATGCTACAGCCATTAAGGCCCACAACTTTTGTCTTTCCCAATCTCTAACACAATTAGTCAACTTTCCAATTGGCTTTCCAGACAATCCGAATCATTTACCTTCTCTAATCGACTTATGTCTTGTTTCTGATCTTAGTCAGTGCTTGTTTCCCCATATACACCCTTGGGTATTTCTGATCACAGTTTGATCTCTCTAAAACTACTCATTTTTCTTCATCATCAAAATTCCACCATCATCGCACCTTTTACAACTACCTTAAAGCTGACTGGGAATCTTTCTGTGATTTTCTTTTTAATGGCTCCTTGGTAGAAATCTTTCATCTTCCTGCTGATATCAAGCTGGCATGGAATCTTTTATTCCCTCTCAATAATTCCAAGTCAAGCCTAACTCTTCTACATGGTTTTCCTCTCATTGTGCTGCTGATTTCCAATTCCAACCATTACTTTCATACTTTCCTCTCATTACGCATGAACTTCTAATCATAACCATTACTTTCATATCTATCAGAAAAACTATTCTCCAGCAAACAAGTGTCTGTTTACTATTGCTAGAAACCATTGTAAAAAGGTTTTATCTAAAGAACTAGCGTCTCTTGTACCATCTACTAAAATTCATTCTCATGTTACTCGTCATTCAATTAAGTCTCATCATTCTTCTGTGACTGTTCCTAAGTGCTCTAAAAACTCTTATTCCTCTAGTTTTTTTTCTTGAACATCAGTACTTTGGAGTTCGCTTTCTTCATCTTGCTTTCCTGATTCATATAATTTGCAATCCTTTAAGTCGTTTGTCAATCGTTATTTTGCTCTACAATCTTCTTTTTTTCTCTTTCAGTAACTTCCAACTCTAATTAGTGGTTGCTTGCAGCTTTGTTGGAAGCAAAGATCTTTAAAAAAAAACAAACAAAAAAAAAACCCCAAAGCCTGCAATTGCCAGGCCACGAAATCTCGTATATCATCTCAAAAATTAATCTTGTGACCTCTGGAGAATCTTTAACAGTATCTACAATAAGGGCAAATCGGTTATTCCACCCCTCTTGTATGGTTCAGATTTTGTCACCTTACCTAAAGACAAAGCTGAATTATTTGCTAAGAACTTCTCATTAATATCATCTCTTGATTCCGCTAGTTGCATTCTTTCTGATATAGCAGCCAAACAAGTTGATCCATTGCTTGACATTTGCACCACTCCAGCTTTTGTATCTAAAGTGATTTCCTGCTTATACTCTTTTACAGCTTATGGTCTGGGCCACATACCTGTGATCTGTGACCACATACTGTGTGAGTCTTGCAGAAGTATTATCAGGAGCTGTTGTCTAAATTTTCAAAACTATTTAACAAGTGCTTATCAGAGTCTTGTTTTCTAGCCTGTTGGAAAGCAGCATTTGTTTCCCTATTTTTAAAATTTCTGGAGAGCGATCTGACTTGTCTACTGTCCCATTAGTCTTCTTACTATTATAAGCAAGGTTTTTGAGTCTTTAATTAACTAAAACTTAATCTCTCATTTTGAACCCAATAACTTACTTTTGGATCATCAATATGGATTTCGGTCTTTTTGTTCTACTGCTGATTTGTTAATGGTAATAACTGATAGGTTTTATCGTCCATTAAATGTGGTGAGGTTAAGGTTATCCTTCTCAACATTTCTAAAACTTTTGATAAAGTTTGGCATTCTGATCTTTTCCAAAAGCTTTATTGAAAGCTTTACTTCCAACAAGACTGAAAAAAAAAGAAAAAAGATATATAATGTTCAGTGGGTCCTAAATTTGTCCATTTTTCATTTTTACAAGCTCTTTGGTGTTACACACTTCTTAAAATAATTTTCTTTTTGGTCTCACCAATATATTTACTTCCGTATGAGTATTTTAGTTGGTTAACACCCTTTGACCTACTATGATCACTAATAAATTGACATAATATGGTAAAAAATAAGTCACCCACTATGTGTGTGATTTATTTTAGTTTACTTTTTAAAATTACAATTGCTGTTTTAAAAAAACAAATCATCATTAAATGAAAATTTTTTTTAATGAGTTCTCGAAATAAGCATAATTGACACCTTAATGAAATACAAATAAAGCACCTCAGGGTCATTCCATATAAGATGAGCCAATTTTTCAAAAATTTCCGGGGTGACCATCTTAGATTTTCTTTAAATTTACATCTCTAATAGGTTTTATGGAAATAAAGATTTTCCTAAAATTTCAACTCATTATCTTGAAGCATTCAAAACTATGGCAATTTGAAAAATTAAAGGCTATTTTGAGCAATTTATTGTTTTTTTTAAAAAAGTCTTATTTTCAAATCCATACAAATAAAAAACCAATTATCTTAAATACTTTAAAATCAATCTACCTCAACTTTCGCAAGGTATCATCATATCTTGTATAAACATAAAACTTGTTAAACACATCCATCGCAATTTTTTTTTGTCATTAAAATAAAGCAATGACAAAAAAATAACAAAATAAATTTTAAAACTATTTGCACAAAAAATTTTTTTTTAAAGGTTTTCAACTATTACTTACTAAATGCTTTAGTTTTATAAACTTTATATCACAACAATACCTTCATGTAGTTTCATAACGTGCAAGGAAAATTTTTTCATGTTGAAAACATTTAGAATCACAGTCATTTAAAGTTATATCACATCTCCATGCAATCATTTTTTTCTTCTTCTTCCATGAAGCTTTAAATAACTCTTTCGCAAACCATTTGAGTAAACAAAGTTTTATGGCAATCAAGGTTTAGTAAAACTCCGATATTACATTTTTTGTTACTCATTTTAACTCATAGCTTTAAGATTGTTATTTTTTTATCTAAATATAAAAATATATTTTATTTCATTTATCAAAATTAATAAAATGTATTTGTATCCTACGTATTCAATAACTTAAAAATAAAGATTGCATTATCAAAAAATAAAGTAATACTTGGCTATTATTTTTTTTAACCCCACTGAACAATAACTAACTTTTAAGCTATTTTTAAATTTGTTGTTTAAAAAAGAATAATTAAATAAATTTTTACATTAAAATGTTCATTGGTTTTAAAGATATTAACTATATAAAAAATTCAAAATGGACGATTTTGAATTCCAGAATCCTATTATGATAGAAAGTTTATATTCAGATATCTCAGCAACTACAAGACATCCCAAAATTATTTTTTCTGTATTTCTTCTTCTTATATTGAAGATACATTTCTAAAAGTTTCAAGTGTTAAATTTACTGGACACCCGGGAAATTTTTAGTTCTAAAAGTTTCAAGTGTTAAATTTCCTGGACACTTGGATAATTTTTAGTTCTAAAAATTTCAAGTGTCAAATTTACTGGACAAATTTACTTTATTATTTTAGTAAAAAAAATTTTATTTTTTTGAAAGTTGAGGTAGATTACAGCCATTAGACTGATTTTTAAGTATTTAAGATAATAGGTTTTTTTTATTTATATGGGTTTGAAAATGAGACTTTTTTGATAAAGACAGTAAATAGCTCTAAATAGGTTAAGGCATTAATTTTTCAAATTGCAATAGTTTTAGAATGCTTCAAGATAATGAGTTGAAATTTTAGGGAAATCTTTATTTCCATAAAACTTATAAAGGGTGTTTCAGAAAAATCTGAGATGGTTACCCAGTTGGGTTTGGCTCATCTTATATGGAATGACGCTTTATTCATAACTCATTTTGAACTTATTTTTATTTGGAGTTAAGGAGAAATTTTTGGATTGGTAAAATAAGAAGAACAGAATCTTAAAGATTTGTTAAAAAGTTAAAAAATTTTATCTTTATATGATTTGGGGTTTTAAATTGGAATGATTATTTAATTTTTCAACTTTTATGGTTCCTACATTAGCAAAGTTTCACCATTTGTTGTTGCATGCTATGTTATTCAAATTGGGAGCTGATGTAAATATAACTGATGTTTTGTTTTCTAAATTTTTTTTGGAGATTTGGATCAATTATAGGTATATTATAGGAAGATTTACAAAGTGTTGTTTATCTAATTGTTTAGATCAATTATATATTATATAACTAGATGTCTAACTTGCAAGATTTTATTGGACAAAAAATGACGCTGCTTTTTTTTTGTTTATACAATAGTCTACCATTGGTAAAAAAAGCAAAAGCTGAAGCCGAAGTGTGGAATAAAAATTAAAAACGCAAGTCAAAAGTTTCCAATAAATTAAAGATAATTCAAAAACAAATTTTAATAATTATAAAATACTTATAAAAGTTTTTTTATGTTTATTAAAAAGTTTTTAATTCATAAAAATGCTTCAAAAACGTCTGTTGTTTTACTTTTCCATTCAAAACTTTAATCCCTTTTTAATCAAAAATAAATTAAGGAATCATAAATTATTATTTTACAAGTATTATAATTTTAACTTAACACTTTTACGTAAATAGTATTTAAATTTAAAATATATTTACTTCATTTAAGAAAATAAAAAATAAAAAGATTTGTTTACAAATTTATTTTATAAAAAGGGCAAAAAATGGCTTCACTTTTTGGATCGAAGTTATATAATATATCATTAGTTTAGATGTGGTATTTTTTGAACCGCAGTCTAAATAATTTTGGTTATTTTAATAAGATCACTTTTGTTAAAGTTGTTTTCATAAAATGTATTTATGAGGAAATCAGTTTCTTGATTTTTTTTTTACCTACATAAAAATCCTTTGAAGATAACAGTGATTATGCATGGGTTGATGTTAGAGTTTGGTTTTACTTGAAGATTTGCTTTCTTTTGTTTTCAAATACAACAAAATATTTTACTTTTTTACAATTTAACTTTTAAAGATGTAAATATCAAAGCTGAGTTAAAGTTACCTTTACTAGTGTAAACCATTTTTTTAATTTTTTTTTTTTTTAAGCGTATTTTTGAAATGCTAAAGTTATCCAAACATGTAAACAGCTGATAAAAATGATACTGAGTTATCTAAAGAAATTTGGGAAATAGAAGACAAAATGTTTACATCCTCAATTAAGCGGAAAATTGTGAACATTGCAATTCTTATAACTCCTTGACAAAAGTTTGCAATCCTTTAACTCCTTGTCAAAAGTTTGCAAACTTGCAAAGTGAAAACTTGTTAAATAAACGAAATGAGTTGATTTCAAAATGCAGGCACAAGAATAAATACCTCTTTACTCATTTTGATACTAGTGATTAGCTAATCTTTTGTTTTTCTTTGGTTTCCATCAAGTATTTCTTTTAGCAATGTAAAGATCCCACTACACAGTATTTAGTAATTTTTAGTGGGTTTTTTGTTCTTTATTTTGTATTCAATGGCTGATAATTGTTGAATAGCCATAAAACTATACCATACCATACCATGAAAAAAAGCTGTTTTTTCTTTGTTAATGTATATATATATATACACTGCAGGCCAAAAGTTTCCAGACACTTGGATTTCATTTAAACTTTTAATTAAAACTCTCATAATTATTTCAAAAAAATTCAAATACCATATTTACTTTAAAAAAGATACATATAGTTACTATTTAAGAAAAAAAAAAGACAAAAACTGAAATAAAAAAAATACTAACAACACTATTATTATTAAAATGTCTTTTCGTCAAAAAATAACCCACGAGTTTTTATCACTTTTTTTGCAATTCATGGCATCCTATTTATTATTTCGGGTGTAATTGATAACCAGGATTCTTCTAATATCTGCCACAGGTGCTCTTTGGATGTTGGGCATTTTTGTCTGACCTTTCTGTCCAATTCTTCCCTTAGTAACTCTATTGGGTTCAAATCTGGTGATTGGGCCGGCCAGGTCATGTTTTTGAGGACACCATTATTCTATTGTTCCTTTATATAGTTCTTACATAACTTCGAGGTGTGTTTAGGGTCATTCAGGGTCCTGCATAAAAACAAAACCACAACCAATAGTTCTTAAGCCAGAAGGTATAGCATTGTTTTGTAGAATTGTTTTATATTGTTCTTTTTTCATAATACCCTCAATTTTAACTAGGTCACCTACACCAGCTGAAGAAAAACATCCTCATACCATAACTGACCCACCACCATACTTGATTGTTGGCACTAAACACTCTGGGATCATTTTTTCTTTTGTTATTCTTCTGATGTAAATTCTACGTCTTTGCCCAAACAATTCAAATTTGGACTTGTTGGCTCGTAGTACTTTTCCCCAGTCTTTTTTTGTCTAATTTTGGTGGTCTGTAGCCCATTGTAACCTTTTCTTTTTATTTCCAATTTGTAGCAACGGTTTCCTGACCGCTATATGGCTAGAAAGTGCTGCTTGTCTAAGACATCATTTGGTAGTAATTAATGAAATAGATTTTGAATGACTCTTATTAAAACCTGAAGTTATTTCCGGGGCCATAAGTCTTCGATTTCTTTTACTCATATTATACTATTATCTTCTGCTTTTGTTGTCTTCCATGGTCTACCAGATCTTTTTTTGTCTTCAAAAATGCCTGTTTCTTTCCATCGTTTGATGGTATCTTGTACAGTGCTTCTGGCAACTTTTAATTTTTTGCAAATTTTACGAACTGAATAACTTTCTTTATGTTATGTAATTATTTCAGAACGTTTTGCAACCCTTAAAGAAGGTTTTTTACCCATATTTTTAATTAAATAGTCGAATTATAAAATTTTAAAAATTTTGTCAAGATTTTTTAATGCAACCATCAATAATACCAAATGAAAACTAAACAAAACTAAATATTCTTAATCACTTTAGTCGGCTATCATTATATTATAAATATTTACTTCATGTTTCAAAAAATTAATAACTTTAACAAGACCAAACTCAAAAGAGTAATGTAACGCTATATATCAAGTTAAAATAAACAATTAAAAAAACAAACTTATGTAAGTTTGAAGTCATTAATACCTAATTACTGACCTCAAACTTACATAAACACTTAAAATTAGTAAGTTTAAGTATTATAAATTATTATTATTGATTAATTTATTGATATAGGTTAGATTTTAGCTTTTTATATAAAAATATTAAGTGTCTGGAAACTTTTTGGCCTGCAGTGTGTGTGTGTGTGTGTGTGTGTGTGTGTGTGTGTGTGTGTGTGTGTGTGTGTGTGTGTGTGTGTGTGTGTGTGTTTATATACATATATATTAGAAAAAAATAATAATATGAAAAAATTTTAAGAAAATCCTGTTTTTATTAAAAAAAACTGTAGTTTTTCTGTGATAAAATTTTGAAAAAATGAGTAATGGACAACTGAGCTTAAACTAGGCTTAAATTTTAATCACAAAAGATAACCGCAGCACATGAAAAACACTGGGTTGTGATTTTTACTTTTAGAGGGGTTTAAGGTGCCCTAATATATATAGAGAAAAAGTATATCTTTAAATTATTGAGTGATTTCTTATTGTTCTTCTTGTTGGTAATCAATTATGATTAAGCTGGGCATATTGGGGAGATATAAAACCTTAATTGACCTCAAAACTTAAAATAAAACCAAAGCAGAGATAGCAAAATAAAAAGAGTTATATGTACCTTTTGCCATAACATTAAGTCTACAAAAGACAAGGCATGTTAAAAAAATGCTAAAAGTGTTCTGATAAAGTAAAATGTCTTTATAAAATGCAGATAAAAAAGATAATTGTAAACATAACCAACCATCAGATAAATCATCAGATGATCTGGATCTGGGAGACTCAGAATCAGTAGTTTTTATTACAGAACAAAACAATTGTACAGTCAACAAATCAGCTCTTTTAAGAAAGCTCCAACAAATACATTAAGACTATGCAATAATATTGCATAGATGTTTTAAATTAAAATATTTGTATTTTTTTGTAAAAAATTATATGTAGTAGTACTTTGCTGAACAGCTGCTGATGCATTTATGATTCAATATTACAAAATTATTGAGTTTTTGCTTAAATATTTACACTTTTTATTTTTAATTATGCACAACACTAGTTAGCACCTTTGACAATTAAATTGATAACCAATTAAAACTAATAAAACATAATAATAATTCAAAATTTTTAAATTTTGGGCCTACTTGCTATATACAATTTTTTGACAAATGGTAAAAAAATAAATAGTAAAAAAAAAAAATCTTCATAAAAATTTTACAAAACTTCTTCTTTTTTTAATGTAATTTAAATATGATTCATCAGAAAACATTCATTTGGTTGTTTTTATTATAAATATTTAAAATTTAAATCAATATTTTGTTATGAAGGCGCAAGAAAAAGCTGTAGTGTAAAAAATTCAATGATTTATACAAATTTTCAGCATAGTGAGTCAGAAAAGTCAAATTTGAGATAAAATTAATAACATAATTTAATATTAGTACTGTATTTATAAGCACTTCTTATAAAATTTACAAATTTTAACGATTGTTATTAATAAAAAGCATTATATATTAATTAACAAAGATTATTATAAAAAAATCATATTTTATTTAAAAGTTTGTGTATTTTATTACTATGTTTGAATGCAATTTTAGTAATTTATAAACAACTACGACTTTAAAGAAATATTGTGTCTTCAATAATTTTTTTAAAAGAATACATAAAGTTAATAGCCCGATTCCAAAGTAAAAGTGAAATTATTGTTGCTCTAATTATACCGGTCTATGAATTTCCTGATCCTAACTCTTACCATATTTGTTTCTTAAATGCACAGGTTAATTTCTCAAGAAAAAAAGTTACATCACTGCTTATTCCAATAAACTTTATAAAAAAAGAAAAGAATAAATTTTTAAGATTGATAAACAAAAATAATAGTTAAGTATATAATACTAATTTGAAAATTAAAAAACTTTCTAAATAAAATTTCATACTAAAATACTCGAACTCGAAACTCACACAGACCATAAACTTAACGTAAATGTAAACATAATTAAAAATAACTTTCTAATAGAGTTTTAGTTTTCTTCGAGTTAGATTAGTTAAGCATTTTTTTTTTAATTTCTTTTTAAGATTTCTTTCATTTTTTATAGTTGAGCTTGTTTATAATTTTCTTTCTTTTGTCGGGTTTTTTCAACACATTTTCAAATAACTAAAAACCCGTGGTCAAGCTTTCAAAAAAAAAAAAAAAAGCGAGCGTGGTCAGGAATGAGTGCGATCGCACACCTTTCCTGTCCAGTATGTAGTACCAGGAGTAATATTTAATAAAATATCTGGCAATTTCAAAACAATAACTCTGAAATTTTAAAACGTCTAATTCAAAACCACTGGAGACACAACTAAGTATAAAATGCAATCTTTTAATTAGCACTTTATCAATTCCTGTAATTTCACTAAATACATTTCTATTTCTGTCCTGGCTGTATTATCGTTAGCATTCCCACTACCAACTGTTCTTAGGCTTTGCTCCATTATTGAATTCTTGGCTTAAAATGATCTTACTTGCAAAGATTTAATTTTTAATTTGTATGCAATATGCAATAAGCATTTAAAGCACCTTATCCAAGCATGGAAGCTTGAAAGACCATAGTGGAGACCGTGAGTGGAATGCTTATTTTTAATAACAATTTCAATGTTAATCATTTCTAATTTTCTGATGGGTTACTTTTACACACTGTATGTGACAGATTTAGTTTCTTTTTTAAACTTAAAACTTTGAGGTGGACAATAAATGGTTGACGATGGTTTCAAGTTTTTTGTTTATAAATGCTTGAACTAGTTAAGCCATCAAACTCAGCTTTGTAATATAGTGTTGCTTTATCTCAAAGTCACAAGACAAAATAACTTCTCTTTTTAATTCTACAAATCTTTTACAAGTATGGTTTACCAGATCTTGTAATGGAATATTAGCTGAATAATCACTAACTATTATGTTATAAGGCTAACATAGTTCGCAGCTCTGGCGTTATTAAATGCTGGGTATAAACAAATTTATTTTTCTAAAGCATTATTTTAAATGTATTGAAGTCTTTGATAAGTTACAATCTAAAAGCTTCAGTTAGAGTCATTGTTGCTGATTTACTGAAATGTTGTTGTTTCTAAAATCCTATGAGCAATTTAATCTTTGTCTTTCTGTTTATCATTATTTAATTTGACTTGAATATTAAAAAAAATATTATTTGAGCAGCAAATAATATTTGATTAGTTGTACAACTATCTGTACTTGTAGTAATCTTACTAATATTACTATGATGAAACTTTGTATTAAATTTGGAAAACTTTAGCTAATTTTACTAACATTACTATGATGAAACTTTGTATATTATTTGGCAAACTTTAGCTGGAGATAAGGATTTTTGTTAACCTTAAATTGGAAATTTCAATTATATGAGCATTAATGATCATATACTAAAAATATACTAGAATAAAAAAAATACTTTAAAATTTATGTCAAAAAAAATTGCTGAAAAAAAGAACAAAACAAAAAAACAATGTGGTTTTTTGCAATTCGAGCCCTGTATATATATATATATATATATATATATATATATATATATATATATATATATATATATATATATATATATATATATATATATATTTATATTGTTGCACACCTTATATGTATAATTCCAATGTTTTTTTCATTTTATGTGTATACATATCTTAATATTACGTCATCGTTCCTTATGCGCAGAATTGCATCAAAAAAAGTAAATACACAAATAAATTAAGTAAGCATTCTTCAAAGAAACAGTTGTTTAAGTGAGATTTCTTTTCTTTTTTTCATAATAAAGACATTGATTTATTTATACAAGTTTATTTTAACTATTTTGAGTCTAAAATTTATACTGTTTATATGTTTGTGTTGTATAATATATGTGAGTATGAAAGCTCTTAAAGAGTATTGATTGTGAAAATGAGCAATAATAATCTTTATATACTAGCTGGTTTAACTAATAAAAATATGGATTTTTATTAGTTAAACCATTCCACACCGACCTTTTTTATAATTTTTCCATATATATTTATTGAAGCCGCCCAGATGCGTAAAATATGGGTCTTTACCAAACCGACCATTTCTATACTTGTCAATTATTATATCCTCATCAATTATTTCTATATTTATTCTTTATTTACTTCAATATCTTTGATTTGAACATAAAAAAAAAATTCATAAAAAAAAAAACTGCTTTAAGTGCAAAAAAAATTAACATCTGCACTTTTTCCTTAAGAATTTGTAATGGTTTATTTTTCACTTAAAGGTATATCTTTGACTGCTCATTGCTTTAGTGCACTGTCATAAGTGTTATTTCTGAGGGTTTAAATCAACCCTTTAGCATAATAAATTTTTAATCTTGCCATATACGTTTATAGCAAAAAAATATATATAGATAAAATAGACTTACTACTGTTGAAATAAAATTTTAAAGTTTTCTCATATTACACACAATATCAATATAGATATATTAAATACAATCTATATACCTATATATATTATACACGATCTAAATATATTCATATAGCTGACTGAACCCATAAAAATACTGGTCTCAGTATTTTTATCTATTCCACAATATATATACATATATATATATATATATATATATATATATATATATATATATATATATATATATATATATATATATATATATATATATATATATATATATACCTATAGTAAAGGGCTTAAATATATAGTTTTTGATCAAAAACAGCTTGTAGCTTGCCTATAGTTTTTAAACTGACAAAATTAAGGTTAGATTATAACAAAACACATTAATTTAATTGAGGAAACTAATTAAATTTAATGCTGTTTTAAAAAACCACAAAAACGCAAATTAAAAGACTAGAATGTTTTTAAAAACATTCTGAATGTTTTTATTTTATTTTTTAAAAATAAAAACAGTCTGAATGTTTTTACTTTTATTTTTTTACTGTAAAACATGCGCAAAGTGTTGCTACATTAACTATCTTATAGCCTGCTGCTACAAGGGAGTACTGCTACATCAACTATCTTATAGCCTGACTCGCAATGGAGTGCAGCTACATCGACTGAGGGTTTGGTTAGGGCAGATAGTCTATCAAATAATAGAAAAAAACTTTTTAAAAGAAGTGGTCTTTAAAATAATTTTTTCTTTAAAAAAAACCCTCAAACTGACATTTTATGATGGTATGTATGTATATATATGTGCGGTATATGGTATGTATGTATATATATGTGCGGCCGTGGCGCAGTGGTTAGAGCGCTTGCTTTCAAAGCAGGAGATCCAGGTTCGAAACGAACTCTGGATAAATTTTCGCGTCACGGTAAGGAAGGAGGCGTGAACTTCCTGGTTAAATGCACTTCCGCGGTGCTCTGTGATAAGACCGTTAGGACTTCTTGGGGCACCTAAAACAAAAAAAAACAAACAAAAAAAAAAACAATATATATATATATATACATATATATATATATACATATATATATATATACATATATATATATATACATATATATATATATACATATATATATATATATATATATATATATATATATATATATATATATATATATATATATATATATATATATATATATATATATATATATATATATATATATATACACACACATATATATATATTTTCCATATCTTCACTTCCAACAAGGCTGCAAGCAACCACTATTAGTGTTGGAAGTTACCGGAAAAGAAAAGATGACTTATAGGATGAGTTTTTTAAAAGAAATGAGCTTTTTTATTGAGACATTATCTCTAGTCTTTACTCAACCAAGAGCCCCAAGGCAGGAGTTGTTTTAAATCGGAGTTGGCTTCTTCTAGCTTAAAAAAGCATGACAAAATTTAGTCACATATTAAATACTAAATAAGAAACTTACTTGGTGAGATTGCTTTTGTGAAAGTCTTTAGTTAAGATTAAACCTTTATAGAGAAGAATACAATGAGTAAACTTGTAAACAAAAGAAATGAAACTTAATTATAAGTTGCTTGATAAATGATATATAAAAAGGAGCAGATTGCATGGCATATTTTCAGTTGTTTAAGAGTACAGCTGGCGCTCATATCATAATAGAAAAATTAATAAATTTTAAATCTTACAATTGAGCTGTCTTTATTACAGGATTTGGTGGGTTTATTTAGATAAACCGCTAAGGTATTTTTTTAGTTGTTTAAGAATTGGCGTTCATATCATAGTACAAAAAATCAGTTGATTTTTAAATCTTGTAATTGAGCTGTTTTAATTACCGGATTTGGTATATTTAAGATGACGTAATTTTAACAAATGAAGAGTCAAAGTACATCTATAAATGAAGTTTTTCACTTGGATAAAACAATTTTTTTTTTTTCAATTTTTACAATTTTTAAAAGTACAATAACACATATAAAAATTCAAAATAAAACAGCATGAGCAAAAAAGACTTAATTATTAGAAAAATTTAGAAATTAAAAAAAAAAAAAGACACCAGTGGAAGGATTCGAACTACAACACTTTGCTTCAGAAACTGTGCAAGCTAACAACTTGGTCATGCAAGTGTAATGAGTCACAAAACTTTTAAAACCATATAAGAAGTAAAAAACTTTATAAAATGGAAATAAATGCTATAGATCCAAATTAAGGAGATGTTGCCTCAATGCAATTTTCAAGTGAAAGTAAACTGTGGAACTTGATATATGTTTTAGTATGTTTTAAAATTTCATATTTTGAAGTTTACGTAAGTTAGAAATTTGCAATTTCATTCATGTTTTTTTATAAATAAAAGTGCTATGACTCTTTCTCGCAATTACCTCGATTGGAATGGCTCCAACCCGTGTCAAACACACTCGAAGAGGCACTAACACTACTCCTACTACTACTACTACTATTACTACTACTACAACTACTACTACTACTACTACTACTACTACTACTAACAACACTATTAAGTTTGGAAATAATATAAAGGTATATATATATATATATATATATATATATATATATATATATATATATATATATATATATATATATATATATATATATACACATATAAATATAAATATACATATATATATATAAATATGCGGTAGTGGTGTAGTGGTAGAGCACTTGCTTCATAAGTGAGAGGTTCTGAGTTCGAATCCCACCACATCCCTCATAGTACTGCACTCAACTTGTTTCTCTGCGTTGTGGCCTTGTTTGTCAAGGTTCGTGTTTTGGAGTAATACAGTTGGGAGAGGGTTATAACCATAAGTTCCTCATCTTTTTTTAGGTGAGGAAACCAAACCCATACTTTACAGGTCTGGACAGCTAATATATATATATATATATATATATATATATATATATATATATATATATATATATATATATATATATATATATATATATATATATATATATATATATATATATATATATATATATATATATATATATATATATATATATTACCAGTGTGCATTCTTTTTACCCCAAAACTGATTTTTATTCCTATATTAAATACTAATTAGAGCTTTTATACTATATGTACATTTTTTTTTTCCCTATATGGTAAATACTTTATAACACCAACATATAAAATGTATAGATTTTAGACTTAAATGTTTAAAATAAAATTATATAAAGCTAAATCAATGCAATTTCTATGGAAAAACAAAAAAAATTTTAAGTAAACAACTGTATCTTAATTTATGTGTATTTACATGCCATTCTGCACTTAAGAAACAATGGCGTACTATTAAATATGCATGCATGAAATTATTGGAACTGTGAAGAAGTGTATTAGTGTGTTTTAAAAAAATGCACTGAAAAAACCAAACCAATTTAAAGTGAAAATTAAAAATAAACAAACCATAAACTGAGAAGAGAAACAAACTTAACAAATGATAAAATAAATAAAGGATAAACAAGAGAAAATAAAAGAATACAATTTATTATTTAATTTAGTAGCGTCTTAATATTTCAAACTTAACTAACTTATAATTGTTTCAGTTAATAGTTTAAAGGTTTCGTATAATTTATTATATGAAACCATATAATTTATTATATGAAATATATATTAATTTTTCATATAACTTATTATATGAAATATATATTGATTTTTCATATAATGTCACGTTGACATAGCCCTTAGGTTGATTATTTGTGTCATTTATGGGGCATGACTGTTACAACGGTATAGGTCGATGGTTTAAATTCTAGAATTTTTTTTTTTTAATGTAAAATTGCATTGGATACATTAGAAAATATTTTTTAGTTTATTTTTAATTATAGCTTAAGTTTACATTTGTTGTCAAAATAAAATAATATATGTATGGTCATATAAGGTGCGCAACTGCATGCATCTCCTGGAAAGGCTTATATATATCTATATATATACATATACTTATATCTATTTATATCTATCTATCTATATATATATATATATATATATATATATATATATATATATATATATATATATATATATATATATATATATATCTATATATATATATCTATATATATATATATATATATATATATATATATATATATATATATATATATATATACATATACTTATATCTATCTATATATCTATATATAGATATATCTATATATCTATATATAGATATATCTATATATCTATATATATCTATATATATATATCTATATATATCTATATATCTATATATATATATATATATATATATATATATATATATATATATATATATATATATATATATATATATATATATATATATATATATATATATATATATATATATATATATATATGAGCCCTTGAGATGCATAGTGGTATAAGTCACTCATATCTAGTTTTGAAAAATCTGACTAATACCGCTATGGCTGTGAACAAAAACAGCTGTTTAGTGAGGAGCATAGCAAAAAACGGTTCCAGCATTATCAATATCATTAGACTAATACCACTCTGCCATGTAATAGAATAAACAAAATGCTAACCATTGGTGGCAATAACTCAAAATATTGAAAAAAGTGACTTATACCACTATGCATCTCATGGGCTCATATATAAATATGTATATGTATATTTATATATATATATATATATATATATATATATATATATATATATATATATATATATATATATATATATATATATATATATATAAATTTCCATATGTATATACATATACATTTAATTTAGGTTATTATTATTAAAAAAAAGAAATACCAATTCTTTAATTTCTTCTATAGATTTTGCAGCTTTTATACTTGAGATTATATCTTCGGATGCTTCATTTTTGATTTTTTTAATCACTTTTTCAGCTTCAATTTCAAGATTTCTGTCGTGAGAAATAAAAAGAGTAAAAAATAATAGCAGACAATCAGGTTGATCTGTTAATTTAAACTTTTTTTTTTGAAAGTTGAATAGAAAAATATTTTTCTAGACAAAATGAGTTACTTACAGCTGGAAAAAAAGAAACATTTTTTAGAGATAAGGTTGCAGCAAGATTGAAGTAGAAACAAAAAGTAAATGATAAAAATAAAAAAAGAGCATACAAAATCAAAATGTTGTAGAATAATAAAAAGTTAGACTAGCAAATTTTGGTTAGTATTAGGAATTGCACTGGGTAACAAAACATCAAATGTATACATGACATAATATATATACTAGATATGAAGATATAGTTATTATAAACTCATCATCAATCTTTAGTAAATTTTATTTATCCTAATTTTTAGTCTTAACTATTTTTAGTACTTTTTAACTACTTTTTTTTTTACTTTTTTCATGCTTCTTAATACTTTTAAAAACATTAACCCTTTTATTAACTTTATTTTTATTTACAACTCTTTTATTTACATTTTATTTGATTTTTTATGCTTCTAGCTTCTAAAAACATCAACCCTAAATAGTTAATACAGTATGTTCAATGTATTTGTCTTAAATTCTAAAATTGTACTAAAAAAACCTAATTAAATAATAAACTGTCACATGACTTCATGTGCTTTAAACCTTAAAATAATTAAAGAAACTACTGCAAAGATATTCTTTAAATAACAAGATATTAATTTTCCTCAAATTTTACAATCATATAATTACAATAATATAAAATCTAGCTGAAATTGGAACCATAAAAATACGGGTCTTTGTAAGTCTTTTCCAAACTGAATTTTTCTATACTTTTTCCTTATATATCCTAGCTTCCCGGATCCGTAAAATATGGGTCTTTACCAAACCTAGCATTTCTATAAATTTTGAAATTTTTTCAATCTTATTTATATATTTATAGCAAAAAAATAATAATATAGCAAAAAAGATTTCATAAATTTAAAATAAAATTTCAAAATTTTCTCATTTTATAGATATATTATATGCGATTATTCCATATAATGCCTGCAAACTCAACATATGCTAAAGACGTTTAAACTTACAGACATTTGTACATAACACTATACAAATGGAACTAAGAAGATGTTAGACCACTAAAACATAGTCATAAAAAAAAAGTTCATTCTTATGAATATGAATAAAATCTAAATGCACCATGATGTCAGTTTATGGCAAAATAAGTCTTTATGCGTCAAATATCCTTTCGCATTTATCTTACGATTTTTTATTCATTTTAATTATGTTGCATACAATTGCACAAAAAGATATAAAACTGGTACAGATATATCATTTCATGGATAAGAGTTTGTATTTATTACAATAGCAATAAATAAATAGTTTTTGTTTTTATTAGAATATATCCCATAAAAATCTATTCCATATATCTTTAACAGAATGGAGTTTTCCTAAAAAATTTAAATAAAATCTTATTTCTAGTTTGTTTTTCTAGTTTTTTGCCACTAAGTGACGTCACATACACAACAAAATTGTGGCTTCAACGATTTACAAAAAAGCAGCATTTATCATTTTTAATGGTCTTAGAAGCAGAGAATACTTATATAACATACGATTCTGAATGAATCGTGAACTGAACTGCAATAACTTTTAATTTTTTTGGTTTAGTTGCTTTTGTTAAGAGCTTTTAAATTTTGCATCAAATTATCTCATTTCAACATATTTATTGTATCATCCATACTGCAGCCATTTTTCAAAACACCTTAGGGTAAAAAAAAATCAATTTTAACTTTTTTACAAAATAAGTTAGTTTAGATAATAACCATAATAAGGCGTTTTGAAAAACGGGTGCAGCATATATTTATAGTGAAAAAATAAAAGTAGCAAAAAAAACTTTTAATTGTCAAAAGAAAGTTTTAAAGTTCTTTCTAGCTACAGACTTTTTTTTTTTTTTTTACCTCTACAGCAGCACCTTCTGAAGTAGCAGGACTGTCTTATTAAGTTTTTTCTTTATTAAGTTTCAGACAGTTTTTTTTTATACCATCCGCAGCTTATTAGGGTTAATTACCTGAGCACATTAATAACATAAGTATCTCAATCATGACACATACACGACAAATTTTTTCTGCCCGTATTTTGATGTGTTTAGAAATTTTAGCTTTTTTAAAAATCTTTTCGTTTGTTAAAGTGTATAATATTGTTACATATGTTTGTATATAATCTCTATAAAAATTCAAAAGTACTATGTATTTTAAAATAATTGAAAAAAATTAAAAAAAAAAAGTCACCAGTGGTAGGACTCGAACCATGGCTTATTTGTTCAGAAGGTTGGTGCGCTATCCATTTATCGTTTATTAATGTGCGCTATCTGCTGGCACACTGATAAACAAAAATTTTTAAAACTATATGATTTTTTTAATGGAAACAAATGCTATAGGTCAAAATTAACGAGAGCTTGACGCAATGCAACTTTCAAGTGAAAGTCAAACTGTAAAACTTGATAAATGTTTCAATATGTTTTAACATTACTTAAATTGAAGTTTACATATGCTAGATATTTTCATACTTTGGCTAACGTTTTATTACAACAAAATCATTAACATATATCAAAAATATTTAAGGGCCAAAGACAGAACCTTGAAGAACGCCACAAACTATGTGTATATTACTTGATTTGTAACCATTAATTCTAACAAACTGCTTCTGATTTAAGAAATAAGAATGAAACCAATTACAGGCAACTCTTCGGATTCCATAATGTTTAATAATAAAATGTTTAAATATTAATAATAATATTTATAATAAATAATAATAATATATATGCTTAGAAATTAAAATGGTATGGTTAATGGTATCAAAAGCTTTATGTAACTCAATAAAAATACCACCTACAAAATGACCAGTATCAAGTGTTTTTTAATTTTTTTGATTATACTTATTAAAGTGTGGCAAGTAGAGTGTTTCAATCCAAAATAGTCTACTTGCCAGAATCGAGAGTTTTGATCCAAATTCGAATTTTAATCAAAACCCTAATTGAAATTCATTTAAACAATTAAAAGAGCTGAAAAACTAATGTAATCTAGATTACATTAGTTTTTCAAGGAGCTTGCTAGATATGTTAGATAGAATTGAAATTGATCTGTAGTTAGTACATTGAGAGCATTGAGTCATTTATATATACTGGAATGACACAAGATAATTTCAAAATGTCTTGAAAAATTCCATCTAAGAAGAATATATTAAATAGCATAAAGAAAATTTGAGAAAATTCTGAATTAAAATCAATAAGAAAGTTTGTGGGGATGTCAGGACCTATTGACTTTCTAGGTTTCAATTTAGATATAAGTGATAAGATTTCAGAATGGTTTGTAGGAGATCAATAAACTATGAAGATTTGGATGCTTTGATGTAAGATAAGTGAATTTTAGAATTAAGTCTATGAGTAACATTTGTGAAAAGTTGATAAATTCTTTGAAGATAAGAGTTAGTTCAGTTATGCATGTTTTGTTAACTTGTAAGCAATTTGAAGTTAAATTATTGACATTTTTGACATTTATTAGACTTTTCATGCCTTTCCAAGTTTCAAAAAGATTTTTTACATTTTCTGAAAAGAATTTTTTGAAATGTATTTTCTTACTCAGTTTAATTAAATTAATTATGGTATATTTATAGCATTTAAAGATAGTTTTTAGTTTTATTATATTTGTTGGATCCTTTATTCTTAACATTTTCCCTTGAATAAAATTAGAATTGGTTTTATTATTCCTTTAAAAATCCATGGCTTGAATTGATGCTTGTAGCTCTTAATACTAATTTTTTTTGAGTGCTGCATGACAATCTAACAGCAATGTTGTTTGAGAAACAAATGCTTGAGAGCTGGAGCATTGTTTAAATGCCTCATTTTTTCGGGTAACGTCATTCTAGTCAACTTTTAATAATTCAGATTTAAATGATTCTTTATTATAACTTTTAAGTTCCTGCAGTATAAATTATAATTGTGTGGTATAAATAGTTTGTTGAAATTAGGACAAATAAGAAATTGAGGTAAGTGATCAGAAATAGAAGTTATTAGGTTTCCTGAAATAATTTGGTTAGACGGTTACATTTGAAAATATTGTCAATGATTTCAACAAAATAATAAATAACACTTGTTTCAGTTTGACTGTACCAGACCCTTGTTTAAATAACCATGTAGAAAGACGGATTTATTTTAGTAAATATTATTTTGGGAAGGACAGACATTTTATTATTGAAGCTGTTTACAGCTAGAGTGTCTATGTATGCAACTAACAATAAAATAAGATTTTTTGGTAAAAGTTATTTTAACAAAAGTGGATTCTAAATAGTTTGATGTGTATATGATCAAATCATCTCTTCTTTTAAAAATCAGTTTTTTTGATAAATATAACAAGGTTCCACCACAAGAAGATTTGGTTGGTGTGTGCTCAAAACTATAATCTTAAATAATAATTGGATGTGTTGAAGGAGATCCTTTTTTTAACTTTACTTTACTATAATTCCAATAATGCTAATTTCAAAACTAATTAATGATAATAATATGTTCAGATCTTCAAAGTACTTTTGTTAAGAGGATTTATTTGAATGGAAAAAGGAAATAGAGTTTACGATGTCAAAGTTATGAGAACAAAATTTATTAATGTCATAATATTGGCAATCTACATTAGAAGAGAAACAGTTTTCCTCATCAGAAACTGAAGCATGTGATGAAATAAACTTTTTAAATTAAGTATATATTTTATTCAATCCCAATGCTGGAAAGAGTTTAGTTGATAAAGGAAAGTCATCAGTTATAATAATTTTATTAGAAGAGTAGTTTAAATTCATCATCAGATACATTAGTCAATGGAAAGACACCTTTAGTACAATTTACACACAGCCATGTTGAGTGTTAATAATTATATTTATAGCATTATAATAATAAAACAACAGAATAATAAGTAATATTATATCACTAACAAAAAATAAGAATATATAACTAACAATTATAAATTAAATTAAAAAAAAAACTCCTAACATATTTGGAGATATTGATACTCAGTCCCAATCTCTTTTTTTACTTTTTTATTAATGCCATTGATTTGATAAAACATTTTCATCACACAATTAGCTTTAACTTATGTTATAGTTGTTCAATGGTGATGAAAATTTCAAAATGATGCAATCCTTTTCTTGAAGTTCTGACACCACGTACAAAAAAAAAGTATATCTTGAGATGCATAAAAGATATGATTATGAAGTTTTTCTTATGGTTCTATATTCAATAAACTCCATAATAAAATAAAACTGCAAGAGTTTTCTTTCTTATATCTGGTTTATTTGCATTAAAAGTGAAAGTTTTATAAAAAATATACCTAAAAATTAACAAAAATTGCTATTAAAGAATAAAAAAAAAAAAAAAAAATCTTTTTTTAATACTTTTTTTGATGCAGAACTAAAAAATAAAATTGCAACATGAATGATAAAAAGAGTTGTTCAATCGGTTAATAAAAAATAACTTGTCATAAACAAATATATGTTAAATTAAAGATGTCAAAAAAGTTTCTAGTCTCAATAATGTAGAAAAAAATTTGATAAGTACTCGTTCAAGGAATGAAATGGATGAATATGCAACGGTTTGCCAACACCATGTATATGTTTACTTAGGGGTTACTACACAGTTTATGTAACTTGTTATGATTCATTTAATTCACACTATGTAAAAAGAGTACTATTAAGAATATTATGAAAAGAATAACATTAAAAGCTACTATTAATTAACCACAAAACTGTTTTGAAACTATAAGTTTTGTAATTATAAGTAGAGAGATATATTTGTAAAATATTCACTGAAGCTTGATATTTGAAGTTTTAATTATCATTCACGTTTTTAGGAGGATGTAAGAAAATTATTCTTCAACTAGCTGGATAATTGAAGAAACATTGGTATTGATGATATTCGTAGAAAAAAGATATGCCCTTCATGTAAGATTAAAATAATGTCATTTAAGGACCAGGAGAACCAACTTGCTGCCAGACTTATGAAGATGATGATATAACTTTAATATACTTAATATAAATGAGTTTTATATATGAGAAAATCTCAACTCATTTTTGTCCTCTATAAATAAATTTTTAAAAATGCATACTGTGACTAGTCACTCAAGAGTTGCTTTTGAAATAAAAAAATAAAGAAATAAAAAAATACTTTCAGTCTGCAATATGGTCAAAAAGTTAGCTTATTACTCAATTTTTGAAAAGTGTGGTTGGAGTTCAAAATTGAGTTCAATTATTCATTTTTGATACAATTTCTTGGATGCCAACATTTCTTGGAGTCAACATTTAAAATCTTGGTGAATAAAAGCTCTTTGCCCTACACTGTTCAGGAGAAAACATTCCACCAGGACTGCCTTTTGAAAAAGGTTAAACATCCTGTGAGTGTAATGTGATCAAAGCCTAGGGTTTCTCTACACTGTGGAGGAACCATGAGGCAGGACCAGTAAAAGCAAGTACTGTAAAACAGGCTCCTGCCCCAGGTCCAAGAATGGTTCCCTGGTAATGAAAAGTATTTGTTCAATCATGATTCGGCATTCTGCCATTAAGCTAAGAGTGTTACAGCATTCCTAGCTGAAAAAATTTGCGCATTTTGCCTTTGCCGGGGAACTCACCTGACATGAACCCCATAGAAAATCTATAAGAGTTCACAAAGAGGGAAATTGCCAAAGAAATCATCACTACCAAGCAGCAATTCATAGAAACCCCTATTAGAAAATGGCATAACAACCCCAGCCTCTAGGACAATGCAAAAGTCTGCATAGAAAGTATGCATCAATGCCTGAGAGCCATTATTGTAGCAAAGGGTTGCATTACAAAATATTAAGATTATTATTTTATTTGTTATTTTAAAACTTTTTATAAAAAAAATATTTAGCTTTGAGGAAGTAATTATGTTGTTTTATATTCTAAATGAATCCCTCTAATGATAAAAATGATAAAAAATAACTAAAAGATAAAATTTACTCATTTAAGTAGTTTAAACTTAAAAATTAGTAAAAAAGTAAAGTCTCACTAAAAATTTGGCCACCCACTGTATGCTAAGTTTAAAAATAGTTATCCCGATGTAAAGACTTGTTTTTCTAACATTTGCTCATATTTTTCAAAATGGTTCATTACAGTTATAGAATCAGATACACATACAGTATGCATGTGCATCTACCATCAAAATATTAAGTTAATGATTAGTACAGTTAAACTATCAAAAGTTATCATGAACTTATATATACACTTGTTTGAAGTAGAGATAACAAGAATTGCATGATCAGTGCTCTTTATATCCAGAGGATGCTATTTTAAGATATTATCTTGAAAATGAGTTGCATAATTAAAATGATATTGGTAAAGAAGATGATTTATGTATAGGCAACAAACAATGGAAGGAAATAGACCAATCTAAGCTAGTAAGTGAAACCACAAGCAGCTACATTAATACTCTGACAGATAAGTTACAAAAACTGTTCATTATTACATTGCTAAACATCAAGCTGCTTCTTTAATAAAATTAAATAATGACTTATGTAGTACTAAGGTCATTGTAACCTGTGATTTTTAAAAAAAAATTATGGGTTTGTTGTACAAGACAAAATTTAAAGCTATCACTGAAACAAAACACAAAACTCTAACAACATTGCTGTTGTGATTTGATTATTACATTGTTTATTTTAGATTTAAAAAACTTATAAGAATAATTGTTGTCATTCTAAGTAAAAGTGTTTCAATTTTCTAATCTTACTATGGATAGAGCCCTAAGACCTTCTTGCTTTGATGTAATACCTAACTCACCTTCTGCTACAAAATTATTGAAACATTGGTTCAGAACATTTGAGTATTATCTTGATGAACTCCCTTAAGACCTTGATGAACTCCCTTAAGACCTTGATTTGAGTATTATCTTGATGAACTCCCTTAAGAACAAGCTAAAAACTCTGACAAATTTTGTGGTTCATGTTGTTAATGAGATAATAAGTGAATGCCTATATTATTAATCAGCTATACAAGTTTTACAATCTGTTTACATCAAACCATTAAATGAAGTCTATGCACAACACCTTTTAGCAACACATAAGCAACAGCCAGGAGAAGGTTTTGATGAATGATCTACAAGCTCCCTAAAGTTTTAGCGAAAGACTGTAATTTTAAAGACACCTGCTGCAACTAAATATCATGTTGAGAGTACTAAAAATACATTTATAACTAGGACAAAGTCACAAGGCATCAGACAGCAGCTACTAAAAATCAATACAATAAATCTAGATAAAATGTTTTCAAAAGCTAGAACCTTGGAGTCCGCACAGAAAAATTAAGAAAATTGTCACCAATTTAATACATTAAGTTCTACAGTAGTTACAATAACCAAAAAGTTGAAACAATCATACTTAAATTCTGTTTCCATTTGTTAAAACTGAGGGAATCAAAGACATGAAAAGATTGTATGTTCTGCCAGGGAGTCGATTTTTTATAAAGGTGGAAAAGCTGACTACTTTGCCAAGCTATGTAGGTCTTCTCTCAAGCTATGTAGGTCTTTTTTCAAGCTATGTAGGTCTTCTATCAAGCAATGTAGTTTAAACTTACAACAGCATGGATGAATCTTGTTGATCAACCTAGACTACCCTGAGCATAGAACTAATTTAAAGAAATTTGCAGCCTCCAATTCAGCTTTGACTAAATCAACAATTATTATATTTGTTAATGATTCATTTATAAATGCATTTATAAATGAATCATTATTATAAATTATTATATTTGTTAATGATTCATTGATAATGGTAGCACTGATAGCTTCATTCACCGTTGATTGATACAAAAGCTAAGCTGTTTATAGTAACAACTAAAAACTGGTATTTATGGTTTATCTTTGTTATTTACCAAAATTTTTGGAGAGATTTTATCAATATTTTAATAAAAAAAAAGCATTACAAACAAGTGAAATTTAACATTTTAAGCGAGTTATGCATGGGTGTTATCTTGGGTCTTGATTTTCAAAAGCAACAAATCTTTAACCTATAATTTTGAAGTAAAAAGACCCCACTAATAATTTATACTTTACACTAATAATATAATTAACTAGACGTTAACCCATTACCAAGGATTGATAACCTAGTAAACAAAATTGCTCAATACAAAATATTTAGTATTGTCGATTTGAAATTGGCCTACCATTACCATGGCCTACCAAATTTCTATTACCAAAAATGATAGAAAAACTACTGCTTTTAAAGCAAATGGCAAGTTGTTTCAATTTAAAGAATACCTTTTGGAAATGAAAATGGTGTTGCTTGTTTTCAACGTGCTATAAACGAAATTATAGAAAAAGAAGGACTTTTAGATGTTTTTGCTTACTTAGATAACGTGACAGTATGTAGTAAACCCCAAGAGGAGCATGTGGAAAAGTTTTTAATATATTTTCAGCTGAAATCATTTGTCGTGTATTTAATCATGATAAATCACAAAATAAAATTTGCATTCTTGGTTATCTTACAGAGAAATGGAAAACTCAAACTAGATTCCAGTCACCATCAATCAACAAAAAAGATGCCTCTGCCTTATGATGCCAAACCTAGGAAAAGTATCATTGGGCTACTCTCATACTAATCTAAATGGATCCCAAACTGCCCAAGCCTGTACACATATATATATATATATATATATATATATATATATATATATATATATATATATATATATATATATATATATATATATTATTAAAAATTTGTCAAGTGAAGAAATTTTCCAAAGATCTACTCCTATGTACAATGACGCGCTATTAAGATCCGGTTTTAATCACAAACTTTCATATCACCCTAATTTAAATTTACCTCATACCAAAAACCGTAAACGCAACATCGTATGGTTCAACTCTCCTTTCAGCAAAAATGTTAGCACTAATATAGGAAAAAGCTTTTTAACCTTGATCAACAAACACTTCCCAATAAATCACAGACTCCACAAAATTTTTAACAAAAACACAATAAAAATAAGCTATAGCTGTATGCCGAACATGAAGTCTTTTTTAAACGCACACAATCAACAAATTATGAACAACAAAAAAATTCCACCTAAAACCAACTGCAATTGCCTTAATAAAAATACCTGCCCTTTATCAAACCAATGCTTAACAAAAAACATTATATACCAAGCCAATATAAGTTCCAACAATCCTACCAACACTCCTGTCAACAAATCCTACATCGGTATAAGTGAAACACCATTCAAAATTAGATATGCCAACCATATAAAATCATTTAACATTCTAAAGTACAAAATGACACCAAGTTATCAAAAGAACTTTGGAAATTAAAAGATGCTAACTTAAACCCAGTTGTTAAATGGAAAATAATTAGGCAATGCAATGCTTACAACCCAACCACGAAGTCCTGCTAACTATGCACAAACGAAAAATATGAAATTCCATTTTCCAAAAATAAAAATCTACTAAACAAAAAAAGTGAAATGCTATCCAAGTGCAGGCATCGAAACAAATTTCTTCTCGCCCTATTCGACACGGGTGATTGATCAATTTTCTAATTAATATTTGTTTGTTTGTTTTGACGTCAGAACTCATTCCATTGCTTTGTTATGTTTTTTCTGTCAATTTCTGTATTTTGTATTTTTTAACGGTTTTTTCTTTATTTAAAGAATAAAATATGGCTGATGATTGCCGAAGGGCATGAAACTTTAAGTTTCAACACAAAGTTGTATTTTTTCAAATAATCAAACTCTTTATATAATATATATATATATATATATATATATATATATATATATATATATATATATATATATATATATATATATATATATATATATATATATATATATATATATACAGGCTTGGGCAGGAGCAAATGAGTGCAGGAGCTACAAATAGCCCGTCTAAAATAAACTTGACAGTCTATAGGGCTACCTGCCATATAGTCTTGCGCAGGCTTTTCTAAAAATTTAAATTATTATTTTTTGATGATAATTTATTATATTTGTACTGAATTTATTTATAATAATAGTATATACGGAATAGTATATGTTTTTTAGCCATAAAAATTTTTTTTTTAGGTATTTCTTTTTTTTCATGTTTTTTTTAATTTAGAGACGAACCCAGACCAAAATTATTTTATCTTTTAATTTTTCTTTCGCTTTTTTATTAAAAATAGAAAAAAAAAAAAAATTTATTTTAGCTACTTCATTTTTTCTTCAGGACAATAAAATGAATTAAAAAGCAATTTATTTTTTGTGTAATTATGTGACGTAACTGTCTTTGGTTACTAACTGATGGTTTAAAAAAATAAATGTTGTTACAAAACTTAATTTTAAAAAATTGTTACAAAATTTTATAACAATGGAATGTGCATAAAGTTTTTTGAAAAAAGTGCTTTTTCGAAAGATAGAACAATTTTAAATACCCATTCATAGTAAAATTAACTTTTGTTTGTTGGCAATTAAGAGTGAACTACTTTTGTTAACAAATGAACAAAAGTAAAAAATTTTAGTCTTAACAACAATCGTGCAAACTTAATTTTTTTGCGTATTCACGCAAATTTAGTTTTTGAATGAATGAACTTTTGATATTTAGCTTTCTATTTTAGTTTACATGAGGAAAACAAAAAATTGAAATGTAAACTTTTTCAGAAAGTTTTGTTTCTTTTCCATATACTTTTTAACTAATAATAAAAATAACAATTACAATAATAATAATTTATATGAAGATCTTTATTAGGATTTTATTAAGTTATTTTTAAACTAAAATTATATTTAATAAATAAAAAAACAAATTTCTTTAAAATATATGTTTTTTATTCAAAAATATAAATCATTTTATAAATTACGTTTACCGAAAATATCTCTTCTTTAAATATCTTTAATTAAAAATACACCTTAAAATTACTTTAAAAATTATTAACCTTTAGTAAAAGTTAAATGAACAGATTTGCTAATATTAAAATCAAAAATTTAAAATTAATGTAATAGTAAATACGTTTATGTTTTTTGATTGAATAGTTATTTGAATACAAGACGCAAAACTATTTTGTTAATTTTACAAACATTATGCAATTTAGTATGTACATTACATAATATATATTATGTAATGTAAATATTGATTAAAAATTGTTTAAAGTATTTAAACATTTAATTACTAATTATTTAAAAGATTATTAACTACTAATATTAAATTTACTAAAATATAGTTAACAAATGTTTAAAATACTTTAAACAATTTTCAATATTTATTTAAAAATATTGTAGTTAAATTCTTAAGTAAAACAGTTTTCTTATCGTAACAAAAGTAATATGGTTACGTCCACCAGTAAATTCATGTACTATTTATGTATATTATATTCACAGAAATGCCTTTAAATCAACTCCTCATCTTTGGATAAAACTAAACAAGATAAACACAAATGATTAAAATGATGATTAAAAATCATTGTAACAGCATTGGTTTTAACTTGGGGAGAAGGAAGGGGGTATTCTCAAGAACATCAACCCCCCTTTATATTGCTGAAAAAAAAACAGTGTCCCCAAATAAACTCTGGGTTTGTCACTGAGTTACCTACTAAAGTTTGGGAAAAATTTTTGCCAGATGATATCCATTCTCTAAGATCCTTAACAAATACTAAAGCAATGGAGACACCTCAAAAAGAAGGCTTAAACACCTGCGTAAAACAGCTATTGGATACACTTTACCCACATGATTAAGCAAACTTGGACCTGTACTATTGAAAAAACATGTGTAAGTATAAATCACTGCTAGATGTTCAACTCATAGACAGTAACCCTCAGTATAAGGTATCCAGATAGAAGAGAAACCACTTGAGACATATAGCTCCAAACCATATTGAAACTTCACATAAAAATTCACATAAGAAATATGGCCTTATCAATAACTTTCCTAAAAACACTTTCAATGAACCTCCCCTTTATCAACCTTCACAAGAAGAAAATCTTATCAATGATACTTGTCTGATTGATCCATTGTTATCACAAACATCTGGAAAAGATACATGAAGAGTAAGTTGTTGAACATTGAGGTTAATAGAAGAAGATACATGAAAAACCTTATTTAATTAATATGAATTCATTTATTTTATGGATGCAGAGAATATTGTGATTTGATTATTTACTTTGTTTATTTTAGATTAGAAAAAAATTTAAGAATAATAATTGTGTTCATTCTCAGTACAAGTGATTTAATTGCATTCAACAGTAATTTATTACTAAGTAGTAAATCTAACCAAATGTGATTTAATATGTAATGAAGTTAACAATTGAACATATTAGGAGAAATATTTCTAAGTAAATAGAAACAGTTCATTACTTTTCAGATGGGTATGCTAGCCAATATAAAAATTCAAACACTTTAAAAGTATATGTCATCATAAGCAAGATGCAATAAAATGTAAACAGTCCTTTTTTGAAACAAGTCATTGTTAGTTTTCTTGTAGTGATATTGATAGGACTGTGAAAAAAGAATAATTTCAATTGCCTTTATAGAACATAAACTAACTATATACTTATGATTTCTGCAATGTTTGATTTTTAACAAAATGAAATCTTAGGAATCAGTTTTTACTACATATCTAAGGAGTCAAACACAATATTCCCAAGTGTAATGAAGCAGCTATCACAATTTCACTCCTATAAATAACACAAAAATTGAAACTAAATTTGTTTCTGAGCAACTAGAGTGTTCATTTGTTTTTACTTTTCAAACTGATGAGATTATTAAGGCATGCTTGTTTGTGAATATAAGCCTCAGAATGTTTGTATGTTTAATATATGACAATAATTCAAGAATCAGACAAGTTAAGAAGATTAATGTTAAAAATAAAGACATTCAAATAGATACATGCATCCATATTACCCTTCAAGGTCATATTAATGGCCTTCAAGAAATAATGTGTGTTGGGTTCCATTAACTAGCTTATTGTTAATGATTAATATTCCAACAACTGCCACAGGAATAAAATACATAACCAGTGAGATTGAGCACCGGAACATTGAAGACAGCTGGGCAAAACTTTCAATCCAAATAAATTGGATTTAAAAAAAGAAATCATTCCAGTTTTTTATTATTACAGAGTTTATACACATAGAACCATAGGAAAAAATTTCAGAAATATATCTTTTATGCATTTTAAAATATACTTCTTTTTGTATGAGGCATCAGAAAACTTAAGAAAAGAGTTGCATCATTTTGAAATAGAATTTTTATATAGAAGCTTTGGTTATGCGTCAAGTCAGAATTTTTGAGTTTTCACTGTAAAAAATAGTTAGCAACAAAATTTCATCACAATTTTGAATAAATATTACATAATTTAAAGCTAATACTGTGATAAGATGTGTTTAAAAAATCGATGGCACTGAAAAAAAAAAGTCAAAAAAGAGGTTAGAACTGAGAATCAATATCTCCAAAACTGTTAGGAGTTGGACACTAAAAGTTGAAGTGAAATATTTTATAATTTTTTTTTTTTTTAATTTAATTATTTTTAATTCTAATTCACTCCCAACGAGGCTGCAAGCAACCACTATTATGTTGGAGAGTTACTAGAAAATAAAAAATAAAGTTAAAGTGCAAAGAAACGGTTTATAGAAGACTAGAGAGTTATAGGTTGTATAAGTCAGGAAAACATGAAGATGGGAGAGTGTTTAAAAGGTTTGAAATGTAGAAAAAAACTAGACGAATAAAAGCTTTTAGCGCATGCAGGGACAGATACAGTAAAAAGATGTGACTTCACTAAATGACGAGTCAAGCAAGAATGAGTTTTGGTTGATGGAACTAGAGCAATAGCCCTTGCCTCACACCTTCATCTATTGCACAATATAATCTTTCAGTCACAGCAGTTAGCAAGTCAGAGGGAATTGACTAGAGTTCTGGAGAGCACTTTTGTAAGTCTATGGCAGGAATTTTGGCTGGACCACAAGCCGTAGATTAATTTAAATGAGATATGACTTTAGCAATAGAAGCTGAAGTAATTTGAATGTCTAACAATAGGGTTATTCTGTTTAACTGGAACGACATTATAACGCTAGTAATAAGGCTTCCTGATATCAGATATCAGAGCATTAACAGTATCATGTTGCACATGGATAGTGTCCCTGTTACTTCCAGTTTGATGGAAGAGTATGGCTATAAGATTAAAGAGTCGAACTAGAAGAAAAGTTCTTTGCAAATTGTTATGTCTTATCCTCAGGAAAGAGTAATAAGATCAGCGCCATGAATGAGAGATGCAAAATTAGACTTATTAATGATGATATTAACGATTTTTCAAAATCTTGAGAGCTAACATTTGAGAATAAATACAAGATTTAGTAAACTGGAAGTAACAGGGACACTATCCATGTGCAACATGGTACAACATGGTTAATACTCTGATATCTTACAGCTGTTGATAGAATCAGCCTCTGAGACCTGCCACAGAGTTCAGGAAGCCTTATTACTAGCCGGCCTCAGAATCATTAAACTGAGTTTTAGAGCTGTAACTTCATTTGGAGATAACAGGAAGAGTTAATTAGCTACTATTAAAGAGATACAAGCAGAGTTGTTAACAGGGCCAAAAGTAGCAAGGCCAAGCCCACATGTTACAAGGCCAAGGCCAAAAGTTACAAGGCCAAAAGTTTTAAGTCAAGGTCAAGAATAAGAGTTTCAAGGCCAAGGCCTACGCAAACATTTTTAAGACCAAAGACTTGAACTTTTTCTAACATTAAGGCCAATTATTAATAAAACTGTAGGTAACAATTGCTGTGACAATAAACCACATGATGTGAAAATAAACCAAGGTTATGTGCAGAACTCTACAAAATCAATAAGAAAACATACTTGTAGATATATATGAAAGCCGAAAACAAAAATACATAAAAATAAAGAATGAAAACTTTTAATTCTTTAATTTTATGTATTATTTTTTGAAGGTCAAGGCCAAAACAATCAAGGCCAAAATTTTTGAGGTCAAGACCTTAATTTTTGGCCTTAAGGCAAGGTCAAGGTCAAAGACTAACAACTCTGGGCACAAGCAAAAATTTATGTGTAGAGTCAAGAAGATCAAGCATTCATTATCCTCGTAGGAAGCAATGTAACAGAGGTTTACATCTACGCCAGCCTAAAAGGTGAAGAAGGGGTTTGAAGTTGGTCAAAAGTATTATTCTGCTTACCCCTTAAGTCTTTGACAAGGAGGCTTTCTACAAGACAGCAGCTAAATACAGTTAACATCTCTGTAAGATAAATATTTTTATGGAGATACCATCTCCAGTCTTTACTCAACCAAGAGCCTCAAGGCAGGGTAATTTTAGTGACAGTTAACATCCGTCCAAGATGAGTATTTTAATCAAGACACCATCTCTAGCCTTTACTCAATGAAGAGCCATAAGGCAGGGGAATTTTAATTTGGAGTTTATTTCTTCTAGCTTTAGCCTAAAAAAACAAACTCTACAAAGGCTCTGCAGGGCATCGAGCAGATAGTACTGGGTTACATAACACCAGTAGCAGGGCAATCATGATGATCCTAAAGCTGACCTGACCTGTAAGTTTTAAGCTTGTAAATCATTAAAATCTAAGATAGCATTGTGCCAAGAATAACTTGAATTGAGCTGGAATGACTCTAATATTAATTAATAATAACTTATAATAACTGCACTAATATTGTTATTACTATTATTTTATAACAATAGTCAAAATTAAAAGCATGTTAAAATGGATAGAAGACATTTGAAGTAATTTAGTTAATTTACATAAATCATACTTTTAAACACAAGGAAATTACTTTTATTCTTACAGGGGCTATTGAGCACCATTTTTGACAGTGCTGACCATCAGGTGTTTGTTTCTATAGGCATGAAATTTGATAAGTTTCTTTGAGCTGCGCAATAGTGCAATAAAGACAGAGGAGATAAGAGAGGCAAAGAAAAACTTTTTGCATAAATGGTGTGATCTAAACTAACACTGTGTGATCTAAACTAACATTGGGTATGACGATGAATTGTAACAACTCGTTTAAATACCAATCAATGAAAACTTAATGGACTTAAACGTATTAATAAATTTATTAAATTTACAATAAAAATGTACTGACTCTTTAAAAAAATAATGACATGAAAGTTTTCATTCTTCTTTGTTTATTTTTACTATCTTGATGTCAATAACATGAAATCTTATGTCAATAACATAAAATCGAGCAGGAAAGTTTATTTGAATTAAAAGAACAAATATTTAAAGTGAATTTAATTCAAACAATAGTCAACCTAAAATGTTGACATTAGTCTTTAATGTGTTGTAAAAGCTAAAGTTGTAAAAAACAAAACTCCTAATGAGAAATTTATGGCTTCATATGTACGACCAACAATTCACAGCTATAATAAAAAATTAGATTTAACAATAGGGTACCTTGCATGACACTGTTAATATATATTAAATTGTCACAATTATTATTGTTTTTAATAAAAGTCACTCACTTGTATTTCTCATAAATTTCTTGAACTCTTCTAATGTTTTCCGCCTCCATACATCCAGTTTCATGTTTTCGATATCTAGCAATATAAGGTACGGTCAAGTCTTGTTCTAATAAGTTAATTACATTGCTTATGTGAGTGACTTTATGTGCTTCTGATGATTTTGGAGAAACATTATGACTTTTCGAATTTAGAGAAACTGTTTGCTCATCTGTTAAATACTCATCAATAACCAGAGAGTTTATATTGGGCATTTCTTCTTCGATAATTATTTTTAAAACTAATATGTCGATAAAATTAACGATGAATACAAATAATAAAATTTTAAATTGATAAAAAAAATAAATTTACTAATATTATTAAGAAACTTATTAAGAAAAGAAAAAGAAGTTTAATAATGTTAATGGTTAATGTAATGTGATTGCGTTAATGCAGTAGTGGTGCGGCGGTCGAGCACTCGCTTCATAAATTCAGAAGTTCTGAGTTCGATCCCCACCCAGTCTGTGGTAGTAAATAAAGTAGTCTTCTCGATTGTAGTGGCCTTCTCGGCCTTAAAGAGGTGAATAACATTTAAAAATAGTAATAAAATAAATTGTATTATTATAATTGATTCTAACACATTTTAAAATTAAAAATTTTCTATTAAAGTAGTTATTCTTTTAAATGTTGACATATCTACATCAGTGGCGGATTAAATCTTTTCGGGACCCGGGGGTTTAAGACTTTTCGGGACGAAAATAAGTAAAATAAAGTCTTTCTTGAAAAAGCTACCGCTGATAATTATTTAAGTTAAGATTTTATATTTATTTTATTGAATTGAGTTAAGCGATTTCTTTATATTAATTTGTAGAAAACATAAAAATCGCTCATACACATGGCCATTTAAATAATAACGAAATATCACAGAAAGTTGATCCACGTGAGAAATATCGGGCGTAGAATCGACTATAGTTCCCCAGTATTTTGCTATTTAGCTAATAATGTGCACTAAAACTTTTTGAGACATAATATCAATAAGCTCTTCACAAACTGTTTTGGACAAATAAGATACCTTTGCCTTTATTTGCAAAAGTGTCAATGTGTTGCTTTGAAACTGGATCAAATTGAGTCAACAGTTCTAACACACCTAAGTAATTTCCTTTATTTTACGATCCTATAGCTTCATTATGGCCTCGAAATACTAAGCCTCTCCCGGATAAAAAACGAATAACTGCTACTATTCTATTTAAGATCGCAGCCCAATAATTAATCTCATCTTTAATCTGGCTTACCATATATTCATCGACATAAGTATTTTGTTTTATGATTTCTATCCGCTTAATCATACATTGAATATGTTCCTTGCTGTTTTCGTGGTCAAAAATAGTTTGTTTAGCTTTTTTCCAATTGTAGAAACCACTTTTGACAAATACATTGTCGTCATCAGTTGAAAACAATTTGCAAAAAAACAAAATACACATCCAGTGGATTCAGAAAACATTAACCATTTTCAGTCACACATTTCGCCATTATTCATCGCTTTTTAAAAATATTTTACGAAATAATATCTATGCTAGTATTTGAACATTCGTTTCTAAGACTCGAAAATAGAGTCAATATTTTGAAAAAAACAATACCCTTGTTTAAATACTTAATATGTTCATTTTTCTTTAATTGTAATAGCCATAAAGCAGGGTCTTCATGTAGAATGGTATCTAGGGAAAAAAATCATGATAAAGCTTAATAAAAAAATAACAAGGGTATGTAATAATTGTCATAAAAAGTGAAAATTTATAAAAAAAAGTATTATTAAATGCCTAATAAGTAAATTGTTTGTTTAGCAGATGTTAGAGGTGTCATTAAAGATGGTGAAAATTGGAGTACCTGAGTCAAGTTCATTATTAAGCATTGTAGATTCAACACTTTTAACTTCGCGAATTTTGTTTGAAGGATGGAGGCAGGCCACCTAATTTTCCGTGTTATTGCATTCATCTTTTCTTTCATCGTTTTTATTATTTTCTTGAGTTTTCATATTGCATGTTGATTTGGTTTGATGAAAAAAAAATTGTCATATTTGGAAGTTTAGCTACAACTTCCTTTCTCTCTTTCTTCAATCTCTTTTTAGAAGCTCCACTTTCATATTTTCTTAGCATATTAATAATAACTGTATTACCTGAAAAGTGTTAAGCTATTCGTTTTTTCTCTGGAATATTCTCTTTCGCAAGTTTAGCATTACAGCTTTTATATGCATTCACACAAGAATTCTTTTACAAAAGTACAAAAGAGTTTTAGAATTGCAATTGTTATTACATTTTTCAAGACAGTATAATTATTTAAGTCAATGATATTTTCCATACGGAATTGTTTTTGTATCAATTTTACAAATATTACATTAGATTTTTACTATAAGGTGCTGTAGGTGCTGTACTATGCAAATTATTTTTCAAAACACTGGGATTGAAGTTTTTCCTATTCTACTATTAGGGTATTATGTAAAAATATTTTTTACAAAATTTTAACAACTATTCTAAAGCTGTCTTAACGCCCCCAAAGACAAGCCCCATTCTTTGTTTTAAAACTATGGCGATTTTCAGTTAAAAAGCAACGAAAAAATGGCAATGAACATGTGTGTCATTTACTGTCATTACTTTGAAATGAAATCAACAAGTCAATGCACAGCTTGCAATTCATACACTTATTTGTCAGTCTAACTCAGTGTTGTTCTATGCTATGAACTAAATGATATTACAAATCTTGAAAAAATGGAAATTAAGTGTTTTCTCAATGAATTTTTTCATTGTCCCAGTGTTTTTTTGTCAGAATCAAGATATTGCTGTCTGTGACTTTCAACACCCTGCAGCAGCCATGCTCTTTGTTGTGGATCACTGGTAAATATTGTCGCAAATTCTGAAATCAGTTTTACTCCTCTCTCTGCAATATTGTTACCGACCTTTACCGTATAAACAAATTTCTCAATTTCTTGATAACCTGGATGCTCTGTCCACTGATGAATTGGTTTAGCAAGCCAGTCTGTGTTGATATCAAGAATACTGAACAATGTGTGGGATTCAGGTCCCAAAAGGTTTGCCAAACCTGTTTGACGAATGACTTTACGAAAAATTGGTTTTCCAAGGCGAAAACTCTTCGGCACTGGAATTTCCAAGAGTTTTGCAGCCATCTCCAGTTTCACAGAGGATGAAACATGTTTACTGAAGAAAGCAAATGGAACTACCTCTTCAGTCAAATACCATCGGTGATTGTTCATTTTTGAAAGAATAACATCACCAACTACCTTGCCTATTTATTTGAAATTCATTATGTCATGAATGAGCTGCAGATCATTGAAAGGCGCATCAGCGCCAATGCTAGCTAACTTTTCCACGCACCAGCTTGGACAAAAGTCGAAGCTGGTGTGTGGAAAAGTGAAAGAAATTGATTCATTCTAAAAAGTTTAATCTTCATCTTCTCTTCATATGGTATTTGTCTTGAAAACATGAACATTTTGCCAGCATAGATGTTACAAGTCATCTTCCGCGTTTGATGGATGGTTCCTGATTTCAGAAAATGTACACCACGTGGCAGAGTTTGCTCAAATATGATGAGTGTGTTTTCGGCACATTCAGAATAGTCGTCTCTTGGAAATGTTGCAACATTTTTGTTTGCAAATAGATGTGTCAAATACTTTATGGTCTGTTCTTTGATGGTTTTCAACCAGGTGCCTTCGATTTCTAAAGTTTCAATTAACAACTTTATCCAATGTTGACCAAGAAGCTTTAAAATTAGCCAAAAACTTATTTTTTGGTCCAAAAATAATTCCAAAAAATTTTTTCCAAACTGCTCAGACAAAAATTTTCAAGATATGGTGTCGACAAGCAAGGTAAAGAAGTTTTCTACCTATGTTTTCTTCGATCAGTTTAGCAGCACCATTGTGGATGCCACTGTTGGTCCATTGTGGAGATCCAATGTTGCATTGGCTTGAGTTTCTTTTATTGAGTCAAAAAGAGCAGGAACTCCCAGTAATTTTCTATCACTATATTCCGGACCTCCAGATACTATGTCTATCACCTACTATGTCTTTTAACAATTTTACATCACAGTGAAGGGTACCAAATTGAGGAGGATTAAGTCTGGCGCTATCTATAACATTCTCAGCAATCTTCTGTCGATTTAACATTCTGCCGTCGATCTGGAGATTTCAAAATTGTCCAAGTTTCCACCAGCTGCTTTAATCACACCAGAAACATAGTTGTCTGATTATCGGACAGCCTCAGCCTATCGGCTGCTGATGTAATTTCTTCACATTGCATAATTCTTTTGGGTATGTGAAGAATAACGAATTTTGATCGCCTATCGATTGGAGGTTCATAATTTAAGTCCTACTTCATACCTGCATCTACTTCCGTAAAAACAATTGCAATATCCTTATCACTATTTTTTTTTCATCGTTGACTTCCATGTCTTCATTATCCTGATCATCCATTCTGCCTTCATGTTCTACTCTTTCTTTTTCTTTATCGCTTAGTATTAATTTCCGATTGTATCTTACTGCTTGCAATTGTGCCTTGATCTCAAAAATTTTATCATGGCCATCCATGGTTGCCTTTCTGTCTCTTTTTTAATCTAAATAGAAAGCAATATCATCATCTTTCCTTTGTGACGACAGAGTTCTGGACTTCGTTATTTCCTCAATGGCATCAAGTGATGCCATTGAGGAAATTCTTGGCCGACTTGGTCAAGAAGTTGCCGCGTTTCCCATCGGGATCACCTTCACTCTTCTTCAGACAAGCTGTGCTACTCATTCCTAAGTGCCATAACATCCAACAGACAATTTTGTCTTGTTTTTGTTTTGATACATGTCATGTTCCAAAAACTGACCATATTTTCAATAACTGTATGCCCGATTTCTTGATTTGTTAAATGGATTTGGACATTTTCTTCATCGTGTTGTAGGGAAAGAAAAAATTTTAAAACTTGTTGGCAATCAGGCAGCTTGGAACCAGTAATTGATGGTGATGGGTTTCCAATTAGCTAAATGTTCGTAAATGCACAAGTAGTAGTTCTTCTTGTGGATGATAGAGGTGAAGTCAAGTTGGAAGTACCTGAAGACTGACTTGAACTGGTTGGCAAAGATGTTGACTTGCACTCTGTATCTAAAACTTTACCGCTTCTTGTCAGCATTATTTTAAATTTATTTCACTGTAGTAAATAATATTTAGCATTATATTCTGTATATTATCCTAACAGTTATAAGATAATAAATCGTGTCAATATCTAAAAGTTGTATTATGTTATTAACCAGATTTGTAATAAATGCATCCAATTTCGCTATTGTTAAAAACACATATTTGCGGCATATCTTTGGGGGCGTTGAGGTGACTCTAGAAAAGTTGTTAAAATTTAAAAAAAAAAATTTTTACATTGTACCCTAATATTAGAATGGGAAAAACTTCAATCCCGGTGTTTTGAAAAAAAATTGGCACAGTGTAATTTTTTTCGTAGAAGTGATTAGCGCTCCTCTATTAGTCCAAGACCGGAAAAAAAAATTTTAATGCAGCGTTTTTTTTTGTTTTTTTTTGTGTTTTTGTTTTCAATTAGACAATTTATAAAATTTAACTTTTGCTTTTTTAAGTTAATAAAAAATTTAGTTTTCAGAGTTAAAAATCTTTCATTCCCCCCTCCCCCTCCTCTACCCCCCTTAATCCACCACTGATCTACATCGAAAAGTTTAATTTTATAATCAAAAACTAACCATTAAAAAATATAACACATAGCTTTCTTTACAAAAAGTAAATGATACAGAAATGATTTATTCATTTTGGGTGTTGTCTTCATTGTTTATATTTTTTTCTTTTTCTTATAATGGGTGGTCCACCATAACGCACGATGTTTATTGTCAGTCACACCTTAATGGCAAGTTTTTTGTCCAACTTAATTTAAAATTTCTTTGTTTCAGTGTTTGACAAATTCAACCATGGAGAGGTACACAATTGAGCAGCGCGTTAAGATCGTTTTAGCCTTTTTCAAAAATGGGCGTTCTAATTAAAATGCATTTCGTGCACTTTGTGATTTTTATCATAATCGACCAAATGTGTCCACAATTGGGAGAATTATTCAAAAATTTTAGATAACCAGTTTTCTAGGAAATAAGAAAACACTTGTGCATGCCGCAGAAAACAATGATCTTGTTTGCGATAATGTGGTAGAAAAGCCATCAACTTCGACTCGTTGTTGTGCATAACAATTAAACAATTTTGAAAAAAATTTTGAATTTACACACTTACAAGGTTCAACTAAATTAAGAGCTAAAGCCTACTGATCTTTTCAAAAGTCACCAATACACCAAGTGGTTGGTTGAACAGGTAGAAGTGAATGGCGACATTACAAAGAATTGAGGAAATGAACCTAGACAATATGTGATTCTAACAGGATGGTGCCACTTGCCACACAGCCAACAAAAAATTCAATAGCCGTGTTATCTCACGTCATGGTGATATTAATTGGCTGCCACAATCATGTGATTTGACACCATTAAACTTTGTCTTTTGGGGATATTTAAAAGAAAAATCTCAATAAGCCAAAAAAAATTCAAAAGCTGATGAGATAATTCGGCACATTAATTGCGTTGAACCTCAAATATGTCTCAGAGTCATTGAAAATATGAACCATTGGATAGAGATACGCCACTGAAGCCCTGGCAAGCGTTTGGGCAATATTTCGTTTCACACATAGTTGTCATAGATCCCTTTTTATGAAAATATTAAAAAATTTTCTTAAAACTTTTTGTTTTATTTCGATAAATATTGTGCGTTTTGGTTGGACCACACTTTATTATACTTTTAGTTTGTAAGGTTTACTTTTCTTATCAGAGCTGTAGACTTAAGACTTGGATTTAAATCATAAAATCATTAACTATAGTTTAAATTTATTTTATTTTGTTAAGTCAAGTCTAAAGTTGCTAATGACTTGTGACTTGACTTAAATCAAGTTACAAATCTCGTTTTTAATATTTAAATCCATTTATAAATTTATTAAACATCTGCAACAACATAGGGCTAAGTTTTTTTTACATTATTTATCTCAATTAGTCATATTGCTGTGCAATGTTAACAATTGCAGGATATTAAAAGCAAAAATTTTAAGAGTGAAAAGACAAAAAAGCGAATTTTTTCTACAAGCTTTTTTTTAATGGTGTAACCTATCTATTATCTTTGCTTTCTTTTTTATTATTAATCTTTTATGAATAAATTCAGAACCTTCAACTCTCCAGGTTTAGCCGTAAGTCTCCCGGTTAAATTAGGATTCTCACGGTCTCGCGGCGGATTTAAAATTCCACAGGTATATTTTAAAACAATTGGAAAATTTTTCTTTATTTATTCTTAGCTTTGAAGCTGATAATCAGATGCAGATGAATATTAAATGCGCATTACTTGGTTTGATTGATTTTAATCAATTTTGACAAAAGACATTTTATGTTTGAATCAGGCAGTCAGTGTAGCTACACTGACTGCCTGATTTAATCTGATTCTTACATAAAATAATAAGGGGTCACTTACATAGAAAACCCCATCCAAATTGCTTGATTTTTTTTATATTACTTAGAATATAGAGAAAACCTGATGGGAAAAAAAAGTATCCAAAAATGTTTCGTTCACAAGGAATCCGGTTGGCTAAGCAAAAAGTTGCAGATAATTTTTATAGTTAGTATCAGACATAGCCCAAAAGAAAGTAAGCATAGGTTATGTGTCTATAAATGCAAAAAAAGTTATGTGATACCTAAGATCTATTCATATACTAAGGTTTGAAATTGAAAAAAAAGATTATAGTATATTTACAAAATGAATGTTTACGGGAGAGGCGCTAAGTTTTGTAAAGATATAATCATGTTAAAATGAATATTAAGAAGTTACAATTATAATACAAAATGTTCAACTGTTGTGAAAAACTATTACAAGATTAATTCTCAAAGAAGGAAGAATGCTTTAAAAAAAAACTTTTATTAAATTTATTAAAATTAAAATGTTATTAAAAGTAAATAGTTTTTTAAACTAATTCCCATTCAAAGCATACATTTTCATGGAGAAATCTTTTCTGGGACGCACAAGTGAGGGGTTCGGTTTGGTTTCCGTTCAACATTCCGGTAAAATTTTGAATCTTCCGAATTTAGCATTTAGCATAACAGTAAACAGTGCGCGTAATTTTAGGCAAAAACTAAAGTGTTTAGAATAGAAATTATAGTAATTGAAATAGTTAATAATAAAGTATAACATACCTTCAGAAGAGAATTAGTTAAATTTACGTCATAAGCAAATAACTTGTGGCAATGGAATGAGATGAAGTATATCCGATATCACGATTATGAAAAACCGGTAAGTGGGCAATTATCATAAAACGATTTATTTTACCATTAAAATTTCTTAATCTTTTTTTTAACGATCTTTTTTTAAATGGGAGTTTTTCTAACGGCAAAAAGTTTCACGCAATTTTTTTATTTTATTCGCATAAACAAAGTAGATATTTTATTATATGTATTGAGAAATAAGGTCTGCAAAAATAGAACTTGTTTTTTAGCTAAGTCGGTTGCGCATTGCCAGTTTAAAGTTCTTTTAAATTTTCAAGTCAACAGAAAGCACTATTGCATGTACATGCATTAGCCTTACATTTATGACATTAGTCATACATACTTATGACATTGGTCATACATGACATTAGTCATACATACTTGGATCAGGCATGAGTTCTTTTCTAAACTGCATGTACATGCAGCCAGGGTCACCAAGAGCTTTCATGACGCCAGGGGCATAGCAGCAATTAGGCGCCCCTATGCATATTTTTCAATTAAAAACACGCGCAGTTATATAAGTTAGTGAGAATTTTTTGTTATTTCTAATTCTATTAATTTACATCCATATTTTTAAGAATCGCATCTGAATTAACAACATTTATGCATCACATTGACTGATTAGGAATAATAAACAAATTCTTTGAAATTAATACTAAAAACATTAACTTTTTGCTTTTTTACTAGTAAAATTTATTATTTTTATTTCATTTTACAATAGAGTTTTATTAAATTCATTTTTCAACGTGTTTTAAATTAATTTTAATTTACTTAAAGGTCGTTCACCTCCTGCGACATGTACTGGCATTGCGTTAAAAAGTTTGAAATAGAATGCAAATAGATCGGAAAATAGGCCATAGACCCTTTGAGTATATTTGCTTAAGTAAGCCCAAAGTTTTTGGAAGTGAAAAATGAAGGCTACTTCAAACTATTAAGATACGGAATATCTTTCATAAAGATGTCTTTTATTTCACAAGGTTTATATTTTACCGGATCTTTATCTTTCAACAAAAAGAATGGGAGTTTTAAAGAAACGGTTTTTGCAGTCCTAATTTTAATTTTAAATGATAAGCAATTTTGTATTGCAGTACGAGGTCACTGCGTTCTTTCAGTGTTGTTAGACCAAGTATTTTTAGTTTTTTATTGTGACTAAAATGTTTAATTAACAATGTGACTAAAATGTTTAATTAACAATATTGCGCGTTGTTGGACACATTTGAGTAGAGCAATTTACAAAATACAAAACTCTCGATGCGTCTGGTAAGTCAATGATAAAGAACACAAATAGCAGTAATGCAAGAACTAATCTTTAAAGGAAGCCACTCGTTACCCTTTTCCACTCGGACATTTATTCGCCAATTATTACTCATTGTTGTCTATTATCTAGTCAACCAGTGATCCAGTTTAAAAGCTAACCTCAAAAGCCGTAGACATAAATTTTATGAGAAAGCCGTTGTGTGACACTGTGTTGAATGCCTTGGCAAAGTTGGTAAAAAATATCTACCAGGTGTTATACTGCTTCCGATAAAATGTTACGGGATTCAATCAGGTTTGTAAGGCAGCCTATGTGATGTACAAATCCATGTTAAGACTTTAATATTAGATTGCACACAGTGTTTCATAATCATATCTATAATAATTCTCTTCGTCATCTTGTACGGTATATGTGAGAGACATCAGCTTGTAGCTAAAAGTTTTGACATTTTTTCCTTTTTAAGGATTAGGCGTGGCATTTTATTTGCGTTGAGGCTGTAACACTCCATAGGGAGTCGTTAAAGCTTAGCAAATAAAGTTAATCAACTTATCACATTAAAATTAGGAATTTGTTTGTTTTCAGGTTTTCACAACATTTTCAAAAGATATTTACGACCATCAAACATGCAACTTGTGAATAAAGATAAAAAAATCGGTATGCTGCAACACCAGTCATGGATGGTTTCACGACCTATGTACTCTCAGACGCCTAATACCAGGATAACGAAAGGGTGGTTAGGAATTTTTGTTTAGATCACATAAACGGGATGGGAGGAGGAGGGAATCTTAATAAACAGGGGGGTGGTAATTTATTTTTTATTTTTTATAGTTTATATTATATATTATAGTTTATATTATAGTTTCAATTTTCAAAGTTTTAAGGTCAATTTACACTGAAAGTTTTTTTTTTAGTTTTGAAATACAGTTTTTTGTTCATTATAAGTAAAAATCAATAAACTCTGCGGTCTTTATAAGCTTGGGGTGGGCGGTAAAATTTTATGAAAAATAATAAACGTTTTAATAAGATTTTAAATAAATAAGTTTTTCAGGTGAAATGAACATTATAGTTTAACAATTTTCTTAATTATAAACTCTTTCTTGGTGGGAGTCATCAATTTTTGTGAAAATTGATTTTGTGTTTTGACAACTATATATAGTTAATATACGTCAGAACCGATTAGAACTAGGATCAATAATAAATTAAGGAACTTTTTCAAAAGATTTTAACTAAACTCATGTTAACTCCGATGAGTGGAATTGATCTTAAGACTCCAAAATGGTGTTCTTTAGATTCACTCTTACGGGTAGTAAAAAGCCTTTGAAAATTATATAAAAAAAGAAAAGTTTCTTTAAATATTAAAAAAACCTGAAGCAAAAAGTATTATACCATTTTAAGCTCTTGTTTGGACATAGTACGCTGATAAAACCATGTTAATTCCAAATAAAAGAATTTTAATAATGTGTAAATCGCCTCAACTACACCGAGTTACTACTTTGGTATTTGAAACGTTTTAAATTGTCTTATAAAGTAAAAAATATGTGACATAATTGATATTTGTTTGTTGCATAAATTAACTGCTTTGTGCGAAGCACTATTCAAATTCACTCAACATTGGAGCTTTAAATTGTCAATATAAAAAAATGTTAGAGATAATGAAAAACAAGTTTTTTGAGAGAAAATATTGACTACTATTAAATAAGTTCTTAGCAATAGATTGTTTGGCTGTTCACCATCTTTTTTTAAATTAATTAAAAGATTATAACCTGATTTAATCAAAACACTTCTCTGTATCGTTTCAACCAAATTTATTTTGAGAGCGTGGAAATAAGTAAATAAAATCGGATAAAAATAATGATAATAAATAAATAATTTGCAACCTTAGTTTTTGAATTGAATTGAAACTGAATTTACGACTAGCTTAAAGTAAATTGTGATCACTTTTATCCAAGATATATTAAACTCATAAGTTTTAACAAACAGAAAAATTTAGCAGGAAAATCAACAATTTTTCGTAATTACAGACCATCTAAATAACTTAAGAAAAAAGAAATCTTGGTTCAAATGTATAAAATAGCCATTTGGTATATTTAGATACAAACTTTATAATGATTTACTCAAAAGTAAATATAAAATATTAGCAAATTTATAATATGTAAAATAAATACATGTAATTACTATTATGCATTTTTTTTTATTATTATTACAGTTTCTTATTTATTCTACATTAAACTCAAAATGGTTTTTTTAAAAGAATTGTTAAAAGAGTTTAATTTTATTAGCTTTTTAGTAAGTAAATTTTATTTGATATATTTTTGCTTCCTAATTTTAGAACAAATCAAGTTGTGCAAATAAAGTTCAAGGTATCTTCAATCTTCAATAAAAATTAGCTGCTTCCTTCCGATATAAGAAAAGCATTTACCATGTCGCTATCATACAGAAAGCTTCCAAACCGCAAATGCTTTAGATACAACGTAATTGTTATGTTCACCTCTGATCTGAAGCACTTGAAAAGTTATAAATTAAAGGTTGAGTGCACACTCACGTTCTGTAACTATCACACAAAATGCGAATAAACGTTCGCATTTTAAATCACAAAATTATAAAAAATAATGGCGTCTGTTCAACCAAATGATGGGAATATCTTTAGGTTAGCATTACGGCTTGTTGAATAACTTATATATTGTACGTTATATATATATATATATATATATATATATATATATATATATATATATATATATATATATATATATATATATATATATATATGTATATATATATATATATTTATATATATATTTATATATATATATATATATAATTTATATATAAATATATGTGTATTTGTGTGTATGCGTGTGCGTGTGTGTGAGTGTGAAAGTGTGTGTGTGTGTGTATATATACATATATATGTGTATATATATACATACATACATGTATATATATACATACATACATGTATATATATATATATATATATATATATATATATAGATATATATATATATATATATATATATATACCTATATAAATATTTTTACTAGTTTCTGCTGATGTTTTTTTAACAATTATATATTTATATCTTGTAAAAGAAAATATTGTAAAAAATTTTTATTTTACGTTTTCATAAAAAATTATGTTAACGTAGGAGAAATATGGGCTTTTTGATTTTAGAATTGCAAGAAGCTTAAACGTCGATTATAAAAGTTCAAGCAATGTTTTATCAGAAAAAAACTTTCAGCTATCTTTCGATTGCATACGGCCAACAATGGACCCAACTTTACAAAATCCAATGAAAAATTCTCTAGCTGATACTAACATTGCAGATGGCGATAGCAAAATAATTTATTGCGCAGTTTGCAGCGATCGATCAACAGGGAAACATTATAAGGTAAACTCTTGTGAAGGATGCAAAAACTTTTTTAGAAGAAGTGTCCGAAAAAACGTTAAGTATGTGTGTCCGGCTTATGGAAAATGTCTTGTGCACAAAGATCAAAGAACAAGATGCAAAGCATGTCGTTTAAAGAAATGTCTAAAAGTTGGAATGAGAAAAGAAGGTATTTATATTATTAACAAAGTGTACTTGATATTATACTTTAAGTATTAAATTAAAAAGGTAAAACGATAAAATGATAAAAAAAAAATTAAAAAAAATAACAAATTGATTTTTGCTTGTAATGGGAACACCGTCTGGAAACCATGACTGGAAACAATGCCGGCTTAACAGATTGAATAAAAAGATTTATATATATATATATATATATATATATATATATATATATATATATATATATATATATATATATATATATATATATATATATATATATATATATATATATTTAACGCTTATAAATAAACTTATATTAGTTAAATTGACTTATATTAATTATCTTGGTTTGTTTAAAAATAGATGAAACTCAGATAATGATTGAAAAACATTTTTTTTTTTTGTACTTGACTTGCAACTTTACTATTACTTACTTCCAATTGTTTTTTTGTATTTAGCTTTTAAAGATAAAACGTAACGTTATCCATTAAATATCTAATATATCCATTAAATATAATCTCAATATTATAAATATATAACTTAAAGAACTCTCAAGTTAAAAGTTAAGCTGCTCCGTGTTACTTACCGTTGAAATCTATAATACAAGATATTAGATTTTAACAATAAAAGTTCACTTTGTGAGTTTTCTTTACATTCGTAATTTGTATCTAAGAGAATACATAGAAATACATAGTAATACTTAATTAAAAGAGTCATGCAAACATATTTATCTTTTTCTCTTAATTGCTTTCCAAAATTGGTAATAGACTTCTGAGCAAGATCTTAAATATATTTTCTATTTCTTATAAATTTATGAAATGTTGTTAAAATCCTGAGCTTCCTTCGTAAAATATCAATTTTTTAGCTTCATCAAAAATTGATATTTTATGAAATCCAGAAAATAATGTTTAAAAAAATAAACCATTTTTATTATTTCAAGACTTTGTACATGGAAGGATTCAGTTTTGATAATAATGCATTTTCCACTGGTCAAAAAAACTCTCTCTATGTAAAATGAGGTTATTATAATTTATACTTATATTTATTATAATTAAGTTTTTCTAACAAATTTCTTTAAAAATACAAACTAGTAAACGTTTAAGGTGGAAAGAGTTACTTATAAATATTAATAGGATTGCTCCAACTAATGATAAAAGCTTATGTCCAAATTGTATGGTATCAGATAATCGCAGCCACAAAATTTTTAACTTAAGAGATTATATCATTTGGTAAAAAAATATTATTAATAATTTAATTATCTCTCATTAAAGAAATTGTAGAAAATTTCTGAGTTTTTTTCTGATTTTAAAAACTTCCAACTCAGAACTTTCCCCTTTTTTTTTAATGGCAGTTAACTAAATTACCAACAATATTTTTTTACTAAATAATTATCTTTTTCTAAGAATTCTTTTCAAGGATAAAAAGATGTCAAATCGCAATTATTCTGAAGTTTCTATTTAAGACAACTCAAACTGTATGGGATTTTATAACTAGGTGTTTAAAAATACTCAATTGCTACGGTTAACAAGCGGTCTCATGTTTTAGATAAGTTTTACAGATACAAAACTATGGCATTTCTAAATAAAAATGGAAGATAAACTTGATGACTCAGTTTTGAAAGATCTTTTATATATTAAATACCTCACCAGACTTGTTAAAGAAATCTGCTCTCTACACGGTTTAGACATTTGTTAGAGTTGGAATTGACGGAAGATATAGTTTACTGAAGGTTTAGTAACTTAAAATTCTTTATATTATGGAAATAAAAGAAATAAAAGTGGAAATAAAAACTACAATTATTGTTTAACTGCGTTTTTAATTAATTTTCAGGTCATAATGAGTACTTTTGATTTAAAAAAAGTTAGAGGAGCAATGTCGAAATGAGAAAGGATCATGAGTGAACAAAGCAATAATCCTGGTTTTGACACGTAATGTCAAGAAAAATAACCATAATCTTGAAGAAGAGTTTACTTAATTTCAAAAGTAATATAGCAACTCAGCGTCATTACCCCTCATCTGGTAGAATAAACTTTGAAAAAAAATTGATAGAACAAACTTTAAAAATAAAAATTGGCGCTTACATAAAGAAATGACAGTTTACCACAAGATTTGAAACTCTATTTTGGTAATATCATTTAGTCAGCTCGGTATACAAGTGTCGTATCGAAAATTTATTAAAATTATATATAAATATGTAATTAACTAACGTAAATTTAAAGTTATGTAAATATAAAAAGTTATATATAACGTTATAAAGTTATATATATATATATATAACGTTGCAATATAACGTTAAACAAAATAATTTTTTTTTATTAACATAATGTAAATAAACTAGTTAATAGCATTGTTTAGCTTTCTTTTTTTGTTCTGTTTCAAATTTTTCATTAAGTTAAGAACTCAAAATCCTCAAATTTAATATCTACAAAAACTAGAAGAGTTAATAATGATGAATGAGAATGGTATACCATTAAGAATTACTTTATTTTGCCTTATAAGAACGTAAATGTCACCAATTTTCATATTATTACTAAACAAAAAGCATAAAAGTAAACTTACATGTTTACGCTCGTTTTGCTCGGATACTATTTTTTATTACCTTTAATATTATAGAAAATTTATTCGATGGCAGTTTTAACTGCAGGATATAGCAGGGTTTGATTTTGGCATAATCTGTCTTCCAACTAAATTTGAATACGAGTTTATTTCAACGCTAGCGTTAAAAAATTCCTTTTTTGTTGCAGGGTTTAACGTAGGGAATTGAATAAGAATGCAGATGGCTTACAAAACCATGACTCTTAAAAAAATAACTTCACAAGATTAGGGTTAATTTCAACATTTTACTCAAATGTTTTAATTTTTGATCTAAATACTACAGTGGAATGCTCACTTGTATAATGCCGTAGAAAGCTCACTCGCATAATACAGTACAAAGCTCACTTCCATAAACATTGTCTCAAGAAGCTTCAAATAAATGTTCATTAAAAGTCACAATCAAATTCAGTTTCTGGAAATAAAATTCTTGTCATAATATTCCTGGAAATAAATTGAAATGTTTTGATTCGTATGTTTTTTTTAATGTTATTATTTTTCATTATTTGCTAATCTTTATCTATCAACTAAGCATGGTTTGATATTTTTCGGAGAAGGTTTATTCTAGACACACGTAAAATAAATATATATATATAATATAATATATATATATATATATATATATATATATATATATAATCTAACAAAATGTTTTAAAAATGAATTTGAGTTTAAGGTCAGCATATAATATGATAAATTCATAATATTATTATAATTTATTAATTCATGATGTTATTATAATTTTTTTTAATTAATTACTTATCGATAAAAATTGAGTTTTATTATGTTAACTTTTATTATAACTATAACTTATGTTATTATTATTATTAACATAAATGTTTAGATACAATAAATAAAACTGCACAAAAACTAGTAAACGGAGCTGGCTAAGAGAGGAAATTTAACTGAAAAAAATAACAGTGCGCCTAATAAACGGAGAACAAATGTCCGTTTACATTTTTTTTAACAGTTGCTTAAATTCTCCGTTATAGTCTAGTCTATCATAAGTCTAAAAAAGGGCAAACCTGGACAAAATTTGGATATAAATGAATTTAGTATCATTCGAAGCGTAATTTTATCTACTTTATTATATCCAAAATCCACAAAAAATTCATTTTGGGCAAAAAAAGTTATAAATATTATTGCTGACTTCACTTTGTAGATTTTTTCTCTAAAATAAACTAAATCCGTACGACTTGCTGTCAATAAGTTGTGATAATTCAGCGAAAAATGACGCGATTCATATAATATGTTGTAAAAATATAGTTTAAAGTTTACAAATTATAAAAATGTAAAAATACCAGCATAGTATGCTAAAAATGCACTAATTTTTCTTTTCAAATAATATGTTTTATGTACTTGGTAAACTGTAGAGCCATATGCCGATGTTCTTAAATATTAGTTTTAAATTTCATGTTTTAATTTTAGATAAATTGTTAAATATATCTTAAAATAAAATATATAATGTTGAACACATTAAAAGAAACTTGTTTGCTTTGCAAAGATAGTGACCCGGTTTATCAAACGATTAATGTTGGAAGGAAAGGTATTAATACCTTAATTCATTATTCAAGTACGCAACGATAAAAACCTTGAAGAAGAACTTAAGGAAAGGGACACGGTTGCTGTCCATGTGGCATGCAGGCGTGATTTTACAAATCCGAAAAGAAAACTTTTAAAATATGAAATGGAAAGCCCTAACATTAAAAAATTGCGTTCAGTAAGATATTTTCGTATTTACTCAATCTTGTGTCTGTGTCACTGATCCATACAATTAACTATATTTATATATGAAGGAGTTACTTTGTTCAATTATGTTCTTTTAGCTGTTTTTTATAAATTAATTGTGTGGTCCTTAACATCCCACATTCTTAAAAAAAAGCAAAACACTAGCTTAACATTTGTATTTTTTTGTAAACAAATTTATTTATAACTTAGACCAACATATTCAACTGGAAGCAATGCTGCTTCATTTGTGGGAACCTAGCATTACCCAAATCTAAATATCGTAATCGTAAAACCGTAAAACAGTTGCGCACAATAAAATTGAAACAAAGTATGCTTAAGGTTTGTGAAGACAGAAAAGATATATGGACAGTTGAAGTAAAATCTCGTTTGAATTGCTGTTGTGATCTGGTTGCAAGTGATGCTATATACCACTTTGAATGTAATAAACTATTTTCAATCAGCAGGGTTTCCACCAATAGGTTTTAATTCCAATATATTTGAATTGATTTATCTTCTCATGTTATAGCAATATATCAAAAATGTTGTTAAATGCAATAATAAGTACAAATTGCAAATGATAAAGTGATTTGTAGTTTTTCCATAATAAAGTAACATATTGACCGATTCTGACCGAGTTTTGAATTTTTATATTCGTTATGTGTATTTTTATGTTTCATTTGCTAATCTAGAAAGTCCTAACATATTTACAGGTCAAATTTGATTGAAGCAGAAAAGCCTGGTTGCAAAGAAAATTCAACCATGGCGGAACAATTTGAGAACAACAGAGAACAAAGATGCAAACGAAGGTGAAGTTATTATTAGAACCGCGGCTAAGTTGATAAAGGCAGAAATTTTAAATCTAAAATTCAGCACAGAGAATCACCCATCTAAATACGATATTGAGTTTTATGAAAAAAGTTTAAGCCCATTACTTCGCCTCTTCATGAAACAAATGACATCTGACGAACTAAAACAATCTTCCATTCGTCAAACTATAACAAAAGCTATTCGATCACAGTTTTACGTACCGCCTTTGCTTTTTGATTTAGGAATAGAACTAGATCACACGTTAGCATCAAAATGGTTAACAAATGAGCTATTTAAAATAGGCTTTTGCATAAGTCTATCAGAAATAACACGCTTTAAACACTCTGTTATGGCTAACAACGATAACATTGTTGAAGGAGTACTGAATGGATTATTTACTCAGTGGGTTGCAGACAATGTTGATCATAATATCTGCACATTAGATGGTAAAGACACTTTTCATGGGATGGGAATCATCGCTGCTGGAATGATGAACTCTAAAATTTTGGATAATCTTCATCGAATTAAAAGAATAAGATATAGTTTAAAGGCAGCAGAAATAAATTATAAAATAAATATTCCGATTTTGTGGTATGACGTTTCTGACACAGCAGCATTGACAAACATATTGTTCAAGCCCATTGTTGAGCTTCAGTCACCACAGACTTTTTCACTGTCTCTCGGTATTGATCTTTTCTGGCAAAGTTCGTTCACTTCAACGGCTGGTGAGAACCAGGCACAATGGAGTGGATTTATGCAACTTCATCATAATGGTAAATGTCATCCCGGAAAAAATGAGATATTCATAGCGCCTAACATTTACTTAAACTGCATTTATTCTACACGAGTTTTTATACAAAACCAAGCAAAATTAATCAATTTACCTACTCCAAGTGTAACTTTTGATCAGCTTTTATGGTTAAAAGCTTACGAAATTGCAAAGTCAAAGCAATTGGATACAGTTATTCGATTAGGAGGATTCCACATCTTAATGAGCTTCCTAGGAAGTATTGGTGCGGTCATGGAGGGATCAGAGCTGAATAGATTACTCGAACTTATTCATGCAAGCAACTCTCTAACGCATATAATGACTGGTAAAGCAGTAGCTAGAACACTAAGAGCTCACTTCTTAGTTGAGTCTGCCTTAATGAGTCTACTTTTTAAACAAAGCCCCAAAGATGAAGCTGATAGTTCTCTAGAAAATATGTATCAGGATCTGGTCCAATAAAACATGAATTTGGAAAAGATAAACAATAGCAATGTAGTTATAAGATTCTTAAATCTTATTAAAAATTTAAAAATACAGTTTTCCCGTTCATCCAGAACAGCAAAACTATGGTTGCAATATCTTGAACACATTAGCATTATCAAAATGTTCATCAGAGCAGAGAGAACTGGGAACTGGCACGAACATCTGAAAGCCATCAGGCTTATGGTTAATTTATTTGCCGCAACAGGGCATATAAGCTATGCCAAAAGTGCTCGGTTATATCTACAATCCATACACTCACTTAATTCAGAACATCCTTGGCTTTATGAGCAGTACTGTAAATCAGGTTACCATTGTATTTGACGCACCGATCAATACTGGGCTGGTCTTTGGCCTGATTTAGTAATTGAACAGTGCATGATGAGATCAATAAAAAGCAGTGGAGGCTTAACCAGAAGAAGGGGTATGTCAGAGACTACAAGAAATCTTTGGGTCAGTACTTTGCACGAATGCGGAGCAATCCATGATTCCATGTCAACATTGACTAAACATCGTTTTGAGAACAATCAGCAACATTGTGAATCTGGCGAGTCTCTAATGTATTGTTCCAAAGACTAATCATGCAAATTGAGAGGGTTGAAGATTTGACTGACTGCTTCGAATATGAATTAACACCGGAGCCCAGATCTCTCTTCAAAGATGGATTAATGAGGAAACCAAACAAAGCAGAGCTATGTAGATAATTAAGGATTCAATAATTTTAATAGAGAATAATGACACAACCTATATTCTTGACGACGGAGCTTTGCTGCATCGAGTTTTTCGGAGTCTCCCAGCTACATATTCAGAAATTATTGAACAACATTGTACATATATTTCAAAAAAGTATGGTAATCATACTTTAACTATTTTTGATGGCTACAAATCATCCATCAAAGATCAAGAACATCAAAGGAGAGGGAGAAAGTTTATCAACATTGTATTCCAACCAAAAGACCAAGTGAACTGCAAACAATCTGAATTTCTGTCAAACAGCAATAACAAAACTGCTTTTATCAAAACATTGGGAATAAAGCTATAGTAAATTATATAGTAGTGGAATGCGAAGGAGACGCTGACAGAACCATTTCTACAAAAGGAATTGAGCTTGTACGAAATGGAAAATGTGTGACTATCATAGCTGATGATACAGACATTCTTGCGATGTTGGTTCATATGTGGGATCAAGTTATGTCTAAGATTTTTTTCCGCCGCAAAACTAAAAAAAGTATGACAAAAAATACGGAAACAATCAGCATAAAGAATGTTACATGTTTATCATATCACGTGAAAAAATGTTTGTTGTTTATTCATGCATGGAGTAGATGTGATACTACCTCTGCGCTTTTTGGTCAAGGAAAGATAGCTGTACTGAAGTTTATTGAATCGAATAGTGAGTTCGCTCAATCTTTATGTACAGTATTCCAAGATCCCTTTGCAACAAAAGATCAGGAAGCTAATGTTGGAGAACAAGTGGCTTTGAACATGTATGGTATGCAAGACAATGATCATACTTTTTTTATTTAATTATAATATTGTTTGTTTTATAACTCTATGTCCATATTGTTTTGCAATGGTTTAATTTAGCTCAACTATTACTATAGCTAAAAAAAATAAACAAGTCTCGCTAGTACAACTTAGGAAACAAAAATATATGAGAATGGTGGCAACTTCCAAAAAAGGAATTCAGCCAGACCGACTACCAACAACCGAAAGCGCGATCAAGTACCATTTGTTTCGAGTGTATTTACAATTTCAGCAATGGTTGGGAGTCAATATGGATAAAACAAAGTGGGGATGGAGAAAAAAAAATGATGTTTTAGAACCTATAAAGACAGACAAGGTACGTATACTGGAGCAGCAAAATAAACCACAAATGCCGATTTTACTTTCAAAACGGATCATCTTGATAATACTCATTTTTCAATAAAGAGTTTAAACCAGCTCCCAAAAATAGTTTTAATTAACTTTTCAACTTAAATATTTTTTTATTCAGGATCTTGCACCAATTCACATTCTGAATATCATAAGATGTAGCTGCGGCACTAATACTAAAACACCATGTGGAAAACAATGCCAAAGTCGACGTCATGGAATAAATTGGATGACAGCCTGTGAACTGTGCCAAGGTTTGGAATGCACAAATGCACCAAAAAATAACGCCAATATCGATGATAATGAAAAGGAATATGAAAGTAGTGAAGATGGAGATGGAAACATTTTTGAAAAAATGTTTGACTTTTGACTAATATTTAAACCTTAAATGAAAAATTATTCAGAAGTTGTTAAAAATATATTTATTATGAAAGAAATTATTTCAAAAATGCTTGTTTTTTTAAATAGTTATACTAATAAACAAGTTTTTTTTTATTTCAGTCTCAATTTCAACTATTTATCTAATAAGTTTTTAAGTAAAGGTGTTTTAATATACAATAAGTATTAGCCTAAATAAAAAATATTGTAAAAAAACTGCTGACATCAGCATTTAAGAACATGATTTCTGAAGCATTTTTGAATTTCATTTTTTTAAATTTTTACACATTAGGCTATATCTGCGCAAAATTTCATAAAGACTAAGCAACTTTATAATAAGTTATTACAACTTATTGACAGTTGACACGACGGGTTTTTTTTGTATTTTTGATAAATTTAAATAAAAGTGAGGTGAGTTAAAATAATCATAACTTTTTTTGCTCAAAATGGATTTTGGTGGATTTTGGATATGTTAAATTAGATAAAATTACGCTTCGAATGATATCAAATTTATCTTTATCCAAATTTTGTCCAGGTCGGACCCTAATTTGGCTAGACTATTTAGTTTAACGGAGAGAAGTAAATACGGCTTCAATTCGTAAGGTTTCAAAACTCGGTTCGAAACTCGGAGAGAAGTAAATACGGCTTCAATTCGTAAGGTTTCAAAAATACGGCTTCAATTCGTAAGGTTTTCAAAACAGAAACATGAGCTCCGAAGTTTACGAAAAAGAAAGTTTTAAAAAGAGACTTTTTTATGATCAAAATGCATAATGATTTGTACTGTCATTTGACCTGAGAAGAATGGTATTAATGGTAAGAAGGACATAATTGCATCTTGTAAAGCATCATGAAATTTTATTAAAGCTATCGTACAAAAGCTATTGCAAGGTGTCCGCACTTAATTGAGAAAATATTATGAGTAACTCGAAAGCAATATTATATAAAAGCGAATATTATATTTGGATTTAAATTTGCTTTAAAACAATACATAACTATAAAAATTGGTTTATTGGTTCTCTTTAACATCAAACACGGTGGTGGAAATTAGATAAAATAATTGAATTTAAATAAATGAAATAATATAACAAAAGTAGAGAAGCAGTTAAATCTTATATTTTTAACTCTTTCATTTTTACCTTACTATGAGTGCCATTGCAACTTAACTGACCGTTATGTTGAACTTAGTTGTTTATTCGTAGTATTTTTTTATTTTGTTTAATAAATACAACACGTTTATTGTTACATGATTTGTTGTGAAAAATAACAAGATTTGTCTTCATTAGTAAAAGATAAAGCAGAATATGATATATATTCACAAAAGTATTTTTGTTTCTCCTTAAACTAGGTTTAAATAACTGAACTTCTTTAACCACAGTTTATAATTAGCTACTAGTAGTTTATTTAGTTTATAACTTTTTTAGCTGTCCAGTGTGAACGCAAACCTGCAGCTTTAGTTATCACATCTTTTAAAGATGGAATGGGATTGAAGAACAAAACTGTTGGTCTGGACTATCTTACTAGTTCTGAAGACAGCGAAGAAGAAACTTTAACATATACCCAACTAAATAAGACAACAAAAAATGAAATTTTTCAGTGTATAGAAGAGAAAGATGTAAATAACTACTTCCAAGCAGAAATCGAGAAAGATTCTAAAGTTTCTTTTAAAAGAATTAACTCTCCTAACAACAAAGTCAACGAAACAAAAAAAAATAATAGTATTGAAGAAATCGAAGTACTTAACCAAAACACAAATAAAGGAGATAGATCAGATCGTTTTTCACCAAAAAAGTCTTCAAATAAAGTTGAAAATGTGCGATTATTAGACAGTTACAAAAATCTTGACGCTAAAAATGAAGGTGAATTTCCGCCCATAATCTTTAAATCAGGACAATATAAAAGTTTTTATGTTGAACCTCCTTCTATTCCTACAACAGATGTTGGGTATTTGTATGAGATGGCAACCAGATTACTCTTCGTAACAATTGACTGGGTTCAGCATTTAGTAGCGTTTCGTAAACTTAATAAAACCGATCAGTTAAATTTGCTAGTTGATAAATGGTATTCTCTTTTTATTCTTGGATTGGCCCAATGCTCATCAATGTTTCCTATTTCAACGTTGTTATTTTTAGCCAACAACAGCCATGATGGTATTAAACCAATGCTTAGTTGGCAAACATTTTGTAAACTAAAAGAAGTAATTTTAAATGGAAACTCAGCAATAAAGACATCAACAAAAATTTATGATAACATGAAGATAATTACTTTATTTGATTCAGGTACATACTATTTTGTTCATCAACGTCTTAAATATTTATGTTGGTAACGTTTTAAAGATATTAATGTTAAAAATTAGAAAAAATGCCAACCATTTCAATTTATATACATTTAGGTTATATATGCCAAATATTCAAAATTGTCAAAAGCATGTGTAAAATTTTTTGTACCCAAGATAAAAGTAGGCGTTAGGTCTTCACTTAGTTAAATTATAAAAGTCTAATTTAGTTATACTTGGTTAAATTGGACTATAGTTTTCTAAAACTTGTCAAACTATTTCCAAAGTCAAAAATGTTACCCCACATTTAGAATACAAGTGTGTTTACATGAACCTGTTAATATAAGATAATAAAAATAAACTTTTAACAAATTATTTTCATTGTAGTACTATGATTTTAAAATAATTTTGGCATTATTAAAATTTTTTTTGTTCAAATATGTTTTTCTAACTTTAAGCTTTAAAATGTAAACTTAAATCCAGAGGCCTTCACAAGGATTGCAGAAGCCTTTTTTTTTTAGGGAGCGGTACATCGTCTTGTACATCTTAAATATGGTAAATGCATCGTGTTCAATGCATCATTAAAGGTACATCAAAACATGCAACATTAAACAATGCATTGAAAGAATAAAAATAGTTCAGAAATAGTTCGATTCAAATTTTAAACTTTATTTGGTCATTGTTATTTTCTATTGTGCTACAATAATTACAAAGAAAATTTACAGAAAAAACATAGAAAATTTTAATTATTTTAACTTTGGATGCTGACAGATTTGTTCTCCAATTACCAAAAATATTTCTAGCTGTAGGAAACACTTGTTCAGAGCTGGAGAAAACAGTTCGAATTGCAAATATTCTCCTGGTGAAGCGGGCAAGTTTATTAATACTTTAATGATTGGTTTTTTCAGTTACAACGCATACCCCCATTAAACACAGTTGGTGTTGTTGTTAAATAGTTTTCTAACTTCACCTTGATCTCCGTTAACAAAGAGGTCCTCCCTTCAGGGTTACCACTTTTTTAAATGTGTGAACCTTCAAACTTTGTAAGACCTTACGTATCCAGTCCCTGTATTGTCTTGTGTTTGTGTCATTGTGTCTTGTGAGTCATCAACGAGGGATTGTGATATGCTGGGTAAGAAGGTGTTACGAGATTTGACTTTTCACATATTGAACACAGCTTCTTTCAGGAATATCTTGATTACGTTTTATTTTTACCTAATACTATAAAATGTTGATCCTTTGTAGCATGGATCAAACATGTTTACATATGCCTATTATAAAACTTTTGCTCCACTTTTGGGAAACTGGCATTAATTTTCTAAAAGTATTAATCAACAAATTCTTTAATCATAAGATTGGGTGGATTATGTAGTATTGACTGCATTTCGTCTTCCAGATCAAAGATTTTCGGAATTACATGGACTATCGAGACCTCGTTTTCTGCACTTGCAGGGATGGACAGTTCTTCAAATTTTCATAATATTTTTTTAACTGTTCTCTTAATAGTTTCTCAACTGTTCTCCTACTCAATAGTTTCTCAACTGTTCTCTTACTCAATAGTTTCTCAACTGTTCTCTTACTTACTAGTTTCTCAACTGTTCTCTACTCAATAGTTTCTCAACTGTTCATTTTGCGCAATAGTTTCTCAACTGTTCACCTTACTCAATGGTTTCTTAACTGTTCAATCTCCTCTTTTTCTGGTACTTTGTTGTCTAACTTATATAAAAAATATTTTTTCTGCAACGAATTTGATGGCAGACGCAATGATTGATAACACAGGTCAACAAAAAAAATTTTTTTTTCTGGTGCTGAGCAAACAATTTGTTTTTTGTATAGCATTTCTCATTTTGATTTCAAATATGCAACTTTTTTTTACAATCAGGTCAAGTTGTAAAGATATTTAGGTTCAAATCTTAAGTATTTAGGGTAAAGTCCCTAATATTGTCGAAAAAAAAGTTATTCAAAAGTATGTCAACCTGGGTCTCAAAACAAGCGTATTTTCATAGAGATTTTAAAAATGTTATTCATTTGTAATAAAAATAAGTATTTTGTGTATTTTTGGTAAATAACATTCTGTTAACTTTTTTTTAAGAGTCTTTAGCATTTTTTTACATAATATTTTTGTCAATAAATTTTAAGGAAAAATATTTATGTTTTCTAAAATCTCTATGAAAATACGCTTCTTTTGAGACCCAGGTTGACATACTTTTGAAAAAAAAATTTTTTGACAATATTAGGGACTTTACCCTAAATACTTAAGATTTGAATCTAAATATCTTTACAACTTGACCTGATGGTAAAAAAAGAGTTACATATTTGAAATCAAAATGAGAAATGCTATACAAAAAACAAATTGTTTGCTCGGCACCAGAAAAATTTTTTTTTTTTTTGTTGACCTGTGTAATTGATGCAGTTCACTGTTCCGTTTTAGTAGTTTAAACTACTAAAAGAGAAAACTAATTTTATAATTGTTATTACTACGTTAAACTAGTTTTATAATTGTTTTTGTTTTATATCCTTTAAGTTCTGAGAAGCATTTCAGCCTTTTTTATCACTCAAATCTCTTTACAAATACCATTGTATGTTATTGTTGTGTGGACATTTGATCTTAAGTTTAGTTCTTTATTGAAGCTAACAATCTATTTGCTATTTCTTCCGATAAATATTTGCAAGTAAAGTGTTGTTCAGTGATTAAAAAATGTTTTGTTTGAAAATCCGAAATAATGTAGTGTGCAGTCATTGCAATGTATGCAGCGTTGGTGGTCTTGATGGTCTACAGATGAGAAGTGAATGATTTAACATCCAGATGAAATTTGTCTTCATTAAATGTTTTGATGTAGCGAAATTTTGAATAGAAGTTACTTATATGTAATAAATAAAATAGAAGTTATATATATTTTTTATATATACTAATATATAAAAGCAACCTTCACACTCTACCCTACATGAGTCATAAAAAATTTGTTTTTTTTTCCTAATTATCATATGCAAATATTGACAGGTGTGTACGTGATGGTGTGTAAATGCTTTACGTGAAACTATTTAATAAGGTTTTCTAAAGATTTTGGAGAGCATGAGCTTCAGTCGTAGAAAAGACGATGGCTAAAAAAAAAGTGGCTAAAAAATCATGTTCCACAAACATATTCTAAAAAATCATGTTCCACAAACATATTCTAAGCTTCTCAGTTCATGATCTTTCTAAAAAACACAATATTTCTACTTTTTTAGTACATTTAATTAAGTAAGAACGTGACTTATACACACACGAAGCACAAGCAATACCAAATCGGAGTGATGCTCAAAAACGTCACCGAAAATTTCCTCATTAAGTTTTGAACTAATTTAAAAGATCAATTTTAATAGATTATGAAAAAAAGTAAATGCTAAAACAACTACCACAGCTGCACTTTAGTTATGCAAGCCTTAAATTGATTGTCACAAAATAAATATAAGTATAAGTGCCTCAAAAAGTTTGTCAAAAAAATACTTTGTGCTGTCATTTGTACTTGTGGCCAATACACGACGTCATTTAAAGCAAATGGCACCATTAGAAAAAAAATGTTTATTCCGATTAGATTAGGCTGAAGTTATTCCTTTGTTATTTTTGCAACATCTAGCCTCGTTTAATTATGCCAACGACATACTTAAATGTGAAAATGATTACAACATTAAATTTGGCAAGAATGATCACAAAACTTAAACAATGAATAAAGATCCATAAAGCAGTTTGAGGCTAATATTAAGTGTAACTTGTCAATAAAACTTCAAACAAGCAAAATGATTTTTGGAACAACAAAGAAATTAAAGGTGTTAAAAAGTAGAAAAAAAGTCATAGCAAAGCACATGCTAAAACAAAATTTAGAGACTTTGCAAATTGTGAAAAAAGAAATACAAAAAAAAATGTAAGTTTCTAAAATAAATAAAGACTAAAAAGCATCCTTCTAAGGATTTACTGGGGATTAAGTTTTCTTAGTTCCTTTTTACATACATCTATCATACAAAAACGTCGTTTTGTTTGTGGAGTTTTAATTTCATAACATACTTTAAACATTTTTTTCGTTTTCAATTTAGATACTCCTGGGCTAAACGACAGAAACGCTGTATCATACACTCGATGTCAAATACAAGAAGAATTAGAATATATAATCAATGATCTCCAGCACAATGAAAAGGTTGAAAATATACGAGAACAAATTATTTGCTTTTTAGAAAGCGTAAACAATGTTGAAAAAAACGAAATTACTGACACTTTTTTTGTACCTATATTACGTGAAACTACAATTGAGTTTGTCATTCAAAAATTGTTAGCGCAAAAATTACGTTAGTTTTCAGCCGCAATTATAATATCAACAGATACAAAGTAATAACATTAGCTTTTGTATGCAAGGCTAACGATTTTTAGTAAGCATGTATTACGTAAGTATAGATATTTTTTTTATTTAATGAAAGAACTTTTAAATTTATCACTAACGTCAAATTTAGCAAATGGTGGGCAATAGGTAGACAAAATTTAAAAAAACTGCGCATAAAACTTAAATTTTATTTTGAATACTATAGCAAATATATTGTGGATCTTAAAAAAAAAAAATAGCAACAGAAATTATTTTTCTCTCAACAAAATATCATTTAATATGAAATTTTTGCAATAATTCTTTATGATAAAGCAAGAAATAATAGTTTCAATAATAATAATAGTTTTTACCTTATGATAAAGTAAGAAGTAGTTATTCAAGAAGCGAAAGTGTAAAATAAATTTTTGCGGTATCGATTGAATGCTTTTGAGACCCAGCGAGCACAGACGTCCCTGCGACGTCGTTACGACGTCATATAGAAGTCGCAAGTCCGTAGGACGTCTTTTAGACGTTCTACAGCGCATTTTCTGTAACCCTGAAGTATTTATATCAGTTGCATAAATACTCGTCAAAGGCTATCATAATAATTTTTTTAAATGTTATCTCTAACACATAATATATAAGTTTATTTATTCAGTAATCGGTCGTATCAAAATTTACAAAAAATGTTTAAAACCAAAATAAAAATAAAAAGATTGACAAAGACGGGCAGCACTTGTCCCGAGTACGACAATGTTTTTGTATTTAGATGGGTCTTCCAAGAAATCTTTTTTTTAATAATTATCCGAAGGAATTTAATTATTTCAGTTCTTTTGATACTTATGCTACCAATATTTAGTAATGGTAGCATAGTATATTATTTTTCTGCTGGTCGGAATGAAACAAGACGTATTTAGTTTTTTTCTGTATTTAAAGATAATTTGTTTACTTTAAACCCGGTGTTTAGGTTTTCAAGACCATCGTTTACAAATTCATAGAGGCCTTTGATTAATGGCGATGAATAAAAACTCCGCATTTTATTTTAAGTAAATTTAAGTATTAATTATAGTTCGAAATAATAAATTGTTGCCTGTTACAGAGGTAACTTTTAAACAAATCAAGGTTTTAAGCCAATCAATTCAGATCGTTTGTAGTCACATCATTTGCTATTGGTAGTGGAGTTAATTCGCTCGATGACTAGTCAATTAGTAGTAGTCTTTTGCTTCAAAGTTTATTTTTGGTATATCAGACTTTCATTTAACAACGTGTTCAACCATCTTACCTGATTCTAGCGCTTTTATGTCTTTTAGAACGTCCATGGCTCTGGTATGCGTTTTTTATTCAGTCAACATCAGCGAGAAGATATTTTTTTGGTTTATAAAGACAGTATTTTTAAGTTTTCTTCTCATTTGTAAAAATGATGAAAACCGACTGTCCGGGATTAGACGTAGTCATCAGGTTTAGATTCCTTATATTCATATATTGCTTCATAATCTTCTAAGGACGATTTTTTTTTGTGTTTTTTTTTGTTTTGCTTTTGTTTGTTTGTTTGTTCGTTTTTTTCGCCGTTTAATAACATTTAGAATTTAAAAGTATATAAATAAAAACATGGGTGGGGCAGAAAGAAGACATTCTTTTGTCTTAACAATATTCATGTTAAGAGTAATAATTAAGTAAACAAGAAAAATTGAAAAAAATAAATATATAATTAAAGATCACCTACCTAAAACCTACAACAAATTTATTGAAAAACTTTACTACTTATTTATTGAAAAATAATACAGTTCATTATCGAAGTTGCAAATTTCGAAAATTTTCTATTAAAACGGTACCGAAATACTTCTTTTTTTTTTGAAATCTATAAAAACTTATAAAAATAATCGAATTAGCCAAATTAATTTCGAAAATAAAAAAGGAATTTCGAAATGTAAAATTAATTTCGAATGAAAAAACAGAATTTCGAAAAGTGAAATTAACTTCGAAAAAAAAAAAGTGAATTTTGAAAAATTAAAATTAATTTCGAAAGGAAAAACAGAATTTCGAAAAGTGAAATTAATTTCGAAAGAAAAAACAGAATTTCGAAAAGTTAAATTAATTTCGAAAAAAAAATAAGGATTTCGAAAAGTAAAATTAATTTCGAAAGAAAAATAATAACTTTAAAACGTGCAATTAATTTTGAAAAAAACCAAACAATATTTGATAAGCTAAATTAATTTCAAAAATAAAATTAGATTTCGGAAAGTTTAATTAATTTCAGGAAGAAAATAAAAGAATTTTGGAGAGTTAAATTTATTTCAAAAAGTAATTTTAATACCTTATATTTTATTTGCATGATAATATTAAAATAACCGAGGGCCTAAATAACCTAATAAACCTTGGTGTTTCGGCAGGTAGGTCTTTTATTATATATATATATATATATATATATATATATATATATATATATATATATATATATATATATATATATATATATATATATATATATATATATATCGTTTGTAGTCACTTTATTGTAGTCACTATATTGTAGCCACTATATTATATATATATATATATATATATATATATATATATATATATATATATATATATATATATATATATATATATATATATATATATATATATCGTTTTGTAGTCAGCGTGTAGTCAGTGTGTAGTCAGTGTATATAGTCAGTGTGTAGTCAGTGTATATTTATTAGTCAGTGTGTAGTCAGTGTATAAGCCAGTGTGTAGTCAGTGTATATATATATATCGTTTTGTAGTCAGTATATATATATATATATATATATATATATATATATATATATATATATATATATATATATATATATATATATATATATATATATATATATATATATATATATATATATATATATATATATATATATATATATATATATATATATATATATATATATGAAGACCTCAGTGGAAAAACCGGCGTTGTCACATTTAAAAAGTATTAAGAAAGTATTTGTTGATCATTAATAAATGTCTTTATTTGAAGCAAAGAAAAAAAAATTTTTGTATAAAAAATTACAAAATGTTTTGTTTTTGAATAAATTTTAAATAAAATAATTATAATATAAATTTTTTTAAATTGCTTAGTTTCATTTGCTTTAAATAAAGACTTTTATTAATGATCAATAAATACTTTCTCAATACTTTTTAAATGTGACAACGCCGGTTTTTCCACTGAGGTCTTCATATATATACATATATACATATATATATATATTTATATATATATATATATATATATATATATATCTATATATATATATATATATATATATATATATATATATATATATATATATATATATATATATATATATATATATATATATATATATATATATATATATATATATATATATATATATATATATATATATATATATATATATATATATATATATATATATATATATATATATATATATATATGTATATATATATGTATATATATATATAGTATATATAGAGAGAGATATATATATAGAGATGTATATATGGCAAAATAATACTTTTTTGGTAAATTTAATTCGGTGTCAGTATGTTTAGAATGTAATGAATTTGTTTTAGTGTGCAAAGAATATAATTTAAGGAACCACCATGATTCAAAACATCTAAAAAACTTAACCAGTTTCTCGACGAATTAGGGAAAAAAACAAAAAACAAATTTATAATTAGTTCGTTGGACAACAAGATTTTTAAAAAAAAGGCAATATTTGCCTTTTTTTAAAAATCTTGTTGCAATATATTGCAAGCTATGAAATTAGTCTCTTTAGTTACAAATTCTAAACTATTCAGTGACGGGGAAAGATTACTTGAATTTAAAATTATTCACACCCCTTCCCTCCTCAATCCATTTTTTGTGCATTTAGTCGGGAAAATTTACCCTTTTAAAGAAGTCGGCAAATGTAGACCTTTAAGACCAGTCAGTCGTCGAATTTCAAAAAACAAGGACCTTATTTTTTACTTAGCAAAAATTTTAATTGCATCCCACCACTTGACACCTACTAGCGCCAGCCCTGTGGCAGCTCAATAATTGAATACTGGAGTTTTTTCTAGACTGGAAAGAAAATAAAGACTGGAAAGAAAACAACTTGTCATTAATTACGTTGTTTGTAAAAAAGTTCATGAGATAAACAAAAAAAGAATACAATTGTTTTAAGTTACTAAGAATTATAAGTGAAAACAAATTTCAGTTCAATTCGAACTCTTTTAAAAATTTTTTTTTGATAAAGTAATGTTTTTTATTATTTGTTTTCTTTAATAAAACTAACTGCTTCAATAAGCTCGGCGCAAGCCGGTTCCGTAGCTCAGTATCTATTAAACCGGTTGAACTAACTAAGCATTCTGATTCTTTTTCAAGTTTATCATTGTTTTCAATTAAATTACAACATGATTTATCTGTTACTAGTTCTATTAAGTTGATTGGCTTTCGTCTTTTGTTGTTAACTAAAGTAGTAGTATTTGCAAACGGTGGCGTTGAAAATTGCTGAAATGTTTTTGGTATGGTATTATCAGTTGAGCTGTTTGATGAGTTTTAAGTGTTATTTAAACAATTTGTTTCAATTGTTATATCAATTTCTTCGGATTCTTCTAGATGCATTACACAAAATGTTTTTATAAACATTTTTGCCTTTGTAATGCATTCATATCTATCGATATCATTTTTGATAAACTCAAATTTACGAAATTTGAAATCAAGAAAAGTAGCTGCTAAGAAAAAATCATTAGCAAAAATGTATTTAAAACGCCCTTTAAGAGACCTTTATAATTCCTTTTGAAAAGTCTTAACTAGTTCTGTAAAAATTAGTTGTGATTCAAGTATTTTATTTAGTAGAGAATACAATGTTGAAAACAGAAATGTTACTGTAACATATTTCTTTCCGCTAAAAAGTTTTGTTAGCTCTTTAATTGGGTGTAACAAACCACATAAATCCTCCAGCACCTCAAATTCATTAGTAGTGGGAAGATAGTCTTTTATATTTTGGTATTCAATGCTTGTCATATCCAACGCAGTTTTATTAACTAATATATATTCAATAATATTGAATAGGCTATTCCAGCAAATAGCTATATCCTGTACTAACTTTATTTTTAGTTTCATATCGAAGTGTTTCTTGAACTTCTCTTAACTTTTTTTGTAACATCTCCGAATGCTTAAATGAACCAACAATTTGCCTGCAGGATGAAATTACCTCGGCGATTTCCAATTTGCTTTCGTTAATTTTTTCAATTTCTTTAGCTCCACTTTCTGTAATTTCTTTATTAATTAATTTTCCATTACCGCCGTAATCTTTTACCACGTAACGCTTTGACCCATTTTTTACTTTTTTTTACTTTTATATCTCTCGTGTTTAGAAGATCGTTAACCACAAGATTCAAACGATGACCAGCATATGGAATCTTAAGAACATTATCACCAAATTTATTTACTACAGAGAAAATGTTTGCACCTGAGTCAGTAACTAGTGCAAAATCTTATTACTGATTAACCATTCACTGAAGATTTCGTTTAACGTATTAAATAAATATTCAGCTGTTTTCACTTCAGACATAAACTTAAGATCCAGATTTCGGTCAACCAGAATCATATTTTTGTCATTAAAATTAAGTCACACCGAGATTTTACTCAATGATGACTAACCATTACAGGTAATTGTTATGAAATGATATCCCTTCAAAATTGATTTTAGATTGTCCGTAATTGATGGAATTAATTTCTGGCTCACCGTATTTATGCATGGCATTTTGTAGCTTTTATTTAACTCAGTAACTAAATTTACAAAATCTAGATGACATACTATCGAAATCGGCTGATCAGTACCACCAACAAGTTCACCAACAACTTGTTTTATGACCAGTCTCTTCAAAACCATTCTCATTACCGTTCTCAATATCGGATATATCGTCATCGTTGAGTTAAATTGTTGATTTTTTAGATATTTTTGAATTAATGCAATGATCAATTGATAAATAGGATTGCATTGAACTGGTCGAACTGTTGTAAGGTAGAATCTTATAACATATGCTGCATTTTGTTTGATTCTTTTGGTCTATTTCGAAATATGTCCAAACGAAGCTTTGTTTTCTTATTCCTTTCCTAATAACGGATTTTTTTGTTTTTGACATGTTTATTCAAACTAAATGTAAGTAGTTTTTTTATTGGTACGCATACAACAAATATTAATAAGTTAGTAACTTATGTTATTAGTAAATTTGTAACGCATGTTACTTCACTTAGGTTACCGAGCGATTAAGGAGATTACTATAACTTTAGTTACATTTTAGAATTATGTAACAAAAAGATTAGTATAAATATAATTGTTTGAAATAGTTGTAAATCTCATCTAAATAACAACTGGAGAGTAATTAGCCGTTTACGTTGCAACAACGGTTTCAAATACGTGTTTTAGAGGCCTAAGGGAATTGCTTATTATAACTTTTGAGTACCATAATTATATCATTTAGGAAAAGCGCACGAACTTTTATGAAAATTCTAAATCTAAAGTTTAAACTTACGTTATGCAAATTTAAAATTAAAAAGTGTTTAAACTGGTGTTGTTATTGACTTCAACTAAAAGTCGACAAGTTGAAAGTCGAAATTAGTCGACTTTGAAAAATCTAATAGTCAATCTAATCGACTTTGGATTTTCTACTAATCGATTTAGTCGAATAATAGTACTTATACATGTATTTCTAATATCTTTTTATTTGGTTGAACATTATAAATCTTTTTTAATTTTATTTTGTTAACAAAAGCAAATATGACTGTTGAATAGAATGTAGTTTTTTCAAAGCCGAAATAAAATATTTACCCCCTACCCCACCCCCCCCTCCCTCCTTCCTTTCATATTAAACTAAAAATTACTTTTAGTTACCGGTACCGGTATCTGCGGTAACATCAGAGCAGCTTAAAGTAACTCAAGAGTAATTTATAATATACTGAAAGTAGCTTCATAACGTCGTCCGGTAATTATGTATGGTAACTAGAATTAAATTACGCCTAAGTTAACAATGCGTAATGTAAATAGTAAATAACTTGCCGAATCTTAGTTCTAACATAGTATCTAAAAAATAATATACAAACAACCAGGCCTGAAAAGAGGTTGGGAAAGATTTATTTGGTTTGTGTTTGTACAAATAATATTATTTTCATCTTACACTATTTTTGTATACGTTTTCTCTATTTTTACTATATTAACATATTTTTTCATTTCTTTAGTATTTTTATAAATAATAAATAATCAAAATTACAAATTTCCTTTTTCGATATCCCACTTAATTTAAATCCAAAATATTGTTAGTTAGCCTCTGTATTTCTGGGTTTACGATTGATCATTTAACAAGGGCTCGCCATAAAAGGTTTTTCCGCATGATTTTCGGCATCTGCCTTTTTATGGTCTTAAGATTTTTTTTGACGGCCCTGCATTATTAAAGAACTTCTTAACATATGACAGAAATTATTATACTTAATAACTTTCATTGTTATCTGTCGTTTTTTTTATTTTTTATTTTTGCAGTCTTTGCATGTGATTATTAAAAATATTTGCATACAATGCCGATCTGATATACAGTGCCGATCTGTTCCGTTCTCTAACTAGGGCTCTAAGGATAATTAAATTGTGAGACCCTTCATATCTAAATAGTATATTTTAAAACTTTTATTTACTTTTATTTTACTATTTTAGACTTATATTTATTTTAATTTATCAAGAAATCAAAGGGACTTTTTCACAATATTAAATCATTGGGACCTAGCAAAATTTATCCTGCGTGGCGTTCATATTGTTTTGCTTCATTAATATTTAAGTTATACAGTCACGATCAAAAGTTTGGAACATTTATAAAAAACCACAATTTTTATTAAATCATTAATTTATTTTATCAAAATATATTAGTAACCATTACAATTGACAAAAATAATATGTTTGAAACATTAGTAAATGTTTGTGAATTGAATAATTGAAGTTAATACTTACTATGATGTCCTTTAGCATTTAAATATTTAGGAGTCATAAGTTGAGTCCGTACCTGCCTAATTTTTTCTTGTAAATCATCAGAAGATGAGGGTCTTAGTTTCTGAACTACATTTTTAAGATGATTTCAGCATTTTTGAATAAGATTGAGGTTGGGTGAGTTACCAGGCCGGGGGTCAATGATCTCAACCCCATTCTCACGTAAACAACTGCTTAGAAGGTTGGCCATGTGAAAAGGTGCTTCATCATGCTGAAAACTGTGGGTATTTATGGTATTCATGAAAATTTTAAGTTTTTTTTTAAGTTTTTAAGTATTTGAAGATAAATATGACTGTTAATTGTGGTGTTAAAAGGCATAAACCATGAACCACCTCTTTGATTTGCTGTAATGGCACCCCATATCATGATTTTAGGGCAATATTTTACAGAACAAAGCAAATACTGGGGTTTCTATCGTTGGCAAAGTGGGCGTCTAACGCTTGTAGGATGACAATCAAGTTGTTTGGTTAGTGATTTGTTGCTAAATATTACATCCTCCCAATCTTCCGCTGACCTATACTTGTATTTTTGACAGAAGGCAATACGGTCTCTAATATTTTTTTGAGAAAGGCAAGGTTTTTTTTGTCGAAGCATGACTATTTAAGTTAAACTGTTTGCACAAATGTCTTCTAATTTTCACAACACTTGGGAATATCTAAGATGAAATTACAGAAGCACTGGCAAACGGATGTGCTTTTGCATAACGATGAATGCAGTTATTTGCCCTTTGAGTAGTCATCTTTGGTCATCCAGTTCTAGCTTTGCTTATATAATTACCAGTTTCTTGATATTGGTTAAATGATATTTGTTTAAAAGATAAAGATTGTAAAGCAAGATAATGATTGACAGACAACTTGATAGATTGCAAATTATATGAATCAGGAAAGGAAGATGAAGGAGGCGAATTCCAAAGAACTGATGTTCGAGGAAAAAAACTAGACAAATAAGAGTTTACAATGCGTCCAACTATGTACGCGTGTCTTTGTTTTCATTTTGTACGCGTGTCTTTGTTTGCTGTACAATTTTTTAAATTTTGTTTGATTTGTATTTGCCCATGCAATATTACAATAAATCAAATCACAATGAATGAAAGAAAAGTAAAAACTTTTAAAAGAAATATTGTTTAGAAAAGGTTTAGCCCTTTACATCATGGCAATATTTTTGACTTTTTTCTCAATACTTTTTATATGTTCACTACAACGTAAATGTTTATCTAAGATTACACCCAAAAAGTTTTTCTTTTAACGTTAGCGTTATTGATTATTAGTTTGACAGTTTAATTGGAATATTTTCTAATATATTTATTTTATGGAATAGAATAAATTTGGTTTTATCCACATTTAGAGACAGTTTATTACTTGTAAAACGCTCAATAACTTTACCTAACTGTTCGTTAGTTATTTCAAAAAGTGTTTTAATATCTCTGTGGGAATAAAAAAGATTGGTGTCATCTACAGAAAGAGAACAATTTAATAAGTCTGTTGCTAAACTCAAATCATTTATATACACTAGGAATAATAACGGTTCTAAAATAGAGCCCAGGGGTTACAGTATATGGAATTGTTTGTTCTTGCTCATAATGTATAAATTGCTTTCTATTGTTCAAATAACTTTTTGAACCAAAGTAAGTTATTATTTTTTACTCCATAATATTCAAGTTTTTTTAATTAGTATATTGTGGTTTTTAGTATCAAAAACCTTTGACAGATTAATGGAAACTCCTATGTAAAGTAATGTAATGCAGTAGCGGACTGGCCCGCTACTGCATTATATGACAATATCAATATACGCCATGGGTAGCAACGTATTTACGTATCAATAATCTATAAATAAATACGAACAATATATTGTGTGTGTGTGTGTGTGGTTGTGGTCAGTGGGTGGTACCGTGGTGGTGTATATCAGGAAGAAACTGACTACAACTGCCGGAACAATTATTAACTTAATGATAATTTGTTGTTGAGTATTACCTATACAGTTCGTCGTACATCTACCGGAAAGTACAATAGGTGCATTAACCTAACGAGTATAATATAAGATACGACTACGGACTAATAGTCAATTCTAAAAAATAAAAATGAATAAAGTTAAAACTAATCGTGAAGGAGGAGCGGAAAAAATTAGAGATAAACGAATTGCCGAACTGAAAGCAGCAGGAAGTCATCCAAAACAAAAGAAGTTACAATTTTGTTCAACTATCAATACACGAAGTGGTAAGTTTATAAGTTTATATAATTCAATTCTGAGTGGGTATGTTATAGATAGTATATGTATATAAATAATAAATATATATGAAGACATGAAGTAACTTATATTCTTAAGTACCTATTTTAATTTATATTGCATTAACATTTTTAGATAACTTTAATGATGATACATCGGAATTCGAAATAAAAACAGATAATCCTATATTTTCAAGTGTAAGTATTAAAGTATATTATATACCTACCACCAGTCTTGTTAAGTATTCGAATACTTGTATTTAAATACTTTTTTTGTATTTTAAATAGTTTTCAAATTCTTTCAACCCGTGTATTTTTAAATATTTAAAAAATACTTTGTTTTGTATTTTTATTCGAGAATACTAAATACTTTTATTCTAGTGTTCAACTCGAAATTCCAATTACCAATTTTTCGTAACATACTAATTTAAATTTTGTTTCTAAAGTATTATTATTTAATGTTAATAGTTTTGACTTATGAGAATTTATAAATAAGGTTTCCCAAAACACAAGCAGATAAAAAAATGACTGAAACCCCCATCTGCTCCTCTCTACCACGGCATACGGGACACATTCACTTACTACTTATTCAAGAATTATATTTAGTCATTGAAACATTTATAAATAAGTTTAAATATCTATACATTTGCATATCGTGTTAATTATATATTATATATTAATAATTATTAATAAAAATAACATTTATAATATGCAATTTATTGAACTAAAAAAAAATATTTGTTAAGTATTTTGAATATTTTTAAAAAGTATTTGTATTTATACTCAAATACATTTGAAAAGTATTCTTAACAAGACTGCCTACCACATTAAAATATATTAAATGTAAATAAAGAAAAAATTTACACAAAGGTATTTTAAAAAAAATCTAGCTATACACTTTTATTTTAATATTGTGTTGTAGACTATAGAATGAAAAAACTTATGTTTCTTATTCAAAATAACTTATATTGGAATTATCATTACAGGATCCTGTATGTACTAGTACATCTACTGTGCATAATTAAAATAACTTAAACATCAATGAAAAAAGTTTGGAATTAGTAATAGAATCTGATGAAACGAAAAATCCTACATTTTCTAGTGTGAGTACAAAGTATTAAAGTATCTTATATACCATATTAAAATATATAAAATGTAAATAAAAAAAAAATGTACACAAAGATATTTAAAAAAACTAATACTTTTAAATAAATTTGTGTTGTAGTCTTGTAGACTATATATATAAAAATATATATGCCACCATTGAATCACATGAAAATAGTCAAGTTCATGGTTTAGCTGTGGAAGCATATATTTTAGCATCCAATAATTACAATATTGAAAATTCTGTAAATATAAATATGATGAATTAAAAAAAAAAACAAGCACTTGAACGTATTCATGTTTTAGAGCAATTTTTTGAAATTGTTAAGCTTTTGGGGAAACAAAATCTCCCTTATTGAGATTCAGGTTCGTCTGAATCTTTATATAATATTAACTGTGAGAATATTAACTATAATAGAGGAAACTTTTTAGAACTCTTAAAGTTTACAGCCAAGCGAGATTCAATTTTAAATGACTATTTGACAGTTGCAATTGAAAGTAGTGAAAAGCGCAAAGAAAATATTTCTAATAATTCTAAAGGAAGAGGATCTTTAGTAACAATGCTCTCTAAGAATACAGTTAATAAAGTTATCTTATATAAGAAGAAAAATTAAAGGTGAATTGGGAGATAAACAATTTAGTATACAAGTATGTCATTTGAAAATTATTTTTTTTTTCTATATGTGTATATAATACATATTTTAAATATTTTGTTCATAGGTAGACAGCACACAAGATATAGGGTCTACAGACCAAGCTGCTGTTTGTATACGATATGTTTTTAAATCTGAAGTGAAGGAACGTCTCTTTGCTGTATTAGAAGTAAAAAATTCTTCTGGAAAAGGCATGTATGAATTATTAAAAAAATGTTTTGATGACCATTCGATTAATTTTAAAAACCTTGTTGGTGAGTCTTTTGATGGTGCTGCTAATATGCGAAGAGATTTCAATGGACTTCATGCGTACATAAAAAAAGAAAATGAAAACAGTATTTACATATGGTGTTATGCACATATTTTGAATTTATGCATTTGTGATACTTGTGATAATAAAGATCCTATTAAACTATTTGGATTATTGAATCGTCTATCAACATTCTTCTCAGACTCTTACAAAAGAATGAATGTTTGGAAAGAACAACAGGAACAACTAGGAACTGATCAGAATAAATTAAGAAAACTTCAAAAAATTGGTGAAACCCGATGGTGGTCACGAGAAAAAGCATTAAAATGGGTTTTCAGTGGTGCTGACTGTTTATATCCAGTTGTTCTTAGTGCTCTTAACTTTGTTACCACATCAAGTAAATTTAATCCAAAGTCTTCATCCGAGGCTTCGTCTTTAATAGAAAATTTATGCAATTTTAAAACCATATGTACAGCTCATGTATTTTTAAAAATATTTATTACTGTTGGTTCTACGTCAACTTATTTACAAACTAAAAATTTAGACCTCCTTGTTGCATGGGAAATGGTCAAAACAACTATTAAAGAAATAGATAAAATTAATTTTGATGATGTTATGTCAGAATCAGAAAAATTTTGTTCGGATATGAATACCAAGTTAACAACTGTTAAATTACCTGAAGATATAATTGTCGAATCCGAGTTTAAGCAAAACAGAATAAGACGTACAAAGCGAATGTTTGACGAAATATGTAGCGATGAATCACCAATAAATCCCAAACAAAAATTTAAGGTTGAAGTATTCCTGTGTATTATTGATCAACTAAAAACTAGCCTGTCAGAGAGATTTATAAATAATACAAATTTAATTGTTGACATGCAATATCTTTTACCAAAACATTTTAAGGATTTGAAGTCAGATGATCTTCCAGAGTCAGCGTTACAAAAATTGTCTACTTTGGCGTCAGTAGACCATCCATTGTTAATTGCTGAATTAAAACATTTTGCAAGTATTTACAGTAGTGTTAAACAACCGCTGAACAAATCCAATCGTATAATATATGATAGCATTGATGACAATAGCCATGAAGAAGATGATGGGATTAATGATAATTTAAATGAACTTCCCACTGATATCAGGACAGGTAAAATAAAAAACAATTTAGGTAGGTTGTAACTTAAACCTAGGTGTATAAACAAGTATAACTAAAAACTTAATAGGTAATTAATTTTTTTTTTAGGATGTGACAAGTCTATGAGAGAAAATGATAATGGACATATTCGTGATTCTTGTCTCTTGTGTGTTCACAAACTAATTTATTCGCAATTATATGCATTCTCCTTTATACACTAATCTTTTTACTGCCATAGAATTTGTATTAACACTATCCGTGAGTCAAGTAAATTGCGAGCGTGTTTTTAGTAAATTGAAAATAATTAAAAATCGTTTACGTTCTTCTCTTGGAAATGAACACTTGGAAGCATTTCTCCTTATGACAATTGAAAAAGAAATTTTAGACGAAATTGAATTTGAAGACATACTTGAAATAGTAAAGAATTCATCACCGTTAATGTCTAAGCTGTTGTCAAAATATTAAATATTTCAATTTATATTAACTGTACCTAACTATCTAAGTACCTATAAGGGCATAAGGCCATAAAGTATCATTACTTTTATTTTGTTTAATTATGTTTTATGTTATATCAAGTTTATCACATTGATTATATTATTATGTATTTATGTTATGTTTTCATACTAATTTATACAAGATTTTAGCAAAAGTTATGTTGATGACAATATCAACTATTTAGATATTGTACAACAACATAAATATAATAATGGTATAAAAACCATTAACATATTCATAACATTCAGTAATTATTATTTTGTATAAAAGATAATTTGACCTTCGACCCACAAAGTTTATAAAGGCCCGTAATCACAATATGAGTAAACATATTGTTTTCTGATAAATGATTAAATAGCCAGTTATACGTTATTCTTTCGAACTATTTTGAAAAACACATAAGATAGATATAGATCTACAATTAGAAATAATGGAGTCATTGCCAGTCTTAAAAACCGGTGTGGTTCGTGCAATTTTTAATTAAACAAACAATACCTGTTTTAAAACAAAAATTTAAAATGAGAAACAAAAGAGGTTTGATAATATCATAAACAGATTTTACAACATTAACCTTAATTTGTTTTTTTTTTAATTTCATTAACATTGATGTTGATCAGAGCTCAGCATCACAGCATCATTGACGAAAATCTAAATTTAAATAAACATTAACGAGGTAGTAAAAAAGTCCATAAGTATGGGAATATACCAGTCACGTGATTTATTGAAAAACCACTAACTCAATAAAATCTATAATAGCTTTGTTAAGAGTTATTTAAATTACGGTAATGTAGCATGCTAATATAAAGACAAACTAGAATCTCTCTTTCGTAAACAATTTTCGTAAGCTTTTTTTATATATATTCTATTTCATTTTGCCGTTTGTTAAAAATTGCAACAAAAAAAATTACAATAATAGAAAATCCTAGCTGGAGCAAAAAGAAGACAAATTTATCTTATCACCTAGTCCCGACGTGTTGGTGTTTTTAAACGTTTTTAAAAATTTACATAACTAACAGGTGATAAATAAAACAGTATAAGCACATACAAAACTTCACCAATAAAATAAATTTTTGCTAACAATCTTTCAGCGGAATAGTTAAGAAAAATTAAGATAAGTGAGATAATCATGAAATCACAAAAATTTTCGTAACATTTTTTTAAAAATAATCCAAATATAAATAAATATTTAGGGCTGGTTAATAAATATAAACAAAAAAATGAAACAAAAAAAAAAAAAAATTAGTAACGATAGCTAAAGAAGATGTAATAATTTTAAATGATTTATTTAATTCAAAACTTTTTAAGCTTGAGAAATTTAAAATTATTTATCGTGTTCCTAATAAAAGTTAATAGTTTTTATGACTTATTCGAAATACTACTGATTTTGAAAACTTAAATTGCTTTAAGAAAACTATTAAAAAGAGTATTTTAAAGCATAAAAAAATGATTATCTGATTTATCTAAAATTGTTTACTGCTAGCTTTTTATATAATTACTTACTTTTCAATATACATAAGTATATTTTTCGAGTATTGCATCACCAATAAATGTGCAAACATTTTTGAGAAAAACACAATAAATATATTTTTGTATAGGTATAGTAGTTTTCCCGGGGCTTAAACTAGTTGGTAGATGTTGAAAATCTATAATAAGAAATAACAAATCGTTTCAATAAGCATAAAAATGTATTTTATTTTCTCAAGTGAAATGTTTTTATACGTATGGAGGCACGCGTTATAAAGTCATCAATCTAATGATCAAGATCTAGAGTGTAGACAATATCGCGATAGCAACTTTTGTTGCTGTCGCAACTTTTGTTGCTATCGCAACTTTTGTTGAGTTTTCCTTAAAGATTTATGGCGCCAAGTTTTGATAATATATTTATAAGAAGGAGATTCATTGAAGTTATTATGCTAAATTATTTTTATTATTTTATTTTTTACGAAAGAATTAAAGCATTCAATTCTGCAAATTATTATTCTCATATTAGGAGCCCCTAGGTAAGGATTACACTGCTCGTTTGGGATCAAAAGCTATAAAAGCTTTGTTAAAACCGTAAAAACTAAATTTAGATAAAGACAAAGAGCTTTTCCAAACTGCCAGAGTGATCAAATTCATTTACATATATAAATATCAAGAAAATATGCAAAAATCTTAGGGCTTGTTTCCCCCATTCAGGGCAATTAGGCCAAGAACAATCAAAGCTCTGTAAAAACAATAAAAATTAATTTTAAAAAGATGAGCTTTTTTAAACTGTCAAAATGAACAAATTCATTTTTACTTAGAAATATTAGGAAAATATGTAAAAATACACAGAACCTGTTTTCCCATTTTGGGGCAAATTGGGCCAAGAGTACAAAAAGCTCTGTTAAAACTGTCAAAATTAACTTAAGATAAAAAAAAGAGATTTTTCAAATTGTCAGAGTAAACTAATTCATTTATATTTATAAATATCAAAAAAAAATTTTAAAATTTTAGATCTAAACCCCTAAATTGAGGCGATTGCCTGGGAACAATTAAGGCTCTGTAAAAATAATAAAAATTAACTTTAGTTAAAGAACCCAGTGAAAAATAAAACCGCGCCCCACATGGGTTCCGCGTGGGTTCCGTGTGGGATTGATGGGATTTATGTGGGACGGATTTTCCCATGTGGTATTCGTATGGAAATTTGTCACCTTAAACCCATGTGGGTAATCCCACATGGGTTACATGTGGGAACCATATGGTATTTACACACATGGGAAATCCCACGTGGGTTTCCTGTGGGATTTGCATGGGAATTAATTTAAAAGCTGGAAACTAAAAAAAAAAATTTTAAATCAACATTGCATTGCGTTACGTTTATATTGTGTGAAAATATTTTATATTAATAAAGAGAATGGCAAGCAAGTATGTAAGTACCACGAATAATTTTTATCTTTCTTTATAGAAATAAGATTAAGATTTGTGCAAATAGGCGTATTATTAGGATAATATAATAGTTATTTGAATATAGATCTTGAGTAAATTATTTGCAAAACAATTAACTGATGCAAGTTGAAATGTTGTCAAAAACCAATCTTGCATGCATGGGACACTGCAGTGTCCCACAGTGCCACAGAAAACTGAACCCAGAGGCTTTATTCTCAATAACACTGGAGTACCACAGTGTTATTGAGAATAAAGCCTCTGGGTTCAGTTTTCAAAGTAATATGATCTAAGTAATGTTTAAATAAAATAATATGCTTTAAAATGCATATAGTTATACATATAACTCCTGATAGTTAACTATATGTATAACAAGTTATACATATAATTTGTTATAAAAACTTATTTTTTAAGGGTATGCTTGAACAAATTAGTACCAATTAATTCAAATTCAAGATTTAGTTAAAGTTCAAGTTAATGTTCTTATTTATTCATTGTTTTTGTTAATTTTATATTTATTTGTTCAAATTTATCAGTTAGTACTATATTTTACTACAGTAAGAATGTTTATCATTGTTGAACGTGATTTTATTAGTAACTTAATTTTACTATCAACATATTTTGACAACACCCTTTATACTTTAAATGATGACAGCTTTACTTTTCTATTGATGTTAAATTTATTACGTTTCAATAACTCAGATTGAATTTTAACTGAATTATTGTAAGCTTTGTAAGGGTTTGTTGTATCTCAAATGGTGTTGTAAATAAAGTAAAAATAATATATATATATATATATATATATATATATATATATATATATATATATATATATATATATATATATATATATATACATATTTATATATATATATATAATATATATATATATATATATATATATATATATATATATATATATATATATATATATATATATATACTATATATATATATATATATATATATATATATATATATATATATATATATATATATATATATATATATATATATATATATATATATATATATATGTATAAATATAACATTAAAACAATAAAATTGATACAAAATTTCACTTTAAAACGAATACCATTAACATTGTGATGATAATAGCATTAGGAAACTAGTATTTATGTATTATTATTGTACTATAAATAAATAGTTTTTTAATTCATTTTATAAAATGGAGACTGACAACTAATAATTAGTGGAAATAAATACAAATTATAAAAATCATGTAAACTTCATTTATTATTACTAAATACTATATTAATGTTAGTCTACAAAGTTAAAATCAATTTAGAGCATTGTTATTAGTTCTTTTGCGATTCGCACTTCCACTTCTGTCTCTCAAATTTATAAAATAGGTGGTCAAAGCTTGCTCAATAGGTAGGTTCTCAGCATAACAATGCTTTTTTCTTACACTTTCTAAAGAGAAATATGGCAAATTGATTACTTATTTTACCTAAATCGTAGGGTCATCTATGCATAATGATGTCAGATGATGACCCGGTTTATTAAACAACTTCACCCTTTATTAAACTCAGTCAATTTTTTGCCAACTCCCATTGAAAATGATGTCAGTTTTTGTTATCGTATTATGATGGTATATCTGAATTGTTAATATAATATAAAAAATGCATATACCATCAATTTTTTTCGGGTTCAATTAAACATTTATTCTCAACAGTACTAAAAGTAAAAAAAAATAAGCATAAATTGTTCTTTCAGATAAGCAAGCTAATTTCTGAATTTAAATTGTTTTTCCTATGATCCTCTACAGTTTTAAGCAACAAAAGCAAGAAGTTTTTAGACCACATTGTTGGTGTAAATACCTGCTCATAGCTAGCATAAATTGTTTTACTTTTTTTTTCAATAAAATATGTTACTTTTTTTTTTAATTCAATTTTTTAATTGACATTATTTTGGTCTCAACATCTCCTCCCCATTGTCAATTATTGTTAAACTCACACTGCCCCTCTATCTACTGGCATCATTTATGGATGATCCCATAGCCTAAATACTATATATATATATATATATATATATATATATATATATATATATATATATATATATATATATATATATATATATATATATTATTTTTACTTTATTTACAACACCATTTGAGATACAACAAACCCTTACAAAGCTTACAATAGTTCAGTTAAAATTCAATCTGAGTTATTGAAACGTAATAAATTTAACATCAATAGAAAAGTAAAGCTGTCATCATTTAAAATGTAAATGTTGTCAAAATATGTTGTTAGTAAAATTTTGTTACTAATAAAATCACGTTCAACAATGATAAATATTCTTACTTTAGTGAGAATTAGTACTAGTTAACAAATTTGAACAAATAAATAAAAAATAGTGAAAAAACAATGAACAAATAACTTGAACTTGAACTAAATCTTGAATTTGAATTAATTGGTTCTAATTTGTTCAAGCATAACCTTAAAAAATAAGTTTATATAATAAATTTTATGTATAACTAGTTATACATATAGTTAACTATCAGGAGTTATATGTATAACTGCATGCATTTTAAAGCATTTTATTTAATTTATATATTACTTTAGATTGTATTACTTTGAATACTGGACCCAGAGACTTTATTCCCAATTACACTGTGGTACTCCAGATTAAAAATTTAAAAGTTTCTGTAAATATCCTGTTTTTGTTCCTAAATGTACTTCGTAAGTCCCTTAAGTTTTATGAACCTTATTATATATAAAGTTAAAAGTTTTGGAGCCTAAAAAAAGTTACAGAAACCTCCCTATCTCTCCCTTATTTTAATTTTTTTTTTAAATAAAACAAAATTTGACTTTCAAACCTGCATTTCTTTGTGGGACACTGCAGTGTCCCATGCATGCATGCTTGGTTTTTGACAACATTAGAACTTGCATCAGTCAATTGTTTGCAGATAATATACTCAAGAACTATATTCAAATATCATATGAACATGTTAGAGAATGTTCATATGATATTTGAACATCACAAATTTAATAATATTGTTGTGATATGTTATATAAATAATTCCATAATAGATTATGATATGAAAATAAGATAGAATATGAAGGCAATGATCAAAGAATAAATTTACTTATAGAAATTTAGATGTTTGTTTATTAGTTTCAGAATATTATATTATGTGTGACCGCGGCCTTCTATAATAAAAGGCCTTGACATCGCGCAACAAAGTTGTTAAACTGAAGGCCAATTTCTAATACTTTGTTTACATTTTCATCTTTTAACATTAGACGAAAGTTTGTGTTCGCGCTTTTTTAATAAATCTTTAAAATGTGATTGGTTTATAAATTAGATAGCCCAACATCAAGACGATAACGTTGTAAGGTTCAAGGCATTAACATTGTAAGGTAATAATATTGTCAAACTAACGATAAGTTTTTTTAATAATTAAAATGCCATAAAAATGCCTTTAAAATGCTGTGTATCTATTTGCAAGTCGAACTATCTCAACTACAACAAAAATATCAATTTATTCAACTACAACTACAATATCAATTACAACTACAACTACAATATCAATTACAACTACAACAAAAATATCAATACTCAACTACGACAAAAACATCAATTTATAAATTCCCGAAGAATCTAGAGGAGAGAAAAAGATGCAGTGAAGCTATCCCAAGAAATGGTTTTATTGTTACAGACTATATAGCATTATGTCAACTGCATTGGCCAAATGAAGCACCTTTTGAAAGCAAATATGGGAAGCAACGACCTTTAAACCCACCATCTGTTTTTAAAATATTCCGCCTAGTTGTTTAGCCACACCAGCAAGTAAAGTTAGAAAAAATGTTCAAGCGGTTTTCGAAGCATTTTACCAGATGAGTTAAATGATTTTCTTAAAGAGGATGAACTTATATTTGACGATATTCAATCTTTGTTAAGTGATAATAACAATGTTATTGTTTTCCAGCTTAATAAAAAAAGTTTGCACATACAATCAAAAATGTACAAACTTGGTGTTCCATTATTTATTTTAGTAATTTTCAATGATTATTTATTTTTAGCTAACCATAATGGCATAACTTGTAATATTTCATATTTAGCTGTAAACAAATTAAAGTTAATAAA